>NC_046155.1:83599674-83899674 GCF_011064425.1 Rattus rattus
TTTCCATGTGTCCCATTAGGCCTCTTGGGTGGTGGCCTTGGGTCTTTCACACCATGTTATATCTGGGACCTAAGATACCTGCTATTTGTTGAAGAACTGGAGTTTCCTGGGAGACATTGTAACTTTGTTCCTGCCCTGTAAATAGCCACTCTGAATTTACCATTGTGTGAGATGTCACACAGCTAGATCAAGAAAATGACTAGGAATCCTGTGTAGTGGAGCTTACCTATAATCCAAGCATGTGGGAGGCTGAGGCAGGATTGTGAGTTCAAGTCTAACCTGGGCTATGTAGGAAGCCTGTGTCAATAAAAAAAAGTCTAAAGAAAACAAAACCTTGAGGCCAGTTGTGAAGTCGTTGTGAATTCACTAATCCCGCCCACGATGAAGACATCTGTGGGACAGTCACTGAGTGTCAGACCATCAGCAACCACCCGTAATCCATGAATATTTTCAACCCCCAGATCACATTTTAAAAATTTCTGGCCAGGGATATATGAAAAAGAAAATGCATAACAGGAAAATCCCCCTAAGCAAATGTATTGCTTTCTCCTCCTACGTACTCCTCACCGCACGCTCCCCAGCCAGATGTGTTTCCCTCCCACATCAATCAGTTTCCTGGCAGACACCAGCTGTGTATCATAATTCAATTCAGTTGAATTACAGTCAGATTTCACAACTGAAGGATGCTGTATTGATAGATTGTCCCAGTTCAGATGCCAGGGAGCAAGCCAGGGCCTCTGGAATTTCTGGCTCACTGGTCTCCTCAACTCTTTCTTCCACTTGTCCATTGGCTAAAGTGGCTTCCAGAACCCAGGGAATCTCTCTACTCAATGTTTATCTACTTGTTAAAAAGGATTCTATACTCCTAAGCCCACAGGAAATACAGGGACAAAGAGTGGAGCAGAGACTGAAGGAAAGGCCACTCACAGACTGCCCCACCTGAGGATCCATCCCATATACAGACACCAAACTCAGACACTTCGTGGATGCCAAGAAGTGCTTGCTGACAGTAGCCTGAAATGGATGTCTCCTGAGAAGCTCTGCCAAAGCCTGAAAAATACAGAGGCAGGTACTTTCAGCCAATCATTAGACTGAGAATGGGGTCCCAAATGGAGGAGCTAGAGAAAGGACTGAAGGAGTTGAAGGGTTTGCAACCCCATAGGACAACAATATCAACCAACCGGATTCCCCAGAGCTCCTAGTTACTAAACCACCAACCAAAGAGTACACATGGAGGGACCCATGGCTCCAGCCACATATGTAGCAGAGGATGGCTTTGTTGGACATCAATGGGAGGAGAAGCCCTTGGTCCTGAGAAGGTTCAATGCCCCAGTGTAGGGAATGCCAGAGCAATGAGGTGGGGGTGGGGGGTGGGAGGGGAGCACCTTCAGAAGTAGGGGGAAGGAAGATGAGAGAGGGGGGAGCCAGGAAAGGGGATAACATTTGAAATGTAAATACAAAAAAACTATCCGATAAAAAATAAAGAAGAAATAAAATAGAATAAAATAAAATAAAATAAAATAAAAAGGATGCTACAAAGAATACAGGCGAACACCCTCAAGGGAGATGACAGGTGTGGAGGACAGTCATATGATGTCCCCACCCTCTCTGGGATAGTGCCATCCGTGTGCTCAGAGCTCCCGTAATTTTATAGTTCAGAAGCTTTTATAGAATATCTATCACTCAGGCACAATTAACAGAGCTTTAAGAGCCCTCTTCTCTCTGGAAGATGGGGTAGCAGCGAATCTGACTGTTCTCAGTTTCTAACCATGGCTTGTTCTTTCTGGGACAAGCCCCTGCTAGGACTCCACCATAAACCCCCCCCTCCTCCTCCTCCTCCTCCTCCTCTTCTTCCTCTTCCTCTTCCTCTTCTTCTTCTTCTTCCTCCTCTTCTTCCTCTTCCTCTTCTTCTTCTTCTTCTTTTTTTTTTGGTTCTTTTTTTTTGGAGCTGGGGACCAAACCCAGGGCCTTGTGCTTCCTAGGCAAGCGCTCTACCACTGAGCTAAATCCCCAACCCCTTCTTCTTCTTCTTCTTCTTCTTCTTCTTCTTCTTCTTCTTCTTCTTCTTCTTCTTCTTCTTCTTCTTCTTCTTCTTCTTCTTCTTCTTCCTTCTTCCTCCCTTCCTCCTCCTCCTCCTCCTCCTCCTCCTTCTCCTCCTCCTCCTCCTCCTCCTCCTCCTCCTCCTCCTCCTTTGTCCTCCTCCTCCTTCTTTTCTTTGGAGGAACAATCTTAATGCACACACGGTTACTGGGAGGAGGCCACAATGCTGGACACACTATCAAAGTCGGTCTTCTCTGCGATGTTCTTGGGTCAACACTCTCCTCCTGGCTGCAGATGAAGGTCTGCCGTGGCTCGTCACCCTCCAGCCACACTTGCTCATCCACACCCTCAGCTGGCTGTCACTCAGGTCTCCAAGCATCTCCACCAGCAGCCAGCGGTCGATGTGCTGGCGGGTGAAGCCCACCACATGGCAGATAAATCTTCAGAGTCTCCAAAGCCAGTTATGCCTTCCAGGAGGTCCATGCTCTCATCCAGGGCTCACCAGAAGGCTTGAAAGTGGCAGGTCTCCAGCAGGTCCCCAAGGTACAAGATTTGTTGGATGGGCCGCTCTTCCTGGTGTGCCTGGTTGATCATACATTGGCAGAGTGAAGTCGATGTGGGGCAGGTTGGTGAGGGCTTTCAGCAGAACCTGGGCAGTGACTGTGGTCTGGACGAAGGCTGGGTTGAATTGGTACAGTTTCAGGACGGCCAGGTTGGCCTCCAGGTCATAGGCATTCTCCTTGGCCCGTGTCTCCCCATCCCGCTCCAGCATAGCCAAGTTCTCAGGCTTGTACCTGTCGATACCTTTGAGCAACTTGCCCACGTTTGCTGTCCTCTGCTCAAACATCACCATGATCACCGTCGCCTTCTGCAGCCCCAGCTGGAGTGGAACACCAGGTGTGGCACTTAGCACTCGCCTTTCTTTTCATTCTTAAGCCCTTAGGTTTTGTTCTCCTCAATCTCCAACTAACCAACCAAACAAACAACAATTATTGCCAACAAAAGAGTCGATAATTCTGTCAAAGAAAGTCTAGCAGAAGTGTAAAGGATAAGGAACTTGAGGGTTAGAAATAATGATATAGAAAGGCAGATGCACAGACAAAATCTATGATAGTGCTTTGTTATAATGTAAACCACACATGCTGGAGATGCACGTGGAAAAGCCCACCTGTGGTAAATGGTTGAATGACTTTTGGATCTTCGGTGTCCTGCAATGCTAAAAGCTATCAAAACCAAATTAGGAGCTGGGAGTGGTGGTACACACTTTTATTTTCTTTCCAAGACAGGGTTTCTCTATGTAACCCTGGCTGTCCTGGAATTCACTCTGTAGACCAGGTTGGCCACAAACTCAGAGATCTGCCTGCCTCTGGCTCCAGGGTGCTGAGATTAAAGCTGTGTGCCACCACCTCCCGGGTTATACTTTATTTATCTTTGCTTTATGTGCACAGGTGGTTTATCTGCATGTGTTGCTATGAGGTTGTCAGATCTCCTGGAACTGGAGTTAGACAGTTGTGGGCTGCCATGTGGGTTCTGGGAAATGAACCTTCATCCTCTTAACAACTGAGCCATCTCTTTAGGCCCAGTGGCACACATTCTTTTCCGATCTATCTATCTATCTATCTATCTATCTATCTATCTATCTATCTATCTATCTATCTATCATCTATCTATTCACTGTACATCCTGATAGCATCCCTCCCTCACTTCCCCTCATAGTCCCCTTCACATATCCCCTTCTCCTCTGAGAAGAGGGAACCTCCCTCCCAACCCCAGGTACCAACCTACCCTGGCACATTGAGTCACTGCAGGACTAGGCACATCCTCTTCCACTGAGACCAGACAAGGCAGCCCAGTTAGAACAGGATCCACAGGCAGGCAACAGAGTCAGGGACAGTCCTGGCTCCAGTTGTTGGGGGGCTCACATGAAAACCAAGCTGTGCATCTGCTTTTTACGTGTGGAGGTGGGGGACTAGATCCAGCCCATGAATGCGTTTTAGTTGGTGGTTCAGTCTCTGGGAGCCCCCAAGGGTCCAGCTTAGCTGACTTTGTGGGTCTTCTTGTGAAGTCCCATTCCCTCCTTGTTTTTCATTCCTCCCCCCAACTCTTCCGTAAGACTCCCTGAGCTCCGTCTAATGTTGGACTGGTTGTGGTGACACACACTTTTAATTTGAGTACTGGGAGGCAGAAGCAGGAAGATCTCTGGGTTTGAGACCAATTTGGTCTACAAAATATTAGGACAGCCAGGGATTCACAGAGAAACTGACTTGGAAAACTTAAGACAACATTTAGGCCTACACCTGTTCTTCTGAGAGAAACCTGTGAGGAGAAAGGGATAAAGAGTGGGAGAGCATGACAGGTGGAGCTTGCTTCTCTGTCCCACACTGTCCCACACTGTCTCACACACACTGTCCCACACTGTCCCACACTGTCCCACACTGTCCCACACTCTCCCACACTGTCCCACACTCCACACTGTCCCACCTCTCACACACTCACACACCGTCCCCACACCCCACACTTTCCCACACTCTCCCACACTGTCCCTGTCCCATTGTCCCACACTGTCCCACACCTCCACACTGTCCCACTCCCCACACTGTCCCACACTGTCCCATTGTCCCACACTGTCCCACACTCTCCCACACTGTCCCACTCTCCCACACTCTCCCACACTCTCCCACACTCTCCCACACTGTCCCACTCTCCCACACTGTCCCACACTCTCACACACTCTCCCACACTCTCACACACTCTCCACACTCTCACACACTCTCCCACACTCTCCCACACTCTCACACACTCTCCCACACTCTCCCACACTCTCCCACACTCTCCCACACTCTCCCACCCTGTCCCACCTCTCACACACTGTCCCCTCTCCCCACCTGTCCCACACTGTCCCACCTCTCCCACACTGTTCCACACTCTCCCCACTCTCCTATTCTTTCCCCACCGTTCTCCCACACCTCACACACTGTCCCACACACTTCCCACACCTCACACACTGTTCCACACTCTCCCACACTCTCCCACACTGTCCCACACTCTCCCACACACTCTCCCACACTGTCCCACTCTCCCATACTCTCCCACACTCTCCCACACTGTCCCACACTGTCCCACACTCTCACACACTGTCCCACACTCTCACACACTGTCCCACACTGTCACACACTCTCCACACTCTCTCACACTGTCCCACACTCTCACACACTCTCCCTACACTGTCCCACACTCTCACACACTGTCCCACACTCTCACACACTCTCCCACACTCTCACACACTCTCCCACACTCTCACACACTGTCCCACACTCCTCTCCACTCTCCCACACTCTCCCACTCTCCCACACACACTGTCCCACACTCTCCCACACTCTCCCACACTGTCCCACTCTCCCACACTCTCCCACACTCTCCCACACTCTCCCACACTCTCCCACACTCCCACACTCTCCCACACTCTCCACACTCTCTCCCACTCTCCCACACTCTCCACACTCTCCCACACTCTCACACACTCTCCCACTCTCCCACACTCTCCCACACTCTCACACACTGTCCCACACTCTCACACACTGTTCCACACTCTCCCACACTCCTATACTTTCCCATACTCTCCCACACTGTCCCACGTGGTTCCACATTCTCTCCCACCCAACCCCAGGCTCTCCCCGACAACCTCCTCTCATTCAGGAAAGATGAGAGACCCTTCTCACTGGGGAAGTGTCACCCTCTGTTAATGTCCTTACTTACGTTAGGAAGGGGGCTTCTTGACAATATTTCAGAAGACTTGAGGTTGCATTTGGTGTTCATGTCAGCCTTCTTGAACTTCAGAAATCAAAGGCAGTTTGTGTTCATTATTTTTGTTTGTTTTTGGCATTTAGAACCCCTGAGCTCTGCATTTCCAAGGGTGACATTAAAAAGGCTCTCAGGCTCTCCTTTTTAATAAGAAGTAATTTGTAGACATCAAACATGCTACTTGTATTCTTTTAAATGGAAGACAAATGTGTAAACAATAAAAAAAAACTAGTCATGTGAGAGACGAAAGGCAATGGTGGGAAGTGTCTCTCAGACAGGGAGAGGTGCGGACTCAAAGCTCTCAGCAGTCTGGCCTACTTATGAATATTCAAATATGCAGGTTACTTAAAGATCACTACGTAACATTGGCTGCCTGTTGTATTGGAAATTGGTCCTATCCTTGTGATGAATCTATGGGGTGACCCTAGTTAAGATTCCTAGTAATGGAGGATATGGAGCCCAAACCAGCCATCCCCAGCAACCAGGCAGATCTTCCACTGGAGGGATTGGGACACCAGCCCAGCCACAAAACCTTTGATCTGCAATTTGTCCTGCCTACAAAATATGCGGGATTAAAGATGGAGCAGGAATTGAGGGATCAGCTAGCCAATGGCTGGTCCAGCTGAGACCCATGCCTTGATAGAGAGCCCACCCATGACACTGCTATACTGGCAGTATACAATGATATTCTGCTATACTGGCAAGACAGACTGGTGCCTAGGATAACTGTCAGTGGAGAGGCTTCACTCAGCAGCTGATGGAAACAGATGCAGAGACCCACAGCCAAACGTTAGGCAGAGATTGGGGAATCTTGTGGAAGAGGGGGAGGGAGGATTGTAGGAGCCAGAGGGGTCAAGGATACCATAAAAAACAAAAAAACAAAATCAACTAACCTGGGCTCACAGGGGCTCAGAGACTGAACCACCTACCAGGGAGCCTGCACGGGACTGACCTAGGCCCTCTGCACATATGCTACAGTTGTGTAGCATGGTCTTCTAGTCAGACTCAGGGGGAGCAGGGGCTGTCTCTGACTCTGTTGCCTGCCTTTGGGACCCTTTTGTCCTATTGAGAGGATGTGCCTAATCTTACTGCAACTCGATAAACCAGGGCTGGTTGATATGAATGGAGGGTCTCCCCTTTTCTGAAGAGAAGCAGAGGAGAAGTGCATGGTGGGGGGAGGGTAGGTGGGAGAGAAAGACTGGAAGGAGAGGAGGGAGGGAAACAGTGGTAGGGATGTGAAGTAAATAAATAAATTAATGAATTAAAAAATTCTGACAGAGGCAAGTGGAGGGGAAAGGGTTCATTTTGACTCTTGGTATCTGTTTGTAAAAACTAAAGTTAGTAGGTGTGGTGGTGCAAACCTTTAGTTCTAGTATGTTGGAGGAAGAGGCAGTCAGATAGATCTCTGAGTTCAAGGCTAGCCTGCCTGGTCTACAGAGCAAGTTTCAGGATATTCAGGGCCACATAGACACCCTCACCCCCCAAAACACAAAAAAGCTCAAAGTTAACGTACAAAATAATAATTATGACATGTTTATGCATATGTGACATTATACTTTGTTTTCCTTTAGCCCCCCCTGCTCTCTCTCGTCCCCACCCCTTGCTGGTTTCCTTCTTTTCCCCAGATAGGATTCCCTTCTCACTTTCTCTCCTCCCTTAGGATTCCTTCCTCCTTAAAGTCTATCTAGTTCTATAACTCCTCCCACCACATAACGACACACATGTATATACACTCAAACACATACAAATTGCTCATGCATATACAATTTAAAGTCTGTCTACAAAGGGAAACATATTCATCTCTTTGAGTCTGGCTTATTTTGCTTAACACAGTAATCTCTAGCTCTACCCATTTTCCTGTACCTCAGGATTTCATCTCCACGGGTAAATAGAATTCCTGTGTGTGTGTGTGTGTGTGTGTGTGTGTGTGTGTGTACCTACTGGTCATTAACCACTCATCTGTTGGACAGCTAGGCTGCTTCTTTTTCCTGTGCTATGACCAGCGAGGGAATGAGCACAGATGTGCTGGTACCCCCGTGGTGTGTTGGCTGTGAACCCTTCAGGTTTGAATGCAGCGGTGATGGACTGACATCATGCGGTGACTCTGATTTGTCTTTCTGAAGACCACACATACCATAGTAGCTGCACAGTTCCCATTCCAACCAGTAGTGGTTACGGGTTTCTCTTTCCCTGGATCCTTCCCAGCATCGTCCTCATTTGCTTTCTTGACGACACTGGCTCACGGTTTGGGAGGGGTTTGTCTGTGGTTGCCCAGATCCATACATTTTGGTGGGCTATCCTGGCGGTGAGATTACTTGGTAGTGGAGGCTCTTGCGCAGGAAGTGGAGAGAAGTGGGATAAAGGAAGGCGCCAGGGCAAGGTGTGACCCCTAAGAGCGTGTCCTCAGTGGTTCATCTCTGCCAAGGAGGGCCCGCTTCCTCCTGTGACACCTTCTAAAGAATGCTAGCACAAGGTGGATCCATCAAGGGATCAATCCACTCATTAGAGCCCTCAGGAGAAATCTCTGAACCTCCCAGCCCAGCCACACCCACAGGTGGGCTTTGTTAGCCACGTAGGCACCTTTCAATCCAATCAATTGGACAATCAATATAATGCCATTTATATAAACCACAGGGAATATGATCAAATGAGCCCCTTACGGCCTGAGAACTTTGTGTCTCAGAGACTGTGACAGCCACCCACGGGCTCCCCTTATGTCCACTTTCTCTGTTTCCTCTGACCTTCCAAAAAGTCACCTCAGCCATGTTCTCTTGCTTTATTCTCTTAAGAACAGTTAGAAAGAACTGCATGGCTCTTTGGGCCAGCAGTCCCACCCTTGGCACCCACCTCCCAGAAATAAGAGCCGCAGCACGTCAGGACATTTGGATGCTCACCGAAGCATTGTTTGTAGCAAAAGAAAGGGAGAGACTGAAGATTCATGGTGGACAGCCTTGCAGGGCACCCACACCGTTGGCATTCTCTTCAGGCATTGATGGATGATGCCTCAGAGCTATTGAGAGGCGTTGGGAGGCTTCTGTGGCAGAGGTCAGGATGGGAAGATGGAGTGAGGAAGATGCGTATAAAGTGGCTAGTGCATGTAGTGCTTCGGGTGTGAAAACACATGGGTTTGCGTGTGGTAGGCGAGTGTGTTCAGAAGATCTCGTCGTATACTATCAGTGGGATTATGAGATCCGGGGGGATTAATGGCTCAGAGGAGAGGGAATTGGAGAGTCAAGCAAAAAGAGAAGATGCAGTTGCTTCATCAGAGAAATAGGGTTATAATTCCTATAGTAGCCAGGTGGAGTGCTGCACATGTAAAACCCAGCCTTTGGGAGGCTGAGGCAGGAGGATCTCAAGGTGCAGGCCAGTTAGCCTGGCTGACAACACGGGTTGCAGACTTTGGTTACATAGTGAAATCCTGATGCTTTTCTTCTAATCCTGTGTTGTTTGTGTTCCAGGGTCTCTGTGAATATTTCATGAGAGTGAAAGCTATTTTGAAAACGTTCAAAGCTCTGCTCAGATAACTGCTGGTGGGATTTGCTATGATCCTTCTAACAACAGTCTGATCTAGAAGGAATAGTTCCGTTCTTTGAGGCCTAACAAGGTGCTGTCTGTTAGGCAGAGTAAATGATAACCAATCTAATTAATAGATGGAATCCTCCATGAACGGCTGGGTTCACTCTGCCTATATTAAATGTACAGCCTTTAAGAATGGTCTGCTATGAGGTGGCATGGATGTGGGGGAGATGAGCTTCCCCTCCTTGCCCCTCACCATCTGTGGTGGACAGGGTCAGGAGGAGGAGAACTGATCTCACACTCCTTGACTGCAGCACTTGGGAGAGCAGACCCTGCACCTCACCTGGCTGTGGAGAGTTGGCCTCTGTGAGCACGAGAGTGAGGCCATGATACCCATCTACCATGTGGTAGAGTGGGTGAGGGAGAGATGCTCTCCTGCCCTTACCACCCTGACACCTGTGGTGGCTGGGAGAGCTGGCCTGTCCCTCACTGGTTGCAGCCTTCAGGAGAGCAGACCCTGCACCTTGCCTGAACAGCACAGTGGAGCTGGCCCTGGTAGAGGGGGTTCAGGTGCCCTGGCCCTGAGGCATGAGAATGGGAGAGCTGGCCCTGCCTCTTACTGGCTGCAGCACTGGGCAAGCTAGCTGGGGCAGTGCTGAAGAGCTTGCCCTGATGGTGTGGGTGTGGGAGAGCTGGTGGGTTGACCAACTCAGCTACCATCCAGGCCCAGGTCCAGAGCTTTGAACTGCTGGAGCTAGTAACGAAAGGGCCAGTCCGGCAAATCCAAAGCTGCAGGATCTCCATGACACAGGGCAACAACAGGGTGTCTGAGAGGAGTCCTGGTGAGGATCCAGTATTGATAGTGTAACAGAAGTCAGAGGCCTCAAACCAGACCAGTGACCCATTGCAATGAACATTTATAGGCAAAGAAGTGTGAACAGAAGGGTATACAGTGGGACACACTGTGACAAACTACAGTTTTCATTGTGAGTTTGTCTCCCTTCTCCCCAGTGTCACTAGCCCATGAGGATGAAGGGAACAGAAGCAACAAACAGGGTTTTGGATGATCCGTAAGTATGAACGGTAATAATGACACATTGGGATCAGCTTCGGGGAGGCAGATCAACTTTACTTGGGGTGATTCAAGGGTTATATAGTTTTGGGCTAGGGGAGTAGGAATTTCCAGGGTGGGCAGAGATCTTGGCTGAAGACTAAGGGACTGAGATACTTCATTAGCATGGGGAGGCATCCCAGGAATCCCAGGTGCTGGCTGAAAGGATTGGGGAGAGGAAACTGAGTCCACAGTCTCACTGCGACTACAGTGACGTTCCACAGGTGTGTGTGGGGGCTTTGAACTCTCCAGATAAAGTCAAAGGAAATGCACTGCTGGTAAAGGAAGTCTTCTATTTTGTGCTGAGCTCAGAAGGCTATCGGGACAACGGTAGACTTTGACCATAATTAGCAGGGTGACATTCCATAATGAGATTTTGTTGTTGTTTTTGTTTTTTATTTTTATTTTCTTTTTGTGTGTTGCAAGGACAAAGGATGGATACAAAGGCACGAGATGATGAATGGGATTGGGGTGCTTGATGTGAAATTCACAAAGAATCAATAAAAAGTAAAAACAAAACAAAACAAAACAAAACTGTGGGATACAAGAAAGGCAGTTTTAAGAGGAGGAAAAAAAATGACTTATGGGTCCAGCTGTAACTTATGCCCTCTCCCAACTTTCACTCATACCATCTTTAATAGAAGAGCATTGTTGGAATTGGGCGTGGTGGTACAGGCCTATAATCCAACACGTCAGAAATGTATGGATTACAGGGTAGGGCACAATGGTTCCACAGTGTGAGCAATCATGCAGTGTTTAAAGCAGGTTGAATGCTATCTCTCTTAAATGTTTATCACTGATGTTGAAGACCGTCAGATGATTTATTTCTGCCTTCTGAAATCTACTGTATGTGGTTGTGATCTGTGGTCACCTTAGTGTATGACAGTACACTAGAAACCTTGTGCCTACTTAGCTCTAACTTAGCCCCTGTTGATGAGCCCTTGCTCCTGCTCCGGCTCTCCCTCCCTTAGCCTTTGCTCCACACTGATCTCTTTTCAGATCCCACGCAGCCAAGCTCTCTAATATCTTTTAAAAATTATATGTATGTATGCATGTATGCATGTACTTAATGTGTATGCGTGTGCCTGAGTGTTTGCCTGTGTGCTTTGTGTATACAGGTGACCACAGAGGCCAGAAGAGGATATTGGAAGTCACTGGATCCCTAGAACTCGAGTTAAGGTGGTTGTGAGCTGCCACATGTGGGTGGGAGCACATGGTGCCTGTGCTCCTCTGCCCAGCTTGTTTCACTAAACACAGTGACCTGTAGTTCTACCCCCGCTTTCACTAACACCAGGACTTCATACCTTCCCGCAGCTAACTACTGTTTGATGCCGTCTGTGTTCCACACTTTCTTACCTGCTCACCAGCAGCTGGACACTTAGCCTGTTTCCACCTGTGACTCACTTGCAAGTATCCCAGACACTGGGCTTGAGGTCTAATCTTGTCAGACCTCAGATGTCCTAATGACATCTGCAAAGACCCTTGTTCCAAAGAGTCACATTCTGAGATTCTGGATGGGAATGAATTTGAGGGCACACTCTGTAACATAGTCTGGATACGTGACATTTTCTTGTTTTAGGTGAATGTATGAGCTGACCATCATCGGCTGTCCCAGCAAAGCGAAGGTTCTGCTCACTTTAGTGGTTCAGGTCTTCTGTTCATTGCAGCCCATTCTTCAGCTCCAGTTGACCAGAACCACAGATTCTTAAGTTAAAATATCACACAAATTGCCCAGATAGAGTTTTCATTTCTTTCTGAAACCTCACAAGCCAGGCCCCAACATCTGTGCTCTTAACATTCCTATCTGCCAAGCTTCCATTGAACAATTCACCAAGCTCTGAGCTCTCCAAAGTTCCAGAAATTTCCACAATCCTCCCTTGGATAACATGCTCAGGTCTGTCACAGCAGCATTCCATGGTCTTCCTGTCAATTGCTGTCTTTGTTAGGCTTTCTGTTGTGTAACAAAATATCATGGCCACAGGCTTTCCGTTGTGTAACAAAGTTCCACAGGCAAAAGCTATTTGGGGAGGAGAGGATTTATTTCAGCTTACAACTCTCAGGTCACATTCCATCACTGAGGGGTATCTGGGCAGGAACTCAAGGCAGGACTCTCCACGCAGGAACTGAAGAAGAGGCCATGAAGAGGGGCTGCTTACTGCCTTGATCCCCAGAGCTTGCTCAGCCTGCCTTGTTTTACACCTCAGGACTACCTGCTAAGGGGTGGCCACGCCCACAGTGGGCTGGATACTCCAACATCAAGCATCATTCAAGAAAATGCCCTGCAGACTTGCCTGCAGGCCAATCTTATGGAAACATTTTCTCAATTAAGACTCCCTCTTCCCAGATATGCTTAGGTTTATGTCAAGTTGACAGAAACCAGCCAGCAAATGACATAAGGTGATAAGCCAGTTATACTAACTGATCATTTCATAGTATAGAGATGTATTACATCGTCACATGGCATCCAGTAATATGCACAATTATTTTTTTACAGGGTTTTGTTATGTAGCCCTGGCTGATCTCAAACTTGCTATATAGGCCAGACTGGCCTCAAATTCACAGCAATCCACCTGTGTCTGCCTCTGGGGTGCTAAGATAAGAAGCACCCCCTCCCCCCATATCTGACTATTCTATTTAAAAGAAACATTTTTTTCCTGGCTTCTAAGAGGACATTAGATCACTTGGCGCTGGGTTACGGGGAAGCTGTGTGCAGTACACCAAGGAGCAAGTGCTCTTAACCCCTGAGCCTCTCTAACCCCTGCATGGTTATTTTATATCAACAATAATTACATTCCTAGGGAAAACTAGACATGACTTCAGAGCTGTTTAAAGGAGCATCAGCTTTTGTTTTCCTTCTTTATCTAATTTTGGATGCTCCCACTCACCCTGCCTCTCGCCCTCCCCACTGGGCTCTGTGGGCTCAACGGGCTCTGAGGGTGGTGAGGTATTTCCTCACAGATGAGCCAGCAGGCTCCCTATGGATGCCACAGTGGAAATTGCAACCCGGATGTCAATCTAAGCTCTGTCCACACTTCGCCCCAGTGGGCTGTTCATGAGTTGGCTTCTCCAGCACACATTTGATGGTACCCTCCGCTTTGCTTTGGAGGCATTTCAGCATCACCTAATTAGGTAGTGTGGGAACTGGGCAGTCATTACTTATAATAGACGTGGAGTTGTAAATTATTCTATTTAATTAAGAACTGCACATTTCCTATTAAAGAAAAGCTTATCATAGGTTAGTAAATTTATTGGGAACACTTAACTTTCACTAATTAAGCTGTTTGAACTCAAGGCAAGGGCATTCATTAATAATCAGGTCCGAGCAGTTAAGGGCAATTAGTGAAACAGCTGGTCTTTATCTCACCGATAAAGGATGGTTAATAGAGATCTTTACAGCTGTTATAAACTTCCCCAAAGCAGAAGCTTCTTCAAAAGTTTGCGTTGGCGAAGAACACGAGACAGGGAACAAAGAGAGCTAAATTTAAACGAACAGAAGCAAGCCGGGCTTCTCAGCCCAAAGATAAGACGAGGGTCAGAAAAGAATCAGAGGCAATCGTGAGGATCTCCTTCCCAGCAGTCTCGCTTTACCCAAAGGAGGTTGACCTGGCTGCTGTGGGAGCAGTTGGTGAGGATTGGTCCTCATGTCATCGTGTGTGTGTGTGTGTGTGTGTGTGTGTGTGTGTGTGTGTGTGTGTGTGTGTGTGTGTACTCACATGGGTGTACTTAAACCAGTGCATGGAGGAGGTCTGAGGAAGATGATGTATGTTCTGCTCAAACATTCTCTGCCTTATTCATGTGTAACAAGGTCTCTCACTGAAACTGGAACTTGCTGTTCTTCAGGTAGGGCCCCTGGCCAGCAAGCTCCACACATCTTCTCTTCCTCCCTCCTGCCTCAGTGCAGGGGTCACAGAACTTCACAACCATGTGCAGCTTTTACCTGAGCTCTGAACTCAGGCCTAGGAAGAACTCCTACTTACCAAGCAACCCTTCAAACTTGACTGGCCATCTTTACATGCAGAGGTGGCATTTCCCGAGAGAGAGGTTTTGTACTCGCTTTGCTGACCACCAGGAGCAAAAGCAACCTTCAAAGGCCATCCTTGCAGGCCACTTCCATTAGCAGCTGAGGGACAAGCATTCAAAACCTGACCTTTTGGGGTAACAGCGATGTGACTGGTAGCTCTCTCTCTCTCTCTCTCTCTCTCTCTCTCTCTCTCTCTCTCTCTCTCTCTCTCTCGTTGTTTTGTTCTCATTTGAGGAGATGTCTTCATGTAAGCCTCACAGGATTGTCACATACCATAACCCAGCAGGTGGATTTCGATTCAGAAAAATTTCGAGTGAGCTCAATTGTTCAAAGATTTAAGGAACAAGGAAGGCTGCATGAGGATTTCAGGGAGGCGAGTAATGCTCTTGTCAGCTGCAGCGGTGTGTCCCCTGGCCTAATGGTAGATATTCTGAGGTGTGTGGGGTGACACTTGGGTCGAATTTATTGGCTGGGTGCTGTGTCGGCTGTGACAACTATCAGGGCAGATGAGGGCCTGGCTTTCTGAAGCTTACAGTCAAGCAGAGGAGCAACAGTCAAAGATGCTGTCCGCGTCCTTCACCTGTGCAGGAGTCTCCAGGATGTGGAGTGGGCAGCTGGGCATGCATGAGCCTGGAGACAGTTGAGGTTTTTGGTTTACAGAAGATTAAGTCACAGAGGGGATCAGATCCATTCGGATGGGGAAAACAGAAGGAAGACAGAAAGGTGACAGAGCAGGGACTGTCAACCTGGGAGTTTGGAACGGCTTTTAAGAACTAGTTCCCTTGTGTATGTTTCATCTGTCTGAAACTCACTTTGATTTGCAATAGTTAAATAATGGCCCCGAGAACAGTAATGCTGAAAGCAGCGAGCACTTATTAGACACCTGCTGTTTAATAAGTGCTACTCAGAGGCTGATCACCTGCTGTATTTCTCTGAACTGTCATCCCAGGTTTTTGAGAGAGCCACTTTTATTATTCCTTCTCTGTGCAAGAGAAAGGCGAGGCCCAATTGCCCACATCCACACAGATAGTACCCGGTCCGTATCATCAAAACCCTACACATCTACAATTCTTCCTTAAAATAGAAGGCCTATAAACAAATACTCAAAAAATACCCTTAGGAGACTAAAGAGATGGCTCACCAGTTTGGGGCAGGTTCTGCTCTTACAGAGGCTCCAAGTTTGGTTCCCAGCTCCTACATCACATGGTTCACAGTGACCTGTGATCACATCTAGCCTTAGTGGATCTGATGCTGTTCTGGTCTTTGCTGGCTCCAGTACTCAAATAGCTTGCACACGCACATAATAGGCACTGTGTATACCACGAGGTGCATACTTCTCAACATTGCTTCAGAGGGAGAAGAGAGGCAGGCAGAGCAAAATTTGTGGGATGTCTCAATACCCCTACCAATAAGATGGGGTTAACATAGGAATCCACCTCATCAGGACTAAATATCATCATCTTGAGAGGACTAAATGCCTCAATGCCCTCAGATTGCTGAGAGCAGAACCTTGCCTGTGGGTTCCACATCTTATTGGGTCCAAGCCTTTTGGGGCATCTATAACACGAGGCAATACAGTCCCCTCTCACCTCCCCATTCATATGGTCATTCTGAAGGATCAGTAAGGTATTACACCCAAAGTTCTTACAGTGGCTGGTATCGAGTTCTCCTCTGGGTGCTAGCTTGGGTTTGGTAGAGATGCAGCGAGACTGGCTCACCGTCAGTAAGGAAAGATGTGCCTATCTGGAAGAAAGCAGGGCAAGCAAATAAAATCCCAGCTGGATTCCCACGTGGCTCAGTGACAGGCAGCCAGGATTGAGAACCTGAGGTGTCACAGTAGGAAAAAGCACAAAGCACAGGGAGGGGCTGTGTGGCCTTGGGACAGAGATGAGCACTGTGGCATGATGTCCCCTAGGCCAATCCCAGAGTCCTCTGCTGGGCCTTAATCGTCCTTTCTAGACTCTTTGTGAGCCGTGCTCCCTTTGGCCTCTGGCTGGCTCCGCCAGAGCCTAATCACATTTGAAAGTAGTTTTTATCTGTGATTGTTCTCCCACATGCAAGGGGCTTAAGCATCTAAGCCGCCACTTCCATCAAATCCAAGCCCATGGCCCTGTTAATGCACACAAGCCTGGATTTGGCAGGGAACTGATCCTCAGCCTCGTCCAAGAGGGGGATTTTGGAGAATTAGAAGTGACCAGTTTGGGGGAAGGGGAGGTGGAGGGAGACAGGGAGTCAAGCCACAGGGAGAGAACTAACAGGCTGTTCTTAGAGAGGTGTGCTTATCCTCAGGGCTGGGCTTTGCGAAGTTTAATAAGATGTTGTCTGTGAAGATTACCTGTTAGCTTAGAGACAATATTTTATTTTCCCTGCCTCTTTCTGGGGTGTAGAGGGTGGTGTGCAGAGCTTCATTTAAAGCTCAGACACCTCAGGCTAATTCTGTGTTAAGAGGCAGAGAGTGTTAGAGTGGAAATGACTCCGGCCTCTCTCGGGTGGTGGGGTGCCGACATGGGGGCTGGGATCCCAGCTGAAGGGCAGACCAAGGCCAACCTGGGAGGCCTTAGCCCACGGGCAAGACCAGGGCTGGGGAGAGGGCTGAGTGGGTGACAGTGCTTGCCATGTAATAGGAGGACGTGGTTTCAAATCTCTAGTACCTAGTAAGGAGTGGCTGCCTCAGGCTGTGGGGCTGGATCCAGGACAGCTGGCATTTGCCAGGTGTCAGCCTAACTCCAGGTTCAGCTAGACATCCTGCTCAAGGGACTAAGGGCAGAAAGTGATAGAACAGGACACTCTGATGGCTTCCTTTGGCCTCTGTGGATACACAGACACACAGACCAGACACAGACACCCATTTACTTACACAAACACACACACACACACACACACACACACACACACACACACACAGAGAGAGAGAGAGAGAGAGAGAGAGAGAGAGAGAGAGAGAGACTGCTCTATTTTTTTTCCTGTGGGTGTTTATCTTTATTATTTTTATTGCAGTACACGGGGGTAATTCACAAACCTTGCAATCTTTCCATTTAAAGCATGCAATTGAATGATTTCTGGTGCATTCACAGGGTTGTGCTGGCACCAACAAGATCAATCCCAGAACCTTTTTGTTACCCCTGTGTATTGTCAGCCATTCTTTGTTTCTTTACAGGAAAACAGCGAGGTCATCCCCTTGGTGGGTATGACTTCTGTGCAATCTACACATCAAAAAGGTTGCATCTCAAAAGCCTGTTGGTCGGGGAGGACCTACTATGATTATTTTGCTAGTGAGCTAGCATTTGATTCATCAGAAGGCACACATAAGCAGTGGTGGAGTGTTCAGCCCTAATATCACATCCTCCCAAGTCACAGGGATATCTCAGAAAACATGATAGGAATCTGAGGTTGGTGAGAGCTGGGGTGAGCTATGCCTTCTGTATAGGGAATGGGCACTGTGCTCCTGGACAGCTGAGTTGTCTGCACAAGAGCCACACATGATCAAGCCAGTCAACATCCCAGCATATGGTAAGGGGGCTGGTGTCCTAATTTGCTTTCTAATTTGCTTTCTATTGCCGTGGCAAAACATTGACTAAAAGCAACTTGAGGAAGAAAGGGTTTGTTCCATCTCACGGCTTTCAAATAACACTCCATCACTAAGGAGGGTCAGGGCAGGAAGTCAGAGCAGGAACCTGGAGGCAGGAACTGGAGCAGAGACCATGGAGGAATGCTGCTTATTGACTTTCTCCCCATGGCTTGCTTTTTTTTTTTTTTTTTTTTTTTTTGGTTCTTTTATTCAGAGCTGGGGACCGAACCCAGGGCCTTGCACTTCCTAGGCAAGCGCTCTACCACTGAGCTAAATCCCTTAGCTTGCTTTTTTAAACACCCAGACCACTAGCCTAGGGATAGCATTGCCCACAATGGGCGGGGCCCTCCTCCATCAATCATTAATCCAGAAAACACCCACAGACTTGTCCACAGGCAATCTAATGGAGGTATTTTCTCCGTTGAGATTCCCTCTTCTCAGATGTCTCTAGTTTGTGCCAAGGTGAATTGATAGAGAAAATTAACAGCACAAAGGGGAGCTATTGACTGTTGATGCAGAAGGAGAGTTGCTGGAGAGGCTGGAGAAAGGAGAGTTTCTTCTTATTAGAAGTGTGGCGCTGATAGGCTGCCGGTGCTCCACTGGATGGTCCCATACCCAGGCATGTACTGACAACAGTAATTGAACTTAGGTTATTAAAAAAAAGAGAGAGAGAGACATGAAATCAGGAGGAGGATATTGTGATCTGAGAAGGCCTGAAAGAGAAGAGTAGGGAGCAGATGTGATAAAAACACATTGCATGCATGTGCGAAATTCTCAAAGAATAAGTAAAAATACAAAAAGGAAAAGAATGCTATATTTTATAAAGGGCACCTCAGCACCTACGTGAGTTGCTGCGTTGGCTCCAACCTCCTCTGGATACGAAAGATGATTTTAATCTACATCCTGTCTCTACAGACATACCTGTGCTGGATATATCATATAAGCTACAGAAAGAGTAGCCTTGGCACTAGCGAGATGGTTCAGCAGTTAAGAGCATTTGCTGTTCTTCCAGCAGACCCGGTTAGCCTCACAGCTGCCTGCATGATCTGACATCTTCTGGCTTCTGCAGACATCCACACACAAGTGGTACTCTCTCTCTCTCTCTCTCTCTCTCTCTCTCTCTCTCACACACACACACACACGCTTACACACACTTAATTTTTTTCTTTTTTAAAGGAAGGAAATGTGACTTGCAGATTGTAGCTGTGTGGTGCCCACTCTCTGGTCCTCACGGCTCCCCTTTTGGCTTTGTCTCTTACTATTCTCCTTTCACAGGGTGCTTTGGCAACTGTCTTTCTCCTCACTCAGACTCAGGCATGCTCCTGCCTCTGGGCCTTTGCACACGCTAGTTTCTATGCTGTGGAACCTCACCACAACCTTAGAAAAACTCACGCTTCCGGCTTTCCCTCCTTCCACCCCTTACTGCATGGGAGTCTTATCCACATGCTGTTCTTGCATGTGATGTCTACATTTCTTCCTGTCCGTCCCTTTCTTTCTCTAAATGCCTGTATGGACTGTGTTTACCCAGCGTTTGGCTCCCTAACTCAAGTAACTCCCATGAGGGTAACTTTGTGTTTCTTTCACCATCACTATGTTTATGTGTGCACAGGTTTGTGTCTATCTGGGTGCATGCATGTGTGCAGGAGTATGTGTGTATGCATGTGTATGTGGAGGCCACAGGTTAGCTTCTAGTGTTATTCCCAGAAATACATTGGCCTGGAGCTCACTAAGCAGGCAAGGCTAACTGGCCAACAAGCCCCAGGGTTCCTCCATCCCTGGCTTTGTTTATGTGTGGGTTACTGGGGGTCATGCTCAGGTCCTGATGCTTGCAAAGCAAATGTGTCACTGACTAAACTATCCCCACTCCCTTCATTAGTTGGCACCCAGATTCTACAAGAGCTGCTACATACAGTAAATGTCCAACCAATAGGGGTTGAATAAAACAGGCAGCCTGTGGACCTGCTCTTCTTCCGGCATCTTTCTCATTCACCTTCCTCAGGCATCTTCCCTGGGCATCTTCCTCCTGTTTCCCATTATGAACTTTATTTATTTTTGAGATGGGTTTCAATCTGTAGTCCATGGCCTGGAACCTGCTAGGTAGTCAGTCAGTCCTATGTGGCTTCAAAATCATGGCAGTCCTTCTGCCTCAGCCTCTCTGAGTTCTGGGATTACTGACATGAACCTCTGTGCTCAGCTTCCTGTAAGTTTTCATATTAGTCTGGGAACATTACAGTCAGAGTTACCTAACAGTTACTGAGCTGGGGGCTCTTCTGAAAGTCTGCTCTAAGCTGTACCCTCTGCTCCCGCTACCTCTCCCAGCTATGCCTCAGGTCTCATTGTGATAAATACCATTTGCAGGGTTACATGAGCATTCACACGGAACTGTGACCTATGCAATTATAGAGCAGTATATGCAAGAGCCTCCTTTGGGGGATGGCAAGCAAACTCCTAGAATAATAGAAAAAATAGCAAACAAAGAGAAGCTTTTTTTATAACTGAACATTGGCACACTATCAAAGACCACGGAGTTAAATGATTAGAGAGTTCTGAGTGTTCTGACGGTGGCTTGGCTGGCAATGTTTAGATAACTTAGAAAAACCATATGCATGATTTATAAATTATACATTCTATGACATTCTCTTCCTTGCCCTTACTTTAGTGAAATCACTGTTTTTATGACCAAGGTTTTTATTGATTTGTTTCAATTGATAATAACGATTTTGTCTTTAATAGATAAAATACAGAAGAGCTGAAGAAGGGGGCTAAGGGTTTTAAAAGGGGCTCTTTGTGTAAACCTAAGTTCAGATTTCATGCTGACCCTTGACATTGACATCCTGGGGGGAAGAGGAAGGTAGAATTATGACTTGTTTTATTGAGGCAAGGGGCTCAATTTGGTGGGTTGGTTGATCACCTTTTTAGTGGTTTATCTTATTTTTATTTTTTGAGAAGGGTCAGCCCGGCCACTGATAACTCACAATCCCCCACCTCATTCTCCTGAGTGCTGAGATTGTGGACTACTGCACCCCGATGAAATATGCAATAAAATCTAATTAGAACTTCAAAAACCATATTTCCAGCTTCATTTTAACACCTTCATTATTAACATTTACTCATAATTTGTACGTCACCTCTCAGTTTAATAAGTACCCATGAATAAATAGCTTAGAAGGAAATGTCAGCTATGAAAAAATAATTTTTCCATTTTTACCCTGTGCTATAAAGTACTTTCAGACTGACACGTTTTAAAATCTGATTGTGTTTTATAAGATTTTAAAAGAATTTATGTGCATATGTGTCACACATATGTATGTCCTCTGGAACTGGAGTTTCAGGTGGTTATGAATCATTTGATATAGGTTCTGGGACCAGGACTAGGGGGGGTTCTCTTCAAGAATGGTGTCCTGGTTAGTTTTCTGTCAACTTAACACAAGCCAGAGTCATCTGGGAAGAGGAACCTCAAGTGAGAAAGCGCCACCATAAGATCGTTCATGGACAGGGCTGTCCGGCCTTTTCTGGACTAATGATTGATGTAGGTGGGCCCAGCTCATTGTGGGTGATGGGTTGTATCATGAAAAAGTCGGGTTGTATAAGAAAGCAGGCTGAGCAAGCCACAGGGAATGGACCAGTGAACAGTGCATTTCCACGCCTGCTTCAGTTCCTGCCTCAGGTTCCTGTCCTAACTTCCCTTCATGATGGACTGTAAATTGTAAGATGAAATGAATCCTTCCCTCCCCAGGTTGCTTTGAGCTATGGTGGTGCTCTTTGGACATAGGCTCTTTCTATGTGTGCTGGAGAGCACTGTGTAGATCAGGCTGGCCTTGCACTCACAGAGCTCCTCCTACCTCTGCCTCTGGAGAGCTAAAGGCATCCTTGTATTTTATCATAACAATAGAAAGAAAACCAGTAGAAGCAGACCCTCCCCAAGTGCAAGGAAGGAGGAGCTGGTCCCTCAGGTGAGGGTGTGTGATCCTCTCTACTCCCTCCTTCTCAAAGGGAACATCTGCAGTCATCATGTGATCTTTTCAGAGCAGGTCCAACTAGGCTTATGAAGATGGATCGCTCAGACCATCTTTGTTCTATAGAACGACTCTGAAGGTCTGGTGGAATCTCAGAATGTTGAAACCAGTTCTTCATGCAGCTCTTCATGCTGTGGGGACTTCTTTTCCTGTCTTAACTTTTTTTTTTAAACTTCCTTCTGGTTTGACATCTAACTGGGTTGAGGAGACAGTTCAGTGGATGAAGGACAACCATAAGGACCAGAGTGGACCGCCAACGTCCAGATAGAAAGCCTCCATGGTGCTGCACACCTGAAATCTCAGCACTAGGGAGGCAGAGACAGAAATCCTGGGATTTCCTGGCCGCTGAATCAGGGAGCTCCAGAGTCAGTGAGAAAATAAGGTGGGGAGAGATAGAGGAAGACACCACTGTCAACCTCTGACCTACACACACACACACACACACACACACACACACACACACACACTCATACACACACACACATACACACACACACAGAGTCATTCATGCACACACATGTGCAAACACACATACAGCCAAACACACACACTTATGCACACAGACATGTACACACACCCATGGATACACACATACATACAGCCATACATGCACACACATATATACACATATGAACACAACCCATTTATGCACACACACATACAGCCATTCAGGTACACACACATGCAAACACACATACAGACACACACACACACACACACACACACACACACACACACACACACACACACACACACACACACACAAAAAAAAAATGAGAGCTGAGCCCCGCAGGGGCCAGGCAGTGGAAGGCACTCTCCATTTTATTTAAGGATGTCAGTATTACTTCCTACTGAGACAGTTTTCATCTGTGGGACAGAAGGATCCTTTTAGACACTCTGAAATATTCTCAAATACAGATAAAGAGCTCAGCACACACTGTGGAGTTTGGAGGAAAAAAGCGACAGCCAAACACCGAATATCACTTGATCAGTTTTATTTGGGTTATTAGCAGAGAATATTTTGCACTGGAGACTTCTTATATCAAGCAATAACTGAACGTTAAGCAAACAGATCATCAATTATTAACACGAAGCTGCTATTAGCGCAGTCCTTCACATGCTGGTGGCACACACCTTTGGAGAGGGATATAGGAACATCGGATGTGCAAACTTGGAGTTGAACAGTGTTCCCTCCACTGAGATATTGTGAAAACCAGATCTATGTCTAATTTTCCATTTGGGAGTGGGCACTGTGATTGAGAGAGAAGCCTAAATATGGCTTAGAAATAGCTGAAGAGATGCTGGCAGAATCAGAGTTTTGAGGGATAAGAGCTTTGCAAACTAGACTTTATTTCTAACATGGAATCTGGGTATCTTTATTGGTCAGACTCAGGATGACTTTATTTTATGTGTGTGTGTGTGTGTGTGTGTGTGTGTGTGTGTACATGTGCATGTGCATGCATGTGGATCTGTGCATGAAAGTGCAGGTGCCACAGAGCCCAGATGTTTCAAAGGCTTACGAACTGGAGTTTTGGGTAGCTTTAAGATGCCTGGTGTGGGTACTGGGAAGCTGGAACCTCTGAAAGAGCAGTAAGTCCCCTTAACCACTGAGCCATCTTTCCACCTCCATCCCCCCCCACCACTCTTTTAAGACAGTCTCCGGTACTCTCCTAATGGGCTAGGCTGAATGCCCAGTGAGCCCAGGACTGCCTGTCTCTTCCTCCTCAGTACTGTCACATTCCAGCTTCATCTTTGTAGCCATGACAATGACATCATCATCTCCTCCTCACCCTCATCCTCCTCATCTTCCTCCTCCTGAGACAGGGTCTCTCTGTGTAGACCTTATTTCAGTTTTACCTGTGGTTTTAAATTTAAAAAGATAATTGTGTGCATGCTGAGTCTGTACATGTGAGAGGCATGCCATTAGAAGTCAGAAGAAGGTGCTGCATCCCCCAGATCTGGAGTTACAGGGCATAGGGAGTAGACCAGTGTGGGTACTAGGGACTGAATTCTTGGGTCCTCTGCAACAGCAGTTCATGGTGTTAACCAGAAGTTCGTAATTTGTGGATCATGACCCCTTCACAGGGTATGTCAGATATCCTGCATATCAGATTTTTACATTACAATTCACAACAGTAAAAAAATTAGTTATGAAGAAGCAACAAAAATAATTTTATGGTTGGAGGTCACACAACATGAGGAACTATATTAAAAGGTTGCAGCATTAGGAAGGTCGAGACCCACTCCTCTTAACTATTGAGACATGTCTCCAGCCTCTCCATGTGAATTTTTGTTCCGTAATCACTGAGGTATTTCAGACATCCATCCATCCATCTGTCTACATATCTCTCTGCCTCTGTCTATCTGTCTCCTCTCTCTGTAAGTGGAGAAGGTCCTCCTCCCTTATTTCTACCCATGTAGATTGCAACACTTGTTAATAAGTGTTATGGGTAGTCATTTCATTGTTTTCGACCTCTCTCTCTCTCTCTCTCTCTCTCTCTCTCTCTCTCTCTCTCTCTCTCTCTCTCTCTCTCTCTCTCTTTGTGTGTGTGTGTGTGTGTGTGTGTGTGTGTGTGTGTGTATGTGTGTGTGTTCCCAGGAGTTGACCTCTGGAGTTTACACATGTCAGGCAATTTCTTTACCACTGAGCTACATCCCCAGACTGTTTCCAACTATTTGTTCAGCCAAACTCCTTGTGCTTACATGCATGGCATATAGGCATCCTCTTTTATAGATAAGTAAGGTGTATTTTAGAGTGGAATTGTCAGTCAACCTGTACATGCATGTGTAATTCTGAGAGACATCTTCAAATCATTAGCAGTGAGTGTTTGTTTCTCCAAAGTTGGCTTATGTTTCCAAGAAGAGCTCAACTTGAGGCTGTTGCACCAAGCACAGCCTTCCAGAGGAGAAGAATATTACTTTAGTCTTCACATTTTTATTGATTTTTAAGAGTTTTATACATTCATACAATGTACTTTGATCATGTTTACCACACTTGACTCCTCCTCTTTATGTCTCACAGATCCCAGTCATTTCTGTATTTTCCAACCCTGGGTTCTCTCTTATTTTAATTTAATAAATAACCAACACAAATGTTGTCTGGAGCATGGCTGACTTATGAGGAACCATACCATTAAAGAACATGGACTCCCACACCCCAGAAGTCATCACCTGTCCATAGTTCCTCACGTAGGGATGAGGGGCTCATGGACCCCTTCTCACTCCATGCTAGAACATTGACTGGCTTGAACTTGTATAGTCAGCCACTGCTGCTAGGAGTCATGAGTGCAGCATTCTCATCATGTTCAGAAGGCACTCTTTCACCCTGGTTCTCTCCATCTTTATCTTTACATTCTCTTTACCTCCTCTAGGATAGTCTCTGAGCCTAGTGGAGGGGGTTGATACAGGTGCCTCCTTTGTGGCTGAGCACTTCACACTCATTTACTCTCCACACTTTGACCAATTGTGTGTCTATATATTAATTAATAATCCAGCATCCAGCACAGGAAGAAACTTTTCTAATGAGGTCCAAGAGCTACACCTAAACATGGGTAAGGAAGGAGGAATTAAGAAATCAGTTGGGGGTCTTCATCTGTGTCCTGGAGCTAAGGCTGTGCCACAGCTCTCTGTACCCAAATCCCTCCCATAGAGATCTGGTCTCCCAGGAGTGTTGTCACTCCTAAGTTCACAGGTGAGATCACCACTTTTGCTCCAATAACTGGCAAAAGGACCCACCAGAAACCCACAGGGCATAGGAACCTTGAAGCAACCAGAGACAGGATCCTTCCTGTTTCCCTCAGCGCCCCAGAGCTAACCCTGTGACACAGCTCTCCACACCCAAATCCTCTCTGCTGGTCTCCCCAGAGTGCTGACACACCTAAGATCACAGGCTCACAGGAGGGACAGCTCTAGTCAGAGACAGCAAGACCAATACTGGAGATAATGAGATGGTGAGAGGCAAGCACAAGAACCTAAACAACAGAAACCAAGGCCACTTGGCATCATCAGAACCCAGTTCTCCTACTACAGCAAGTCCTGGATACCCCAACACACTGGAAAAGTAAGATTTGGATTTAAAACCACATCTCATGATGATGATAGAGGAATTTAGAAAGTTAAATCAGGATTAGATAAACCATCAAAACAGCCCCATAACCCCTAAAGAAATAGAAGCAGTCATTAAAAGTCTCCCAACCAAAAGAAGCCTAGGACCAGATGAGTTTAGTGCAGAATTCTATCAGACCTTCAAAGTAGATAGAGTACCAATACTCTCCAAAATATTCCACAAAATAGAAACAGAGGGAACACTACCCAATTCATTCTATGAAGCCACAATTTTACTTATACTTAAACCACACAAAGACCCCACAGAGAAAGAGAACTTTAGACCAATTTCCCTTATGCATATCAATGCCAAAATACTCAATAAAATTCTCTCAAACCGAATCAAAAAACACATCAAAACAATCATTCACCATGATCATGTAGGCTTCATTCCAGGGATGCAGGGATGGTTCAAGATATGGAAATTCAACAACATAATTCACTATATAAACAAACTCAAAGGGAAAAAAACCCCACATGGTCATCTCATTAGATGCTGAGAAAGTATTTAACAAAATTCAAGGAAAAGTCTTGGAAAGATCAGGAATTCAAGGCCCATACCTAAACATAGTAAAAGCAATATACAGCAAACCAGTAGCCAACATCAAACTAAATGGAGAGAGACTTGAAACAATCCCACTAAAATCAGGGACTAGACAAGGCTGCCCACTCTCTCTCTCTACCTATTCAATATAGCACTTGAATTCCTAGCCTGAGCAATCAGACAGCAAAGGGAGGTCAAAGGGATTCACATTGGAAGAGAAGAAGTCAAAATATCACTATTTGCAGATGATATAATATTATACTTAAATGACCCCAAAAGTTCCACCAGAGAACTCCTAAACCTGATAAACAACTTTAGCAAAGTGGCTGGATATAAAATTAACTCAAATAAGTAGCCTTCCTCTACTCAAAGGATAAACAGGCTGAGAAAGAAATTAGGGAAGCAACACCCTTCACAATAGTCACAAATAATATAAAATACCTTAGCATGACTCTAACCAAGCAAGTGAAAGATCTGTATGACAAGAACTTTAAGTCTCTGAAGAATAGATATCAAAAAAGATCTCAGAAGATGGAAAGATCTCCATGCTCATGGATTGGCAGTATTAATATAGTAAAAATGGCCATCCTGCTGAAAACAATCTATAGATTCAATGCAATCCCCATTAAAATTCCAACTTGATTCTTCATTGAGTTAGTAAGAGCAATTTGCAAATTCATTTGGAATAACAAAAAACAAAAAAAACAAAAAAACAAAAAAACCCAAAAACCCAAGACTATTCTCAACAATAAAAGAACTTCTGGGGGAATCACCATTCCTTACCTCAAGCTGTATTGCAGAGCAATTGTGATAAAAAACAAAACAAAACAAAACAAAAACTGTATGGTATTCGTACAGAAACAGGCAGGTAGATCAATGGAATAGAATTGAAGAACCCATACACCTATGGTCACTTGATCTTTGACAAAGGAGCTAAAACCATTCAGGGGGAAAAAAGCATTTTCAACTAATGGTGCTGGTTCAACTGGAGGTCAGCAGAATGTAGAAGAATGCAAATCGATCCATTCTTATCTCCTTGTATAAAGTTCAAGTTCAAGTGGGTCAAAGATCTCCACATAAAATCAGATACAGTGAATCTAATAGAAGAGAAAGTGGATAAGATCCTGAACACATGGGCACAGGGCAAATTTTTCTGAATAGAACACCAATGGCTTATGCTCTAAGAGCAAGAATCAACAAATGGAACCTCATAAAATTGCAAAGCTTCTGTAAGGCAAAAGACACTGTCAATAGGGCAAAACAGAAACCCACAGATTGGGGAAAGATCTTTACCAATTCTACATCTGATAGAGGCCTAATATCCAATATATACAAAGAACTCAAGAAGTTATACTCCAAAGAACCAAATAACCTTATTAAAAATGGGGTACAGAGCTTATCAAAGAATTCTTAACTGAAGATTATTAAATGGCTGAGAAGGACCTAAGAAATGTTCAATATCCTTAGTCATTAGGGAAATGCAAATCAAAACAATCCTGAGATTCCACCTCACACCAGAATGGCTAAGATCAAAAACTCAGGTGACAGCAGAAGCTGGTGAGGATGTCAGAGAAGGAGGAACACTCCTTCATTGTTGGTGGGATTGGAAGCTGGTACAAGCACTGTGGAAATAAGTCTGGTGGCTCCTCAGAAAATTGGACATAGTACTACCTGAGGACCCAGCTATATAACTCCTTGGCATATACCCAAAAGATGTTCCAACAAATAACAAGGACACATGCTCCACTATGTTCACAGCAGCCTTATTTATAATAGCCAGAAGCTGGTAAGAACCCAGATGCCCTTCAACAGAGCAATGGATACAGAAAATGTGGTACATCTACACAATGGAGTACTATTCAGCTATCAAAAACAATGACTTCATGAAATTCTTAGGCAAATGGACGGAACTATAAAATATCATCCTGAGTGAGGCAACCCAATCACACAAGAACACACATGATTTGCATTCACTGATAAGTGGATATTAGCCCAAAAGCTTGAATTACCCAAGATACAATCCACAGACCACATGAAGCTCAAGAAGGAAGACTAAAGTATGGATGTTTCAGTCCTTCTTAGAAGGGGGAACAAAATACTCAAGGGAGGTAGAAGGTGGGAGGGACTTGGTAGGAAGAGAGGAGGTGGGGGCCGGGGAAGGTGATCAGGCCAGGTATGGGAGGACACCTAGATGATATACAGATGGTAGGGAATTTGAACAGAGGTGTGTAGCACTGGGAGATGGGGAACTGTGGGTAGCCACCCAGAAAGTTCCAGATGCCAGGAAAGCAAGAGGTTCCCAGGACCCAGTGGGGATGAGATTAGCTGAAATGCTCAACAAAGGGGAGGGAGAACCTGTAGAGACCTTAATACAGAGGTTAGGCAATGGTTTCACCCACTCATTTCCAAATTTTTGACCCAGAATTGCTCTTGTCTAAAGAAAATATGGAGAGAAGTGTGGAGCAGAGTCTGAAGGAAAGGCCATCCAGAGACTGCCCCACCTGGGGATCCATTCCATATAAAGACACCAAACCCAGACACTGTTGTGTCTGCCAAGAAGTGCATGCTGACAGGAGCCTGATATAGCTGTCTCCTGAGAGGCTCAGCCAGAGCCTGACAAATACAGAGGTAGATGCTCACAGCCAACCATTGGACTGAGCACAGGAACCCCACTGGAGGAGTTAGAGAAAGGACTGAAGGAGCTGAAGAGGTTTGCAACCCCATAGGAAGAACAACAATATCAACTAACCAGATACTCTCCAGGGATCCCAGGAACTAAACCACCAACCAAAGAGTACACGTGGAGGGACCCATGGATCCAGCCACATATAAAGCAGAGGATGCCATTGCGGACATCGATGGGAGGAGAGACCCTTGGTCCTGGGAAGTCTTGATGCCCCAGCGTAGGGGAATGACAGGTGGGGGAGGCAGGGGGTGGGGAGTGGTTAGGTGGGTGGGGGAGCATCTTCATAGAAGTAGGGGGGGAGGGAGAGTGGGTTTCCAGAGAGGAAACCAGGAAATGTAAATAAATTAAATAGCCAATAAATAGATAAAAGGAATCAGGTTGGGGGCTGGAGAGATGGCTCAATGGGTCAGACCACTGGATGTTCTTTCAAAGGACCCAGGTTCAATTCCTAGTACCCACATGGCAGTTCACAGCTGTCTGTAACATAAAGGCAAAACACGAACATAAAAATTAATAAATCATCAAAAAATCAGTTTGATATTATGTCCATTTAGCAAGATACCTAAGTAGTAGGCTCACCTCTGGGGCCCGTGAGCTCCCCTACCCTGTGTTCTTAGCCAGATTTGTGATACCATTCACGTATTTCCTCCCGTGGAGAAGGCCTTACACAGAAAGCTATTGGTTACTCTCATAACCTTTGTGCTTCTGTCACACCCATGGCCATATCTGGCCAGACCGGACATTATTGCATTTCGCAGGATTCATAACTGGGTAGGATTATTGATGCGTTCCCCTCCCCTAAGCAACTGTGTAGCTGTGAAAGCCAGCCAGCAGGGTGAAACTTCCTGTCACTACCAACTTGATTTCTCCACGTCTGTGACCAAAGTGTGTGATGTCTTTAGCAAAACAGTGCTGATTGTTTCCTCTGTGCTTGGATCCCCATCTTTGAATCTTTTTACTGCCCCATTCTCTGTGTTTGGTACTTGGCTTGCTTTTTTCTAAGATTCCCCAACTCTTGCTTGCTGCGGGAAGGTGGCCAAATGGTTAAAGCCTTTTATGTCTTTGTCTCTTCACCTGCAAAGTGGGCTGTTGCAGCACCTGCACCCTGCTGCGCTCACTAATACAGGAAGTGCTGGACATAGCTCAGGCTTAGTATACACTTAAAGATGCTGTCTGCTCCTGGGGCATGGCTGTTATTGGAAAACCAGTTGTGCTCTTCCCTGGAGAGAATCACCTCTCAGCTTTCCTCAGTTGCCCGTATTTCTTTGTGTAGGGTTGAGGCCTTATAGGCAAGTGTATTGCTTTTAAATTTTTAAAAATTACATTTTTACGTGTGTGTGTGTGTGTGTGTGTGTGTGTGTGTGTGTGTGTGTGTGTGTGTGTGTGAGAGAGAGAGAGAGAGAGAGAGAGAGAGAGAGAGAGAGAGAGAGAGAGAGTCTCTGTGTGTCTGTGTGCTGGAGTACATTCTGAGGATTGACTTAAGTCATCACATTTAGCAGTCAGTCCTATCATGGTCTCACCAGCCCCCAGTGCATACCTCTGACTCTCACCTTCCTTTCCATTAGAGGGCAACTTAACCAGCTCCCTGGCCTTTCATTTTTTTTCACAGGGGGCTGTGAGGACCACCTGACATCATCATAACTGTAAGAGTTTAGCCCCACATTGGCCAGTATTAAGCACTTAGCAATGTCAGTCTGGATTAAAAACACCCAATGACTCTGGCTCTACAAGCTCTGTGTTTCTGGGATCCAAGTGGGGCCCAGAGGGGACGCATGTTAATACATCCAAGAAATGAAATCAGAAGCCAAAATGCTTCTTAGTGTACATATTATTCACAGCAAAGCAAGGCAAATTTGCGAACATCAAATAATCAACAAGGGGAGGCATAGACTGACAGATTCTCTCCTGTCTTGAGGCAGGAAATAGATTCGTCTCATGGTTCTGGTTGCTACTAATCACAGGGTATCAAGATCACTAACTCCCTGTTTAAGTGCCGATTCTTCACTATGCTACTTACCAAAGGCAAAGTGGTCATGTGTTTTCACACACAATTTTCCCCCCTCTCCCTCTCCCACATGAAGGACATCTCTTCTTTCCTCTGATTGTTTCACCCCCCACTCCCTGAGAGACCCTGGTCCTTATGCCTGGGAACCATCTTATTTCCTTGCTTAACGTCCTTTAATCTATCCACGGTTCTGCTTCCGGCCATTACTTTTATAAAATATTTCCTAGCATCTCCAGCATCAATGGCCCTTTCTCCCTTGATTCCTTGGGACTCAGTTTAATGTTTCTTTTATGGTGTTTTTCATATTAAGCTCTGGTATGTATCAGTCTCTAGCGTTGCTTTGGGAAATCTTTTGAAGTTAAAGATAGCATTCCCTAGCCCCTCCCTCTGTCTAGCATGCCTGTGTGCCAGGCCCTGTGATATGACCCATAGACACAGAAGTGAATTAAACTGCTCCTGGTCCAGAAGGAAATCTCAGGCACAGAGTGGGAACAATGAAAGGAGTAGGTACCAAGCCCCGCCCCTTACATGGCACCTCCATTTCATCTTCAAAATAACATTGGAAGTACCCAGCACAGCTCCCATTTACACTGGAAATCCTGAGCCAGGGGCAAAGTGCAACTCACAAGGGTACTGAGGATGGCTTAAAGGGGAGGTCAGGAGATTCCCCACACTGGAGAAGGTGAAGCCCATCAATGTCATGATTAGGAGGTTTGCCTACTCGAAGGACCAAAGGAGAAGAATTAAAAAAAAGAGGGAATGTGTAGTGGCCTGGGGGAGAAGGATATCGCTCTTTGGGAACTGCAAGAGTCACTTCCACATTCCCTTTATCCAAAGAGTTCAGTGTGTAGTAGGCGCTCACTGAATTGTGTGTGCATGGTGTCTGAGTGGAAGTCAGAGGGCAATTTGAGGGACTCGCTCTGTTCTTCTATTATGTGGGTTCTGGAGACAGAACTTGGGTCACTGGGCTTGGCACTAAGTATCTTTTCCTGCTGAGCCATCTTGCTGGCCCCATTCAGTATTGATAAGGATGGTTGACTGCAGCAGAAGGCCCCAGAACTTCTGCCATTCCTCTCTGAACCGGAATTCATCATTCCTCGAGCTTTCAATATTCACTCTCCCCTCGTTCGGCTTAGGCCCTGGGGGTGCAGGGATCAGAGTTCAAGTTTGGGAGAATGTATCACCACACTGTCTCCATTTGATCTCTGAAAACAGAGTACAAAGTATCTCTTCCTCCTCCGCCCTTTAGGAGTTCAGGGAGTTTACACTTATATATTAGGGCCAATCTAGTGAGAAGTTTGAGATGACTGAGCACTTGTTAGGTAGGTAGCTGATGATGTCCCTTAACTGGAGCCATCTCCATCCCTCATCCCTCTGGGGTGTTCCATAAGTACCCCATGCAGGTGAATGGTGTCTTTATGTTCATATGCTCTTATGCTTAAGTGTTTGGTCCCCAGTTAATGGCACTATTTGGTAAGGATTCCAACAAAGTATGGCCTTGTTGGAAGAGGTGTGTCACTGAGGATGGGCTTTGAGGTTTCAAAGGTCCATGCTATTCTAGTTAGCTCTCTCTATGTGTCATGACTGTGGATTAGATGTGAACTTTCAGCTGCTGCTTCAGCTACCTGCCACTTGCTACCTCTGCTGGCCATCCTGAACTTTTGTGTGGGGGCGGGGTGCAGCAGAATATTGATGGTATTCAAGAGAGTAGGGAGGGCTCCTTAGGCCCCTCCTGTTATTATGAGGGTCTGGGATGGAAATTGTGAGGGAGATGCTCAGTGTTGGGTCCCAGATGGGACAGAGACTCCTCAGCAACTGAGGGCCGCTCTCTTGCTCTTAGTATCCTTGCTGGGCTGGGGTGGGTGGTCCAGGGTTTCTTACTCTTTGGAGGCCATGTAGGCCATGAGGTCTACCACCCTGTTGCTGTAGCCATATTCATTGTCATACCAGGAAATGAGATTTACAAAGTTGTCATTGAGAGTAATGCCAGCCCCAGCATCAAAGGTGGAAGAGTGGGAGTTGCTGTTGAAGTCCCAGGAGACAACCTGGTCCTCAGTGTAGCCCACGATGCCCTTTAGTGGGTCCTCAGATGACTGCTTCACCACCTTCTTGATGTCATCATACTTGACAGGTTTCTCCAGGCGGCATGTCAGATCCACAATGGATACACTGGGGGTAGGAACATGGAAGGCCATGCCAGTGAGCTTCCTGTTCAGCTCTGGGATGACCTTGCCCACAACCTTGGCAGCACCAGTGGATGCAGGGATGATGTTCTGGGCTGCCCCAATGGCCATCACATCACAGCTTTCCAGAGGGGCCATCCACACTCTTCTGAGTGACAGTTATGGGAGGGACTGTGGTCATGAGCCCTTCCACGATGCCAAAGTTGTCATGGATGACCTTAATCGGGGGGGCTAAGCAGTTGGTGGTGCAGGATGCATTGCTGACAATCTTGAGTTAGCTGTTATATTTCTCATGGTTCACACCTATCACAAACATGGGGGCATCCGCTGAAGAGGTGGAGATGATGACTCTTTTGGTTCCCCTCTTCAAGGGGGTCCTGGTCTTCTCCATGGTGGTGAAGATGCCAGTAGATACCATGACGTACTCAGCACCAGCATCGCCCCATTTGATGTTAGCAGGATCTCCCTCCTAGAAGATGGTGATGGGCTTCCTGTTGATGATGAGCTTCCCATTCCTCAGCCTTGACTGTGCCGTTGAATTTGCCATGGGTAGAGTCATACTGGAATATGTGGACCATGTAGTTGAGGTCAATGAAGGGTCATTGATGGCAACAATCGACACTTTGTCAGATGCAGAGGAGAAGGCAGCCCCGGTAATCAGATTCCCAATACAGCCAAATCCATTCACACCAACCTTCACCATCTTGTCTATGGGACAAGGCTGGCAGTGCACAAGAAGATGCGGCTGTCTTTGGAACAGGGAGGAGCAGAGAGCTGCCATCCCAAACTTTGAGCATCTGAAACCATCAGCTCCAAATAAATTCTTTCTTCTATAAGCTACCTTGGTTTTGGCACCTTATTACAGCAATTGAAAAGTAATTAAGACAATGGTGATTCTGGCGATGATGATGATGATGGTTGTGGTGGTGATGGTTGTGATGGCAATGATGGTGATGGTGGTGATGGTGATGGTAGTGATGATGATGGTGATTATGGTTTTGGTGATGATGGTGACTGTAGTGATGCTGAGGGTGATAGTATTAATGATGATAATGATAAAATGTACATAATAATGATTATAAGTGCAATAACTCTACAACAATCCCCCACCTCTATAGCTTTATTGTACTAAATGTTAATGGTCAACTTAGTTCCAAAGCCCTAACCAAATGGAAGACAATTCTTCTTTTCCTCAGAAATAGGAATAGATTAGACCTTAAGTTTATGACTTCTGGGCTTTCCTATTAAGCATAAAAAACAAGGGGGCAAGAACTCAAACCCATTATTTTTATGTGAAAATAGTGGAGTAACTCACATGAATGTTACACCCGAAGTTGTTAAGCTACTAATCTAGCTCACTAATTGAAATAATGGGTATGTGGAGTTTCAGAGGAATGTAGACAAAGGAAGGTCTAAGGCAATAGACATACTGGACTGGAGTCATTATCTTGGACTGCGTTCATGTTCTCGCTATGTCTCACAGCTGTGTGAAGAGACTCGGTGACCACTTTCTGGGCCTTCTCTAAGTTGCTCAGTGACAAAGGTCAGTCAAGAAACAGAGGAAATCCTTGAAATTTTTGGCTGTGAATCTCTCCAAATACTCTGCTCTGCCTTTGAAGTAAAAGAGCCATGACAGACAGTGTGCGAATGAGTGGCCATGTTTCAAAACTTTATTTATAAACAAAAGTGATGGGTCAGATTTGGCCTGGGCCACAGTTATAAACAGTTGGTATGTTAGAGGGAACACTGGACAGTAATAATCACATCTGCACATGAAACAGAAGGTGCTGGCCAGATAAACCACATAAAGAAATAGGCAGAATAAAAAATTAATACAGATGACTGAAAAGAAACTTGATTTTTCCATTTTGGCCACCTTTGCTTCTTTTCACTTATAATTTGCTTAGAAAGGGAAAACAGATGGAAATCCTCTCCATTAACAGTGAGATTAAATAAAGGGTCCTGTGAGGTGGTGTTGGTTACCATGGCATTCCTGGAACAACTTTCCAGAAACTCCAAAGAAAAGGCAAGCTTTTATCTCTGTATGTGACTCCATTAATTCTACTCTAGAGTGGAATTTATCCACATAGCTACCTTGCTTTGCTAGGATCTCAGAAGCAGGAAGAGAAGAGGAAGATGTATTTGGAGATGTTTTGCCATTGTTTGAGGAAAGCTGGCCACATCAGTTGGAAGAAAATGTACAAGGCTGCAGGTGGGTAGGCAGAGCGAGGTCGCCAGGGAGAGAATGGCTGAGAAAATGCCAGAGCCATCAGTCTGCGAGGTGCGTGGTGACCTAGGTCCTTTGAAATACTGCGCTGAGAAGGGTGGCAAGTAACTGTAATCTTTGCAACCAGGTTTAGCTGTGTAAAACCCGGCGTGTTTGTTATCTCAATGCTTGTATTGTTTTCCCTTTTGGGTTGTGTGTTTGTGGTATATACAAGTGTGTAAATATTCATAGGCTCATATGCATGTATGGAGGTCATGGGAGGAGATCTGGTGTCCTGTTCTACCATTCTCTGCCTTGTCACTTGTCACTGCGACTCTTGCTGAACCTGAAGCTTTGCCTGCAACCAGTAAGTGGCTGGAAAACTCCTGTCCTTGTCCCCCACTGCACTGGGATTACAGGTGTGTGTACAACCATGCTTGACTTTTTACATGAGTTCCTGGGATTTAACTCAGGTGTTTGTGCTAGCCCAGCTGTCTCCCCAGGCCCTATCTCATAGTTTCTGCAGCATTTTTCTCTCTTGGTTTCATGTAGCCTAGGCTGGCTATTCTGATTGCTTTTTTTTTTTTCTTATTTTTTTTTTTTGGTCAGTTTGATACAACCTAGACTTATTAAGGAAGAGGAACCTCAACTGAGAAAACATCTCCATTGACCATACCCAGGAACATATGGTCAGTATGGATTGAACTTAGTGGATTATATGCATGTAAAGGAGGGTATGAAATTGGGAGGGGATTGTCAGGGGTGGATCTGGGAGTCAGAGTTAGGGGACGAGTGATGGATTGCCAGTAGGCCAGTTGGTAGGATCTTTCCTTGATTAGTGATTGATTTGAAGTGGGGAGGGCCCAGAGGTCTGTGGATGGTGCTACCCCTGGTCATGTGGTGCTGAGTTGCATAAGAAAGTGAGCAAGGCATGAGGATTGGGCTAGTAAGCTGCATTCCACAGCCCCTGCTTCAGCTCTTGCCTTCTGGTTCCTGACCTGGAGTACCTGCTTTGATTTCCCTCAGTGATGGACTTGATCAGATATGCAAACCATTTATTAAACCACTTTCTTCTCAAATTCTTTTGGCTATGATCTTTATTAGAGCAGCAGCAGCAACAACAAACCAGGCATACTGGCTTTGAGTGATCCAGTCTCTCTCTCTCTCTCTCTCTCTCTCTCTCTCTCTGGATTACAAGAGTGTGCTGGCACTCTTGGTTTCTGTGGTACTGGGTTCAGACCTAGGACCTTCTGCATGCTAGACAAGCATCCTACCAACGGAGCTGTAGCCTGAGCCCTCTAACTCAGTTTAATGTGACCTTGTAGCATGAAGCCTTTTGATTCTTGCTTCTCAAACTTAGCGCAATGTCTTTGGGATTCACCCACGTCCTTGAGTGAAATAGTAAGCCATTTTTTTGAATTGTTAAGTACTAGTTCACTGTGTAGACATTAGGCAGTTTGTTTATCTGCTAGAAATTAACCACATGCTTTGTGGTTTGGGGCTAGTGTGCATACCCCCCTAACCCCTAAGCACTGACACGTAAGTTTTCCTTTGTGTGTGACTTTTCATGGCCTTGGTAAGTCCTAAAAGAATGGATGGGTATGTGTATGCTGATGTCATTCAGCCGTGTGTGTGTGTGTGTGTGTGTGTGCACATTTAGAGATCAGCAGTGTCTTCCTATTTCACTCTCCACCTTTCGTTTTTAAACTTAAAGTCTCCTCACTGACATGAAGCCCACCACTTGTCGAGCCTGGCTGAGCTTTAGGGGTCTGCCTATCCCTACCCGCTTGGTGTCGTAGTTACTAATGCAGTAGTTACTAGTTACATGCCTGGCTTTTATGTGGGTTCTGGGGATCTGAGCCCCTCCATGTCATCTTCTAGGGGCTTACTGTTTTACCTTTTAAATTCAGGTTTGCAAACGGCCTGTGATTTGCTTCTGCATACGTTTGAGCCGGGGATCAGATTTTTCTTCTCCCATGTTGATACCTAACACGACTCACATCAAAAAAGCTATTTCTTACCCGCCATTTGATAATAAACCAAGTGCTTGAAAGTGGGCAGGTTCATTTATGGGCTCTATTCCTTTCATTTGCTGATTTTCAAATCAACATCCCTGTATTGATTTTTATTATTACAGCATTTCTTAATTCCTTTTAGAATGATTTTTTTATACTTGTTTCTCTTTATTTATGGAAAAGACCTGCACAAGATCAAGTCAGTCAACACAAAGTCCTAACCTCTAGCCCAAGGGCTATGGCTAATTGATAGCCTCTTAGGGAGGGGGAGTTGGTTTTCTTTAAGGGTTGACCACACTCTGGTGGATGGCTGCATAACTGGGAGCATATGGGCAGTACGGATGAGACTCAAGGGTTAAATGCATAAAGAAGGTATGAAGTTAGGAGGGGTTGGTCGGAGGGATGGATCCAGGACCAGCATAGGGGCAGGAGTGGTGGGTGAATATGATCAAGATACATTGTACATATGCATGTAACCCTTGAAGAGTTAGTAAAAATATTCTTTTTTCTCATCTAGACAAGGTTTCTTTGTGTAGCATTCATTGGCTGTCCTGAAACTCACTCTGTAGACCAGGCTGGCTTCAAACTCAGAGATGCACCTGCCTCTGCCTCCCAAGGGCTGCCATCACTGCCATCCGGGAAAAACTCCTAATAACAAAAGACAACAAACGTTTGTCTTGGTCAGTCAGTAGCCTTTATGTTTATGTGTACATTTTAGATTCCACATCTCAATTTCAGAAATTGTTTGGGAAAATCACGTGGAAGCGAATTGAGTCTGTGGATCAGTTTGCAGGCTGTGGACATGGCTACCCCTTGGAACCTTCTAATCCATGACTGTGGCTCCCCTCCATGTACTTAGATGGTTTGGCTTCACTGTGGCAGGCAGGCACAGAGATTGTTGGATTTATTTCTGGGTATTTGATTTTAAAGCACATTATTGTAAGTGGTATTTCTGTCATCTAAGTGTTTGCTGGCACATAAAATTACACTTGATGATTCCGCATTTATCTTGCTGGACCGAGTTTTGAAGTTTTGTTTTCTCTTTGGAAGATTCATTAAGGCCTGTGGTGTTTTTTCCCCACCCTCAGCCTCCCAGGTATGCTGCATTGAGATACAGGGTGCTGGTGACATAGGGGTTCACATAGTCAGAGAAGGTGCCCCTATGTAACTACAGTTCAGTCTAACCTTGCCTGTGGGGCTGGGGTGGTGACGCGTTCAGGGAAGTGCCTCTTGCACAGGTGTGAGGCATGAGAGAACTGGGTATATATGGTGTTGTGTGACTATAACCTCAGCACTGGGGGGTTGGGGGGGGACAGGTGAATCTCAGGGTGTGACTGGGCAGTGAGCAGAACCCACCTGGCTATAGGTTCATTGAGAGACTCTGTCCCATAAAAACTAAAATCCATAAGCTACGGCTGAGGTCCAAAGCCGATGTGCTGACTCAGCAGGGGGTGGATGGCTCTCCCGTGTAGGTGAGATTAACCAACATTGTGCCAGGGGCGAGGACGTGGAAAGTGGTCTGTATAGGGCTGCTAGGGACAGTTGCATGATTTGTGCACTGCTCCAAGGTCCTGGGCATTGGAAGGAAGAAAGCTATCTCCTACTGTTTGCTGCGCCTAACAACAGGCAGCATTTTCTCCTGGTTTGCTTGCCCAGACGGGTGTCCTTTTCTTTTTTACAGGCCATTGACTGCCACGGTGGCCTGGGCCTCCAAGTTTGACCTACTAACTTGACCGCCAGTGGTTGCCTTTATCAGGCGCTCCTGGCAGAGACGAGCGAGGCTGCCAGGATGCTGACAAAATGCTTCTGGAGAGCTCTGTGCCCTCTTCTCGCCTTTCTGCTTGCCTCTTATTGATTCCTCTGCTTGGCTTGGCTAAGCCCGAGCCAGGAGCCCTCCCGTTATTAAAAGAGGTCCCAGCTGTCCACACCTTTCATTTTCTTTGAATTACATTAATTGCCCGACAGCTAAAAATTGAGCCGGTATTTTCAGATTTCAGCTGCTGGTCGGCAAGAAATATTTACCAGCTCCTGCAGATTTATAAAGATGCCACGGAGACGCCTGGAGACTCACAATCAGGAAATACAGCAGCAAAACAACGCTATTTTTCAAGGTTAAATGCTCAGAATGCTAAAGAGAAATTGTCCATAAAGCAAAGTAAGGCTTGGGGAAGCAGGCAGCCTCCGCCCTGGACAAAAGGAAGACGAAGGTTGCAGATAAGATTTCACAGCTTCACAATAATTATGAATTTAATAAGGGAGCTTTATTTTTAATTCCGTTTCAGTCTGGCAGCCACTCGCCTTCTTCCCACCCTCCTCTGAGGCATGGTGATTCTCTAATGTGCTCCTCAGGCTGGGTCACAGGGAGAGCTAAAGGCCCTTAGCCACAAGACACTCTGACGATGTATTTAGACAGCTAACGCTCCTGTCCCTCTACAGGCAGATGGGGCCCGAGTCCTGCTGGCATTTAGAAGGGACTCTGAACACAGAGACACAGTGAGACAGTGAGCTCTGAAAGAGACCAAGACAGGGAGCTGTGCACCCCCATTCCCATCCTATGGGACCATGGGTGTTAACTCCTGTTTGTATGAATGGAATTCTAAAGCTCAGGCAGGGCACCAAGACTTGTCACAGACTCCCAGGTGTCACCACTGATGCCCACTTACCTCACAACAGGGTGATATACATGGGCTATGGGATTCCCCAAGACGGAAAGCCATGAGGAACACAGAGCCATTCCACCCAAAGAGTATCAGCTGTCTTCTTAGGTTGTAAACATTCATTTTTAATTGTTCATTCATCTACCAAACACTGATGAACTGCCGAGTTTTCAGTGGTGGAGAGAAGATTTGAGGTGGGCTCTGGCTTTATGCCTGCTCTGCCCTCACACTTGAGATCCTCAGCCTCCCAAGTGTTGGGATCCCAGGTGTGTACCACTACTCTAACCGAGGGTGCATTTTTCTGAGATGCTTGTGTGTGTGTGTGTGTGTGTGTGTGTGTGTGTGTGTAAAGGTTAAATCTATATGCTAAAATTAGTCATTTAGAAAAAATAAGACACTGTAGTATTTTTCAACCAATCCCTATAGCTAGCTTTGAAGTACCACTATCAGCTTGAGGTGAAAACTGACACCTGCTTGGCACCTCTTCTCCACCCTTCTCTTGCACCAGGGTCTATGTGTTAGTTAGGGTTCATTGCTGTGAAGAGACACTATGGCCCAGGCAACTCTTTCTTTTTTTTTTTTTTCTTTTTTCGGAGCTGGGGACCGAACAGGGCCTTGCGCTTGCTAGGGCAAGCGCTCTACCACTGAGCTAAATCCCCAACCCCCAGGCAACTCTTATAAGGACAACATTTAATTGGGTCTGGCTTACAGGTTCTGTGGTTCAGTCCATTACCATCAAGGTGGAGCATGGCAGCAGGCAAGCAGGCATGGTGCTGGTGAAGGAGCTGAGGGTTCCACATCTTGTTCTGATGGCAAAAGGCAGCTAGGTGGAGGATCTCCAAGCCCAGCCCCACAGTGGCACACTTCCTCAAATAAGGCCTTACCTTCTAACAGTGCCATTCCCTGGGCCAAGCATATTCAAACTACCAGTCTGATAACTGCTTTCTCTCTCTATAGATACGCTAATTCTGGAAATTTCATATAAATATAGTCACACAGCACTCTCAGTCTTTAATGTCCGGTTTCTTGTTTTATAGTTCGTGTGCTCGCGTCTGCTGTGTTGCTTCAGCGTGGATGCAGAGGTCAGAGGCCAGCTTACCTGAGTCAGTTTTCTCCTTTCACCATGTTTGTGGACCCATGTTTGTTTGAACACTTTTTACCTCTCTTGGGTGTGTATGGGCCTAGGGCTACACTTGGGCCATTGGGTAATTCTCTGTTTAGTTTGTTGGAATTGTGAAATGCTTCCCCAAAGCTACAGCATCCTGCATCTTCTATCTCAAGTGCCACCTTTATACATCATGTGCACCGTGTAGAACATGGTTTGTTCTAGGCCAAAGAGGAAGAAGCAAAGCAGAATAATGAGGTCTGGGTAGGGTGTCAGAGTGGGGTGTCAGAGGTGGGGTGCTAGGGTGGGGTGTCAGAGGTGGGGTGTCAGAATGGGGTGCTGGGGTGGGGTGTCAGAATGGGGTGCTGGGGTGGGGTATCAGAGTGGGGTGCCAGGGTGGGGTGTCAGAGTGGGGTGTCAGAGTGGGGTGTCAGAGGTGGGGTGTCAGAGTGGGGTATCAGAGGTGGGGTGCCGGGGTGGGGTGTCAGAGTGGGGTGCCAGGGTGGGATGTCAGAGGTGGGGTGTCAGAGGTGGGGTATCAGAGGTGGGGTATCAGAGGTGGGGTGCTGGGGTGGGATGTCAGAGGTGGGGTGCTGGGGTGGGGTGTCAGAGTGGGGTGCTGGGGGGGGGGGTCAGAGTGGGGTGCCAGGGTGGGGAGTCAGAGGTGGGGTGCCAGGGTGGGGAGTCAGAGGTGGGGTGCTGGGGTGGGGTGTCAGAGGTGGGGTGTCAGTGGTGGGCTCGGTGATGAGTTGTCATTGGTGCCTATGACTGGCTTCACCAAGAAAGGGTAAATGTATGTTATTGTACTAAGACTACTAAGGTAGTCTACCATGTCCAGACAGCATTTCTAAGGTTGGAGCAAAATAGAAGACTTGCTTTTCGTAGTCAAGCTTCCTCTTCTCTGCTTGATCTAGGGAGCCCAACCCCCAATCTTCTACTTGACGATATCATATAGTTCTTGGCAAAATTACAGGTTCAAGTTCCTGGAATGCCTCTCCATGCAAATGAGGTATCCTCAGAATCTTAAGCCTCAGTCAATGAAACTTCACCCTAAGAAGAACCCCTTTTCACTCTCCAAGGCTCTTGATTCTCCTGAATAAAGTATGCACACAAACTATTTCATTAAATACCATCTAAGAGAGCTGTTTTATTAAATGTCATCTAAATGGCTGATGCCTTGTCTGGTGCAGCAGCGTCTGGACACCTCGCGGGAAAGAGAGGGAAACAGAACCACAATATGTATATACTGTGCCACACCAACGTCAGAGGGCGCGGTCTTGCGGGGTACTTGCAAGTGGCCAGAGTGAGGCTGATCACACTTGGAGAATGATGTCATCTTGGAATGTTACTGTGAGGGAATTCATTACATGAGGCAGAGCAAAAGTATAAGCACTCTCCTTTTCTGTTTGTTTTGCCCTCCTCCTCTTCCTCTCCCTCCTCTTCCTCCTTACCCTCTTATTCTTCCTTCTATTTCTTTCCCCTTTTTCTTCTGTTTTTTCTCCCCTCCCCCATCCTCCTCTGAACCTTATCGTTTTTCTTCTTCCTCTTCATTCCATCTCTCCACCTCTTCCTTTTTTTCCTTTTTCTCCTCTCCTCCCTCTTAATCTCTTCCTTTTTGTTAGATGGGTATGAAATACTATCTTGTTGTGTAGCCCAGGCTGGCTTTGAACTCCTCATGCCACAGACACCCCCTCCCCACCTCTGACATTCTTTTTACTTCCTGGAATTCGCTGGCAGATGTGTGAATGAGTCATTCTGTTTGGGATCCCCATCTGTACAGTCCTCGGTCCCCCAAATCAGATGTTTTTCAGCACCAGGGACAGCGCCCACCTGCTCCAGTCGCTCTCCCCTGCCCCCTACCCCCTGCAATGTCCCGCACTAGACAAAGAACTGTGCATTTATATCGTGTCTGTTATTTATCGGGGAGGGGCCTGTGTAAAATTCCCTGAGTCTGGAAAATTCAGAAAGTTTGTTTTGGCCTTTAATCTTAGCCTCTTATTCCCACATGGTCGGCTAGACCGGTCCATCTCAAAGAATAGAAAAAAGTAGCGCTCAGCTTTCAGCTCGCTCATAAATCTGCTCCCTGCGTTGCCATTTTTTATCTGCTTACTTCTGTTTCCCCTGCGTTTAAAGGGAGTGCTTTACCTTAGCAATGATTCAGTATTCCTGGGATACTGTGGGCTTTGAGAGCTACACAATAGAAGTTCCATTTCACTCCCACCACCATTTATAACCACAGGGGGAAAACTGCATTGTCTTGGGGGTTATCAATGATTTCATAAAACTCAACCTTTGTTTCTTGTTGCCTCCATTTTTCAAAAAAAAAATGTGCTCCTTCAAGTCTCTGGAAGCAGTTGCCTCTGAGGAAACATTCGTCTTCAGTTTGACATCTTTTGTACAGTATCTCTTTTCAATTCTCCTTTCTCATGGAGGATAAATATCTCTTTAGGGCTTGGAATGAAGAGTTACATCTCCAGGATGCAACTTGTGAGTGTGTGGAGACCTGCCCTCCTCACTAAATCCCACCTTATACCTGGGGCTGGAAGATGGAGTCATAGACAGTTGACAAAAAGGTTAGTGTAGGTTAAATTGTGTCCTCTTGGTGTTTATAAGCTGAGATCCCAACTCCTGGTACCCACGTGTGTGACCCTGTTGGGACCTAGAGCTAATGCAAATATAAGGCAGGGAGATGTAATCACCCTGAATAGATGGGCGCTTATTTAGGGTACCACAGGATTCCTGGCCTCTTCGCTAACTGGGTGGAATTAGGACATGAACGAAAGAGAATCCCATGCAAATGTTAGGCAAAATCTGTAGATCAGGGAATGCCTAAGATGACCCAGACCACCAGAAGTCATGGAAAATGTAAGAGCAGGAATTTTTGAACAGTCCTCTAAAGAAACCCATGAAGGGTTTGGACTAAGAACATCCAGGCCCGTGACACAACACATTCCAGTTTTTTAAACCACTTGGTGTATGGTCTCCTGTCTAAACAGCCCTGGCCAGGTCATAGGGAGACTTGCTAATGAGTTCTGTCACAGTGGATTTACTTGGAAGATGTTAGACTCGAGTTTCTAGAATCAGGTATCTTGAGTTTGAATTTTCAGGTGAGTTATTTGGGAAAATTGCTTGTCTCAAGGATTCCAGTTTTGGGTGGGGGTGGGGAGACATGAGTTTAGGTCTGATGCTATTGCCATAAGGAGGAAAGGATATATGTATTGAAGGTATCAGCACACGAATCTGTTGTCATAGTAAGCATTTGATGGGTGGGATCTCCCACAGTGGTTATCAGTTATAATGGGCAACGTTTTCTGAGCATAAGACAGACCTCTACGAGCTTTTTTTTTTTTTTTTTTTAAATCTTTTCTGACCACACAGAGCCAATGGCTGAAGTATCCCTTTCTGACCTTCTGCTCTTTAGTCTGGTGTTCTGGAGTTCGAATCCATTCCTTTAACCTCTTCCTATAAATTGCAGTTGGTTTATAATTAATGAACAAGACAATTAACTTATAGTCCCCACCTGAGGAAAGTAAGATGTCTTGAAAATCTGGGTAGGAATTTGGAATTCCATAGAAGACTGATCAGGGTCACAAACTCATTCAGATTCAAATGACACAGTGTTTATTAAAAGCCAAGGGTGAAGGGGAGGACCTGGTCCAGGTATGGTATTTTTGGCATCTCCTGAGCAGGGAAAGGGGACTCATGATGACGGTTCCATGATAACTTCTTGCAATGCATCCGTGGTGGGTTAAGTCACCCTAGAAAAATTATCTTTAAGATTCTGTAAGTCAGGTAATCATAACATGACCATTTTACTGCAAGGACACCGAGGTGTCGCGTGGTTGAGTAGCTTGTCTTGGACCACCAGTTAATGACAGGATTGCAGTTTAAACCTGTGGTATTTTTACTTCGACTCTATGGTCTTAACTGTGAGTGTGTTTGTGTGACACATGTGCACATGGGTGTGTATGTATGTGGGGGCTAATTGTGCTCCATCTGTTGGAGACAAGGTCTCCCACTGAACAGGAGCTCACTAATTCAGCTCAATGACTGGACTGAGAGGTCCAGGAATCCTCCTGTCTCTGCCTCCCCAGTTCTGGAGTAAGCACTCTACCACTGAACCACACCCACAGCTCTGCCTTTACTGTTTGTTTTGAGAGTGTCTCACCAAAATTGCCCAGCCTTATCTTTTAACTGGTGATCCTCCTGCTTCAGTCTTCCAGGTAGCTGTGCTTCTGGGCCCAGATTGCTATAAGACAACCACTCATAGAAGAAAAAAAAAAAAAAAAAGAAGAAGCTTTGCTGATGCATACTTTCCAGCACTGCAAACTCTTCTTTCAAGTGGGCAGAACAACCCCAAGCAGGGGCCTGTGACCCCAGGACTGCAGGCAGGAGGCCAGGAGCTCCAGGATATCTAGGCGACTGAAGAGTCCAAGGGGAGCCTGAACTATACAAGACTCCATCTCGAGAACCAAATGGAAACCCATGCACATAAAGGGCCATCATGAAGGTTTAGCTGCTGGGCTCAGAAGAAGCCTAACAATGCACAGCGGATACAGAAATAAATGTAAAACGAGAATTTACTCTCCACGATTAAACTGAGGCCAATAGATAGGGAAGAACTCACAGTCTCCACGAATAACCACGGAAGCAGGAAGCTATGATAATTATTATTATTACTTGTGTTAATAATTATGTTCGATTGGACTATTTAAATAGAGGATGCCTTAGGGGGCAAAGACAGTCTAAGGAATGTCATTATCAGAATTGCATTCGCATCCCATAGTCTGCTCAGCATCACTAATTAATATTCTCTCCATAAACAAATAAGCACGGCGGAGGTTGGCAGATAGCAGAAATACCACTTATCAGAGGCAACAGCGGAGAGTAAACAGGATAAAAGGACTAGGTCGCACTTGCTATTATTGACATAAAACGTTTCTGAGGAACAATTTGGTAAAACTCACCTCTGTTGTGCACCTGGCAGATGAACGGCGTTGAGACAATTGCAAAATGAAAGCGAGCCCGAGGTTCAGCTGCTGGATTTAAACCCAGAAAGAGGCTTCTTTTGCACTATCATCAATTCTCAGCAGGTTTTTATATGTGGGGTTTATGTGGGGTCTGTTGTTGCTTGTTTGTTTTACGCATCAGTCTTTCGGTTTACAACCTGGTTCTCGCCACGTCTCATTCAAAATGTATTGCAAGCGTGTGCTGACAGATACTGGGGTCCTGTTGCTGCTGAGGCAATGGCTTTCCAGAGTTAAGACCATGGGGGCTGGGAGGCTTAGTCAGTAATGTGCTCGCTGTACAAGCATGAAGGCTTGAGGTCAGATCTTCACACCCACGTAAAAAGGTAGGTTCAGTCTCATGTGCTCATCATCCTAGTAATGCGGCTGATGGAGACAGGGATTCCTGGACCCTCCAGCTCAGTGGACAGGCGGCCTCGCCGGATCACTCAACTCCAGGCTTCGGGAAAGACTGTCTCTCAAGAAATGCGTGTGAGAAAGGAACTTATAGGGAAGGAGGAGGGTTGCCAAGGATGGGTGAGGAGTGGGTGGTGGGTGAGAATAGCTAGAGTGCATTGTGTTTAGATATTAAATTATCAAAGAAGTTTAACAAAATTTGTTAAAAAATAAAGTGGAGACCAATTGAAGAAGATACCCTGCATCCACCCTTGGCTTATGGGCACACATATGTGCACACATAGGCACATAAATAACTTTCTGACCCCTAACTTAGAATGCTTTGTTTTTACTTTTTAATTCTGTATCTTTGTTCTTTTAATGCTTCTTTTTGATTGTTTGAAAATTTCATACATGTATATTATGGATTTTGACTAAACTTGCCCCATCCCCATTCCCTCTACTCCAATTTCTCCATGAATTCCCTCCCACCACTTCTTCATTGTTATATTTTTTAAAAAGTCCCCTGAGTCCACTTACTGCTGTGTAGTATGTGTCTGGTGTAGGGCCACCTACTGGAGCATGAGGAGCCTCTCTGGAGGCATACTCTTAATGAAATCTGACTCTCCCTTTCCGAGCTGCCACACATTACCAGTAACTCCTTAGCTAGGGTGGCACTTTATACCGGTCTTCTTTCTCCGTGCTGGTATTTTGCCTGGCTTGAACTTGCACAGATTTTGTGGGTGCTATCACAGCTCCTGTGAATTTACATGAGCAATGGCCCTGTTGTGTCCGAAAAACAGTTTTGCTGTCGTTGTCTACTATCTCTGACTCTTGAAGTCTTTATGGTCCTCTTGTGATGATCCCTGAGCTTTGGGGGGAGGGAGTGTGATACAGATATTTCATTTAGGATTGAGCATTTCAGAGTCTTATTCTCTATAAGTTGACCAGTTGTGGGTCTCTGTATTAATTGCCATCTAATAGTAAAGGAAGCCTTTCTGACAAGGGTTAAGAGGTGCACTAATTTATGGGTATAGCAATAAGTCATTAGAAGTTGGCTTAATACTATACCCATTTAAGCAGAGTGACAGAAATAGGTTCTTACCTTGGGCTTATGGCCTCTTCGGTCACAGGTTCTTGGTCAAAATAACAGTTCTGTCTTATGTGTGGGTCCTAAATTCAGGCATAAAGTAGTTGGTTACTCCCAAAACATCTGTGCCACTTGTGCACAGGTGGGCATGTCTTGTCAGGCCAAGCATTATTGCAGCTCTCAGGGTTCACAGCGAAGTGAAATTACATTGAGGAGTACTTCCCTTCTCTATTAGTTTCCATAGCACCTTCTAGCAAATAAAAAGGTAACTAGTAGGGATGAAGCGCCAGGTGACTACCAGATTGATTTAGCATATCCCATGACTCAATCAATCTACTGTCTTCAGCAAAATGGTCTTGCTGTCAAGTTCTGGAAGGTAACCAAGAGTAACGGCAATAACCTAAAATGTTTGGGAGTCTCTGGGACTCTAGTGACCAACAATTCCAAAAACATTAACCTATTCTTAACACTAGATTTTTGATAGCTGATGGTGTCTAACAGTGCCTCTGTCCCCTCACCCCACGCATTATAGGGTCACCCCACTTAAACTCTGTATGTATGTATGTATGTATGTATGTATGTATGTATGTATGTATGTATGTATGTATTTTAGGAAGTGTTTACAGTAGTAGGTTTCCACATGAGTTTCTTAAAGGCCTTTAGTATTAGTTATTCCTTCCTGTACTTCCTCTTCCACCCCACCATCCTATTTCTTATCTCACCCAATCTCTCCTACTCAGATTTTCCTCATTTCCCTCCACACCGTCTGCATTTCATCTCCACTCCCTTCAAATCCCACTCCCCAAAGTCTCCATTACAGTTTCCTCACCTCTATGGGACTCAATTTAAATACACATATCCAAAGAGCCAAAGCTAACATACATATGTATGAGATAACCCTTGTTATGTCTTTGTTGGTATGAGTTTCTTCACTCTGGATGGTTGTTCTCAGCTCCATCCACTTTCCTTGGGGTGTTTGTCTAAGAAGGTTATAGCTGGTCCAATGGCAGATTTCTTTCTGGAGCTGAAGGAGTTTCCTGGTGGAGTCTTTAGGGTCCTTTAAGGATGAAAACCATACCATCTGCAAACAAAGACACTTGCACTTCTCCCTTCCCTATTTGTGTCCCTCTCTCTTCTCGTGTTTTATTGCTCTAGCTAAGATTTCCCATACTGTGTTGAACAGGAGTGGAGAGAGCAGTCATCTTCATCTTGTTCCAAGAACACTCATGTTATACAAAGCAGCCTGACAGTCTTGAAGACAATTCTGGTTCTTTTAAAACCAAGATAGAGCTAGAGAGATGGCTCAGTGATTAAGAGCACTGACTACTCTTCCAGAGGTCCTGAGTTCAATTCCCAGCAACCACATGGTGGCTCACAACCATCTGGGATCTGATGCCCTCTTCTGATGTTTCCGAGGACAGTGACATTGTACTCATACAAATAAATAAATTTTAAATTAAAAAAAAAAACCTAACCCAAGATGGGCTTAGTATAACTCTGCTAAAAAGCCTATTTTCCTTTGTTAGTGCATAAACTGGCAGTTTGGGGTATTTGATACTGAACTGAGGCTCTAGGGTGTGCTGGTTAGAGTATTTTATTTTTGTTGTTGTTTTTTTGTTTGTTTTGTTAACTTGATACAAGCTAGAAGTAACTAGGAATAGGGACCTCAACTGAAAGACAAAACAAAACAAAACAAAACAACACAACAAAAAACCCCCAAAGCCCTGCCTCCTAAAAGCTGGCCTGTAGACGAGTCTGCGTGGCATTTTCCTGATTAGTGATTCATGCTATGTGAGGTGTCACCCCTGGGCATTGGTCCTGGGTTTTATATATATAAATAAAAATCAAGCTATGCAAGCCAGTAAGCAGTGCTCCTCCATGGTCTCTTCTGTAGTTTCTGCCTCCAGGTATTGAGTTGAAGTCCTTAGATTCCTTCCTCACCTTTCCTTCAAGCTGGATTGCAAATAAGTCTTATAGAAGAGGAATTATTGTGGTTCCTCTCTTGTGGGATTATGGTGAAGCTCAAAGTAAGGGAATGCTCATGACCTGCTTAGTGTAGACACGGCAGAGATGCTGGCTGTCCTCATGAGATGCTCATATACACCTGGGACCAGCCATGGAGATGGGTGACAGCTTAAGGCAGCCATACCTCAGGCTCTATTTCTCTATAACATGTTTAAAAGTGTGCAGCAGGTGATTGTTCAGCTCAGTGCTAGAGCATGTGCTTAGCATGTACTTAGCATGCATTCAACTCTCGGCTTTGTCCCTATCCTCTCAGTCTTTGTCTGTGTCTCTCTTAAACACATATACAGTTATTATATGCTAATGACATAACAAAAGTTAAAAATATATTATGATTTTAAAACTGTGAAAATATATATATATACATACATATATATATATATATATATATATATTCTCAGTCAGGGTTTTTATTCCTGCACAAACATCATGACCAAGAAGCAAGTTGAGAAGGAAAGGGTTTATTTAGTTTACACTTCCACATTGCTGTTCATCACCAAAAGAAATCAGGACTGGAACACAAGCAGATCAGGAAGCAGGAGCTGATGCAGAGGTCATGGAGAGATGTTTCTTACTGGCTTGCTTCCCCTGGCTTGCTCAGCTTGCTCTCTTATAGAACCCAGGACTATCAGCTCAGGGATGGCACCGGCCACAATGGGCTGGGTCCTCCAACCTTGACCACTAGTTGAGAAAATGCCTTACAGATGGGTCTCACAGAGGCATTTCCTTAACTGAGACTCCTTTCTCTGTGATAACTTTAGCTTGTGCCAAGTTAACACACAAAACCAGCCAGTATGTATGTATGTATGTATGTATGTATGTATGTATGTATGTATGTGTGTATGTATGTGTGTATGTATGTATATCTGTAAAATTCGCTACTGAAACATTTTTAGTAAAATTTGGGGACATTAATACAGTTCTATCATTACACCCAGCACCACCATCCATCTCCAAGCCTTTTTCTTCACCTCAAACATAGATTTACCTAATAAATATTGCTGTTTTTGAGATAAGATTTCATGTACCCAGGCTGACCTTGAACTCGTGATCCTCCAGCTCCAGCTTCCTGAATGTCCATACTGCAGACCTGCACCACCTGCCTCATTCTGGGGCCATCTGCTGTTTCTGAATCCTCAGCCACAGTCACTTCCTATTGCTGTAAATACAAGGGCTTCCTCTTGTGTCTGCATCACTCTGCCTAGGGCAGTATCTTCAGGTTTCATCCATGTTGGAGCATGTGCTAAAAGTTCCTTCAGTTTATGATAATTTTTATTACTGTAAGCTATATATTTATGCTGACTATTATATGTGTTTTTTCTTTTCATGGGTATGTGTCTGTGGTGTGCATTTTTGTATGTGTTCATGTGTGTCTGCACATGTGCGTATACATATGTCCTGAGATTGACATCCTGAGTTTTTTGTGATTATTCTCTATCTTAATATTGAGGTGAAGTCTCTCAACTGAACCAAGAACTCACAGATAAACATAGACAAGCTGACCAGATTGCTATGGCGATCCACTATTTACACCTTCCCAGGGCTGGAATCACAAGTGGGCTTCTGTGATTACCCTTTCATGAGGTTCTGAGGAGCTGAACTCCTGACCTCATACCGTATGGCTAGCATGTAACCAGTAAACCTTCTTCCCCGCTCCCATCTTAGCTATGTTTTAAGAAATATGCTTTTTTTATGGGTATGTACCTCAATTCAGACACACAAAAATTATGTGAATTCAGCTGCCTGTGGAGATCAGAAGAATGTGTTGTATTCCCTGGAATTGGAGTTACATGTGATTGTGAGCCACCACCTGGGTGCTAGGAATCAAACCTAGGATCTTGACAAGAGCAGGGAACACTCTTAATAACTAAGCCATCTCTGCTACCATTGTTGTAATTGTTTTTAAATGCACCATGCAGTTGTTCACACACACACACACACACACACACACACACACACACACACACACACACAGGAACAAAGGCAAAACAAAACAAAACAAAGCACTTGCTTCTGGATGTGTGCCTATCTGCACACAGAATGCTGAATACCACGCAGCTCATTTTAGTCTCTGCACAGTGCAAAGAGGACATGGTAGCTCCTGGGCAGGGACTCACGTCAAGCACTGTAGAGCTTGTTTACTTGACTCCAAGCCTTTGGCTAGAGCAATTGTGTGTAAATCATGGCCTGTGGGTGAGGCCCAGCCTGCTGTCTGCTTTTGTAAATGAAGTTTGATAGTAATAACAGTGTGCTTATTCACTGGCCTGTGGTCTGAGGCTGACCGTGTACAATGCAGAACAGCAGAGTTGTAACCCAGCCCCTATACAGAGCAGACATCTGGTCTAGCAGCCATTTTTGACATCGCCTATTTCTCTCTCTCTCTCTCTCTCTCTCTCTCTCTCTCTCTCTCTCTCTCTCTCTCTGTGTGTGTGTGTGTGTGTGTGTGTGTGTGCCAAGCACTTGAACAACTGCATGGCACAAATTTAAACAGTTACAACAGGATCTGCAGAGTGGCTCAGCCATCTGGAGTGCTTATCCAAGATCTGTGGAGGGCATACAGGTGCGAGCCACTCTGAGTTGCTCTCCCCAGCTTGAAAATGCTTTCTGAGACTCGGAAACCCTTGTATTGTTATATGAAGGAGGTCTGACAGTAATGGATGTTGTGTTTCAGGTGCTATAAATGGGGCCATGCATCAAAACCATTGACTTTGTGCTTCTGAGACCCCAAAGCAGCAGAACTGTAACCCTCAGCAGCCCCGCAGGAGGCTGGCTAGACGCTGCTGACTGGGGAGGTGGACAAAAGAGCAAGTTTCTAAATCCTGCAAGCTCTGCTCATGAAGCACACCCATGGCCAGCCTGCTCCCCTGACAGTTGAGAAGGAAGGCCTTGCTCGGAAGGAGGGCATCATGGGGTCCTTTGCCTGCAGCTGGGTCTTGCTTTGAATCCAAATGATGCTGGGCTGCAAGGGGCAGTGGGTGCTCCTCTCTCAGTCCATATCCAGTTCCAGAGAGAAGGAAGGATGAGGAAGGAAGAAAGATTGATATCTGCTGAATAGCAGTTAAGTGGAGTCATTCGCACAGTATGTAATTCACTCACTCACCCACCCACTCACTCACCCACTCACTCACCCACTCACTCACCCACTCACTCACTCACTCACTCACTCACCCACTCACCCACCCATCCACTCACTCACTCACCCACCCACTCACTCACAGTAGCGTTCTGTGGACTTGTGGCATCATTGCTTCTTAGAGGAGAGGCTGCTGTGGCTGGAGGAGTCTCCTCTCTCCACACCAGAAGGTCGCTAGTGAGTGAATCCCATCAGATGTTTGTTCTAGGATAGGTGTTAGAGTCTGCATGCTATTTGTATTGCTTTATTCGATTCCCACAAAGTACTTACCACCACTCTCATTTCACAGACGTTGTTAGTCCCAGAGAGGCTTGGTGACTCATCCCAGGTCACACAGGTAGTAAGTGGGAAGCTGAGTTCACGCCTGGCTTCTGGGTGCGATGACCATTTCTTAGCTTTAGTTAATGAAGCAGAGATTTAACACAAGTCTCTCCAGAAACAACACCCTTCTGAGAGACCCTGTTGGTCTTTCTGGTAAGTTTTAGTTATTACTATTGGTGTGTGTGTGTGTGTGTGTGTGTGTGTGTGTACACCTGTGTCTGTTTACGTACATTTGCACATAGATGTGTACAGAAACATGGAGGCCAGAGGTCATCGTTGGTGTCTTCCTCATATTGTCCGCCTTACTTCTAGGGTCTCTCACTGAGCTTGGAGGTGACTGACTTGGCCAGGCTGGCTGGCAGGGGACCTGCCTGTCTCCACCTCCTCAGTCTTGGGATGCACACTTGGCTTTTCACTTGTGGTTCTACAGATCCGAACTTGGGTCTTCAAGCTTATGCAGCCAGTTCCAGCAGCTCTCGGTTTTAATCTGTTCATGAGCATATATCAGTGCGACGTCCTCACACCCGTGCCTCACATGCTCCACTCATCTTTCAGCTACTCTCTCGTTTGCTTCCCTCCTTGCCCCTTTAGTCCCTGACATGCTTATATCATACGTATACATATGCATGCCTGAATCTGGATTGCACGGTTGGGAGTTTATCTGAGTCTGGCTTGTCACCAGGGGTGGCCTTGGTTGTGTGACTGCATCTCCCTTGTCCTGCAGCACACTTCTATGACTCTGTCACCTTGAGGAACCAAAACTCCACACCCCATTAAACACTAATTCTTCCCAGCACCTGGCAGCCACTGCTCTGTTTCTGGGTTTTAGTTTCATTTTTGAGACTCTTGCTGGCTGCCCAGGCTGGCCTCATATTTTTTTTTTTTTTTTTTTTTTGGTTCAAGCTATCCTCCTGCTTCAGCATCTCATGTAGCTGGGGCAACAGGCGTGCATGAGCCTTTCTTTATTTTGAGTGTTTCCCGATGGCTTCAGCTACTGTGCATGAGCAGTCATGCTGCATTTATGCTGCTGTGATGGACTTATTTTACTTAGGATAGAACCCTCGCGCTTTGGGACTGGTATGATGACTCCGTGAGTGAAGGCACCGGCATCCAGGTTTGACCCTCCAGAACCCACAAGGATAAGGAAACAATGGACTCCCACAAGTTGTCCTTGACCTCCATACTTGAGCTTCGACTTGTATGTACACACAAGTAAACAAAGAAATAAAAGTAAACAAAAATTTAAAAGACTCTTGTTTGTGCTTTGGTTTGTGATAGAATTTCCTTTTATTTTAAGGCTGGATGATATTTCATTGTATGTGTGTGTCATTGTTTCTTTCTTTCTTTGTTTCTTTGTTTCTTTCTTTCACAGGCATACACATACAGAGTTTTCCTTCTAGTCTTTTAAATAGTTGTGTGCGCATGTGCATGTGTGCCATGGCAATCTGATGTGCAAGTCAGAGAATAATCTCTGGACGTCTGTTCCTTCTTTCCACCATGATGCCCCAGGGATCAGACATAGGTCCTTAGCTCTGACAGCAAGTCCTTTCTTTAGCTGTTGTGACATGACTAGAGTCAGTTGTCTTTCTCTTCCCTGTCCTCTTCCTTCTATTCCTCCTCCTCTCTCTCCCTTTCTTCTTCATTCTGGGAGTTGAGCTCAGGACCTCCTACATGCTAGGCCAGCACTCTACCCCGCACTCCATCCTCTGCTACACTCCCTTCCTCTCCTCATCCATCCGCGGACTCTGGGGGCCTGTATTTCTTGATGACTCACCGGCTTTCCTTATCCTGGGTGTGTGCTCAGTAGTCGAATTTCAGATCAGAAGGAAATTCCATTTTTAAGTATTTATTTTGTTACTTTAAAAATGTTTAAAAATGTATTCTTTGAGAATTTTGTACATGCATATAATATTGTAATAATGATTATATACCTTAAAATACAATATTTTTCATATTCTTTAAGAATTTCATACTGTACATTTTTATCAAATATACAACCCACTCACCCTTACATCTATCTCTCCCCACACTCGTCACTTCCACTGAATATACTCTGTGCTACCTGTCTACGTGTGTGTGTGAGTGTGAGTGTGTGTGTGTGAGTGTGAGTGTGTGTGTGTGAGTGTGAGTGTGTGTGTGAGTGTGTGAGTGTGTGTGAGTGTGAGTGTGTGTGTGTGTGTGTGAGTGTGTGTGTGTGTGTGTGTCCTCTTTAGCATGGCCGGCCTACCAGGGCCATCCTTTTAGAGAATGCTGGCTCTCTTCCCCAGAAGCATCAGCGATAAACAGTGTCTCCAGGATGTGGAACCCTTTCCCTTCCAGCTCTTCCGGAGCTGTCAACCTGTTCCATCTTGTGCAGGTCACAGCTTCATGAGCACAGTAGTCCCGTCCTGCTGTGTCCTTCCCCACTGCTTACCATTTTTCTGTTCCCTTTTCTCAGGGTTTTTATTAGTCCTATGTTAGTCTACTTTAGATTCCTGAAGACATCCCCATTGCTTCCCAGTGTGTCTCACCATTTTTACCATCACGAACAGGGCAGATCCCCAGGTCTCTACGCCCCACACTTGCTGTTTTCTGTTGTCTGATCAATGCTCAGCACTTTATGGCTGTGAAGTGGGACTCTGTATGAACATTTAATGATAATCTCCGGTAAGTGGCAGCAGAGATGCTCCACAGATAACGTCTGAGGTAAAGACTCACCAATGTGCGAGGTTTGGGAGACCCAAGGGAGTGGCCCTCCAGAGCTGTTCCTGTCAGCAGTTAATCCCCACAGAGAGCAGGCATCAAAGGCAGGGTGACACTGTTCATACCCAAGTGCACGGCCATTCCAGCAGCAGCTAATTTTTATTTTATTTTACGAAAATGTTGGCCTACAACGGATTGGGAAACAGAGCCATGGGCCAATGAGATAGCCTCAAGGTGCTCGCCACTGAACCTGGCAATCTGAGTTCAGTTCCTAGAACCCATGGTGGAAGAAGATAATCAACTCCTGGAAGTTGTTCCCTGACCTCCACACATGCACCATGGCACATGCCTGTCCCCCAAATGAATAAACATATGAATATAAAAACAGGTTACACAAACCATAGCTGAACCTTAGATAAACTGGGCTACTCTAGAGTCCCACTCAGCCTTGCTGCTGTAAATACTGAACTAATATTGGTCTCTACTTTTTCATCTACAAAATGGGACCGCATCTTGCTATTGAAATACCCTGTAGAGGTGAGGACTTCAAAGTATAGGCTGGTTTGAAATCGACACTTTATCAGTTATCTGTCATCACAGGCTTAGTGCTTTAAAGTTGCAGACCATAGTGAGTTCCCGCACAGCTTCTGTGCGTCATGGTCCAGAAGCCTGGGGCTCTCCTTGAAAGACCCAGGGTCTTGTAGTCAAGCTGTCGTCTGGGTCTTCCATCATGCTAAGACTCCACTAGTAGAGACTCTGTAGGGGAGATGAGGCAAGGGAGAAAAACCATATCCTGTTTATTATAGTGTGAGCTTGGTGGGGACCTGGGGGTGGGTGCCAGGGGATACATGGGGTGGGGGCCATCTTGGAAGTCTGGCTACTGAAGTTAACCTCATCGTTCCCCCAAATAGCCTCCAACTTAACTCAGTCCCAGAAGACAGCCCCATCTTCTGAATGAAAATCAAAACATTGATCTGGTGAAGCTGGGATGGGTAAGACCTGTGGTGTTGAGGGGTCAAAATTTCTTTCTGTGACATTCACGGGAGCCTTAGTCTTCCAGGCAGTAAGGAAGTGTTCTTTCCTTCTCTGCTCCTGCAGAGCCCTGTGTGTCTTTGACTGACAGCTCACCTCATAGAAGCAGGCACAGGGAACACAGGCCTTGTGGGGGACCTTAGGGCTGGGGGGCTCAGGGAGAATTGAATATGAAGCTTTGTAAGAGCGCTATTCACAGCTGGTGGTTCTTGATTATGACTGGTAATGACTGCCTGAGGTACAGAGGAATGGAAGGGGGCTTGCAAGTTTATTTTGAGAGAAGGCTCAGTGCCTAGAGCTTAGACAAGATAAGGTGCATGGAAACAAGTAGATTCAGACATCTCACACTGACTGAAACACGTGTGGGAAGCCTAGTGGGCAACCCCCAGGAACAGCATGCTCCCTTCTGTGCTCCTGGGAGGACCTTCTGTGGAGAACCCCCGAGAAGGTGACTCAAAGCAGCTGCTGCCCTGGGTTCAGGTGAAGGTCTTGAGAGGGAGGGGCAAGGAGGGCTCAAGACTGGTCCTGGGTACCCTGGGGCTGTCACATTCCACACCTATCCTGAGTCCATCATTGAACCAGTAGCCAGAGCCACACCTGGAACCTAGTGGTCAATGCCTAGCCCCAGGCCCACACAGACAGGAAGAACCAGAATCCGCATCTGCCTTTCATTTTTGTTTATTTCTTAGGTTCTGTTTTAACTCAACATTTTCCCCTTCCCTTTCCTCTCTCCAAACCCACCCACTTACCTCTGGGCTCTCTTCCAAATTCATGGCCTCTTTTTCCATCAGTTCTTATTGCAAGCACATATGCATGTATGTCTGAATTTTGACCAGGTTTGCTTCATGTGCAAGAGACCTGAGCTGACCCCATGGCAAGACCTGGAGAGTGAAGGTTTGCTTTCTTCCTTCTAAATGGTGCTCTCTGCCTCGGCAGTGCATCTTAATCACCTGGAGAGAGTCTTTTTTCCTTTTTAGATTTCTTTCTCCCCCCAAATTTTATCACTTAAGTTTTCAGATATGTACATATTTTATGTGTTGAATGGGTTTTGTTTTTCATTGGTTAAGAATAGCGTATAGTCCTGATGTAACATGTGATGTTTTGATGCTCACATAGAATACATGAGTACCTTGGTGGGAAGGACGAATAAGGCTCAGGAGGACATCTGTCTTCTCTACGTGGGTTCTGCACAGTAGAACCTTCTACATAGCAAAGGGAGTATTTAACTGAGTAAAGGTACAGCCTGTGAATTAGGAGGCATATTTTTAAATCATGTGTTAGTCAGCTTTGCAATACTATGATGAACTGCCCGAGGCAATTAGTTTATGAAGAACAAAGGTTCAGTTTGGCTCATGGTCCTGTAGTTTCCAGGATAAGATTGAGCAGCTCCATTGCTTTGGGCCTTTGTGGAGGACAGCACATCATGGTAAGAGCATGGGGTAGAACAGTGTGCTTCATCCTGGGGCCAGGAGCAAGAGGGAGAGCACCATAATCCCTTTCAAAAAGCACCCTCAGAAACCTAAGGACTTCTCACAGACTTTACTTCCTAAAGTTTCCACTCCTCCCAATGACACCACTCTGGGAACCAAGCAGCTACATAAGGGCTAATATGCATAACATACAAAGAACCCGAAGGCCTCGATCACAAGGAAACAAGGAGAAAAAGGTAGCCAGCAGGTATGTGAAGGTGCTCAACCTCTCTAGTAAGCAGGTAATTACAAATAAAAACCACCACAGGAGGATGCTGGTGAGAATTCCTGTGCCATGTCTTTCCTACAGGCCCAAGAAACCAGGGCCTGCAGCATGGGACCAGCAATGTCTGCCTTGGGGCCGCCCAAGCCAGCTGGAGGCTCTGGTGTGAACTCAGCATTGCATATGGAGCCAGGAGTGCTGGAGCACCAGGCTCTGTCCTGGTGAAGACACCTCAGTGTACCTGTCATCCCTCTTGTATTAAGGCCTCCTGGTGCTCCTCTTACCATTCTCTGGGACCTTCCTTTGTCTGTATAAAAAAACACTCACTAGGGAAACTCATCTATACTTGGCTGAACACATTTTCTCTGCTCAGTGGGACTAAAGCAGGAACACAGGGAGGTTTTTGTTGTTTTTGTTTCTTTTTCTTTTCTTTTCTTTCTTTTTTAGCATAACGACACAACAGTTGAACTGAAAAACTTAAACAAAAGGGAATTTGAAATAAATAAATCGAACTACAAATATAATCCGTTTTCCTTGTTTGTTTGTTTATTTATTTATTCATTTATTTTTTCTGCTTGTTTATGCATGCATATGCACCAACACATGTGACCAGAGGTCAGAGGACAATTGCTGAAGTTTGTTCTCTCCTTTCATTATGTGGGTCCCGGGGATTGAACTCAGATTGTCAGGTTTGGCAGCAAGCACCTTTACCCACTGGGCTATCCCAATGATCCTATCAGATCTTTTTCATTCTCATACTACACTTGTACTGGGGACTCATAGCCTTAGTATATTTGTGAGCTAACGGAGCTCCAGGGAAGTTATTGTTGCTGGGGTTAGTGAGTGAAGGACAGAAGAGATTGACCCAGTGAGGGTTAGGTCTGATCATCAATTTTTGTGTCAGTTAATAAAGAGCACCACTGGTGCTGGGTGTGCTTGTGGTTACATCAGAGACAGAATACTAGGGCTCTAACCACATCAATGGATTAATACCTTAATGGCTTCATCAGGAGGAGGTGCAAAGAAGGGGGGGTGGCCTATTTAGAGGAAGTAGATCTCCGAGAGTGTTTCTTTGGGGTCCTACTATCCTTGACTGCTTCTGTTTTGTTTTTTTCTTTTTCCTGGCTTTGCTCTCTGTCAACTGCAAAGTGACTGCCTCTCCTCTGCCAGAGTGTTCTGCATGAGGGGCCTGATGACCGCAGACTGAGTCTCTGAAACCGTGAGTCAAAATGAACCTTTCTCTTTGAATTGCTTTTCTTGGGTGTTTGGTCAGAGCTACACAGAAGCCTGAGTACAGAGACTTCTTCCATTTTGTCTTATGGGCTGTGCTGAAGGAGGTGTGCTACCTCTGGAGACTGGAGGGTTTTAAGCAGGGGATTGACACCCACAGCTTCCAGAAGACCCATCTATCAGCTGCTTTTAGCAAAGGGCACCTCACAACCCTCCTCCTGGCCTGGCATCTGTCTCATTTTTGACTACCTATGCTTTGAGAATGGAGAAGAGGAGGAGGGACTCCTGTGATGGGAAGAGTGGGAGGCAGCTCGAAGCTGGCGGGCAGGGCATTTAAAGCCTGGTAGAGAATGAGTAGGATTAAAAGAAAAGGGTGAGAAGCCCTGGCTTTGTTCTTCTGTTCTTTCTACCAGTAATGATCACACTGTACATGGCCGCTCGCAGGCAAGAGTGGTGGAAAATCTTCACTGGTCCCTGGTTTGAGTTATCAATGCATGGGTGACAGGACAAAGGAAGACTTAAATACCCAATAAGATTCTAGTGGACTTTTTATGTTGTATCCCTGGTTCCTTGGCATGATTTGCCTCTTGTCCAGTTGTTAGATGAAAGCCAAATTTAGTGGCCACTGCTGTCTGTGGCTCAAACCTCAGCAGTCAGTCATGTCCATCATCCTCTGAAGTGGTCTTAACAGTGCTGGGAAAGATGCTTGCTGGGCAATGGGTTGTACTGGTTGGCTCTGAATTCAAGATGATGATTGTGACATGTGTCCAGAGTAAAACTCCTGTCTTGTGTAGGGAGGCAGAGGCTGAAGAATAGTGTCCTAGAATGGATGTCACTCAGACAAGCATTCCTTGTACACTCCCTTCTGCCATTGATTTCCCATCTAATCCATTAAGGAGTTATGGGCCATAAGCTGGGTGGCTTATAAGCACTAAGTGTTTGGCTCATGGCTATGGAGGTTTTGACATCCAATGTCAAGATTGGCTTTTAGGGAGGGCCTTCTTGATGCTTTATTTCCTATAGCAGACGGTAAGAGGGAAGAGGGGAAGGAGGAAAAGAGAGGAGAAGAGATGGAGAGGAAGAGGGAGGAAGGGAGAGAGAAAAAGGAAGGGGAAGGAGACAGGACAGAGTAGAGGGAAGGAGGAGGAGAGGAGGAAGAGAGGAGAAGGGGGGTGAGAAGAGAGATCTCAGTCACCCTCCTATAATCTGTGTTATCTACTCATGAAGGTGGAGCCACCATTGCTGCAGTAGGTGATTAAGCCGGCTCAAATAGCCCTGGTGGCTCCTTGCTACCACCCAATTCATGTTCTGGCTTTGAAATGAAACACTGCACGCACACACACACACACACACACACACACACACACACACACACACAGAGAGAGAGAGAGAGAGAGAGAGGAGAGAGAGAGAGAGAGAGAGAGAGAGAGAGAGAGAGAGAGAGAGAGAGAGCCTTCTATTTTAATATGCCTTAAATAGCTCAATGGCTGGGCCACTCCCAAACCTACATGTGGCTAACACTTCCCCTCTGATACTCTGTACTCTTGAGTTATTATTTACTAAAATTTATATTCCGTCTTTGCTGCCCAGACTCAACTGGGGGCCTCCCTGGGCCTTTCTTCCCTGGCTCTCATGTGACTGTTATGCTCTTTCTTATGCCCCTCTCAGATCTGGACCTTACTGATTTCTCGGCATCAAGGTTCTTCTCTCTCGGTCCCTTGCCCTAGAATCCTAAAGTCCCACTTCTGTCTCCCTGACCAGCCATTGGCCAATGGCAACTTTATTTACCAATTAAAGCCAGCTGGGGACGAGGACCCTCAGTGTCTTACATATGGATTCTCCTGCAATTTTGGGAACCCAAATAACGTAAGTGTTAGACCAAATCTACAAGACCTCATGAGCTGAACCCTTCCCTGCCTCCTCTCAGCCACCTCTGTCCCCTGCCATGATGGGAATTACCATCATGTGTGCCTTTGGGGTGGGGTGGGGTACACATTTCAGGCATTGTTGGAGTCTAAGGCTGTCATCCCAGCTGTTGTGGCGCTGGCCATTCTGCCCTCTCCAGAGAGCCGAGCTCCACTGATGGTGCTTGGACTGGCTGGTGATGTCATGCCTTTGTTCTGACTAAGGGAAGGCTTTACCAGGGAAGCTGGAGACATTGAAAATGAACAAGTCTGCACGCCATCGTGTCTTCTGGACTGGGGCTGGTACGACTGCCTTCAGGCAAGCTTCGCTCCCTTTATTCCAGTTAACAGTTCCACTTCAATCTTGGCTTCTGGGAGCCCTGAGACCTACTGTGTGCTGGGCAGGTCTCTATGTCTTGGCAAAAGACAGCCTTTCCCTACTGCAGCTTGTTCTCTTTCCAGGAGTCCAATTTTCAGACCCTGTATAAGAATTTTGAGAAGATATAGAAACCACTTATCTTTGGGTTTCCTATTACCTTGTTTAGAAGGGCATGGGTGGGCAGCTAGCTTTAGTCTGCCTCAGCTCCCTCTTCTTGCAGTCATGTCCACATAGGTGTCTTGGTCACTGCACCCAACTTTGCTGCTGCTCATGTGTACAGAAGCCCTGGAGCTTTCTCTGGAGTTGTAGAGCCATAGATTGAGGCACTATTGGATTTCATTTTGTTACACTCCACCTAGATGTGTTTTCTTTTTAAATTCTTTCTCTGCGCATGTGTACATGTATGTGACTTTGGACTTGTGTGGATCTCAGCACAAATGTGGAGGCCAGCAGGTCCTTACCTTCCACTCTCTGAGGCAGGGCCTCTTATTCACTGCTGCTTACCTTGGCTTATGTCAGGCTGGGCTCACAGGCTTCCGTGGAGCCCCACTTCCTATCTCCCTGTAGAGTGCTGCAGTCCCAGATGCCGGCTACCCAATCTATCTTTACCTGGATCCTGGTGGGTGTGTGCATGTGTGTGTGTGTGTGTGTGTGTGTGTGTGTGTGTGTGTGTGTGTGTGTGTAGCTCAGGCCCTCATACTTGGGCTGTTGGTGTTTTACCCACAGAACCATGGCCACGGCCCAGTGTTCACTCAGGTGTGCTTGATGAATGAATAAATGGCATCCGATTAATCTGTCAGGGATCCAGGTTATCTGGTTCTTTCTACTTATACAGGACACGGGTGAGCATCTCTAAACTCGCCTATGTGGAGAGGACATGGAAGCATTTGAATACCAAGAGATATCGAATGCGAGAGCAATTTGAAAGCATGTAAAACACATGTCCCGATGTAAAGTGTTCAAAGGCAGGGCTGGAGGTGGACAGACGAAGTCTCAGCGCTGACTTTTCCCGAGGAAATTGCTGGAAGGAATTTCTGTTCCAACGTACTTCTGTAACTTGTTCCTTTGTTCAGCACACAGGCAGACCACTCTTTTAACCCAGTGTTCAAAGCCACCAATGTTGTTTTTGAACCCTTAAGCCAAACACTTAGCAGCTGATTCCCCCAAAGGATGGCAAAAAGGAAGCAGGAGAGAAAAAAGGAAACCATGACTACCCGCTGCTCTAAGAGGAGCCCTGATGTGCATGGTTTTCACAGTGTGTTTGTGCTACCGCTCAGGAAAAATAACGCCAACAGTGACTGTTTGTTTGATCATTGAGCTTGGATAGAACCTTCAGTAAAGGGGTGTGTAATTATGCAAACATGTATACATCGCACCCTCTGCCTTCTAGTCGACGTTTATGTATCAGGGCAGAAGCAGTTGTAGTTTGGGTTCCTGCTTTTTGTTTTCTCTGTTTTGAAATAGCATCTCCCACAGCCCAGGCTGGCTTGGAACTCTTTCTATATCTGAGGATGTCCTTGAACTTATTCATTCTGTCCCCACTTCTCGAGTGCTGGGATTACAGGAGTGTGGCAACTTGCATGGGTTATTTGTTGTATGTGCTTGTGTGTATGTGTGCTACTGGGTTCTTGTGGTTATTTGAGTGTGTGAAGGTGCATGTGATGACCACAAGACGTCCTTTGGTGACTCTTCCCAGAAGCCATCCACCTTTTTAATTTTACCTGGTTTCGAGGGATGGAGTTTCACTAACTTGGTCTGGAATTCCTGGGCTCAATGATCCTCCTGCTTCAGCCTTTCAACTAGGACTATCGGTGCTTCCCACTGTGTCCAGATTCTCTCTAGTTTGGGCTTACCATTTATCCAATTTATTGTGTCAATGTGAGCAAGTTGCTAACTTTCCTGAAAGGAGTTTTCTCATCTCTAATGTGTAATAGATAATGGTGGTCACCTCCGAGGGCAAGGCCCTTTCCACAGAGCTCAGAGGCAATATGTGTTCAAGAAGACATCACCATAGGAACTGGAGAGTTAACTCTATGCTTAGGGACACTGGCTGCTCTTCTAGACAACCTGTGTTTGATTCCTAGCACCCACATGGTCATTCACAACCACCTGTAACTCCAGTTACAGGTCTGATGCTGCCTTGTTGCCTAGTCTGTACAGCTCCCTGACCCCAGTTTCTGGAGACAGATTCCTATGTTCATACCTAACCCTTCTGACCATCCCTGCAAGCTATCCCTAAATCCTGTCATCCATCTCTCTCTTTCTCTCTCTCTCTCTTCTCTCTCTCTCTCTCTCTCTCTCTCTCTCTCTCTCTCTCTCTCTCTCTCTCTCTCTCTTGTCACTATTTTCTGACCTAAGCCACTCCAGCTGTGTTCAGTCACTGTATAGTGAATTACCCCTAAGCTCAGCTGTCTCAGTCAACGGTGTGTGGGTGTAGCCTGCCAGGATGTCTGCACTCAGGGTCTCTCATGGGCTGCAGTAAAAGGGTCCATGAGCATTGAAATCACTTGGGGGTTCAGCTTAGGAGGATCTCATGCCTGCTTGTGTGGTTATGAGCAAGACTTTGTCCCCTGAGGGGTACTAGGCTGAGATATTTGGTTCCCAGCTGGCTGTGCCTAGTAGCTGCCTTCAGTGTTGTGCTTGGTGACCCCCTCACTGAGGTCAGTTGATTCAGGAGTAGTTTATTTCATATGGAAAGAAGGAAAGAAGGTTAATTAATTAATTAACATGGGTTCTGAGGATCAAACCCAGGCTCTCATGTTTGCTTGGCAAGCACTTTTACCCACAGAACCATCTCCTTAGACATTAGGTGACCATTTTTTTTGTAGATAAGATCTGTCCTCTTGTTGGCATTCAGGGACCCCATGAATGGACCCCTTTCTCCTTGATGACTTTGTTCTCCGTGCCTTTGACCGAATCTCCCTTGCTGCCGTCACTGGACCTCAAGACTGCTTTTCATATACGCCAGCCACTGCTTCCTACCGATGAAGTTGGATTTTCTGGGAGAGGCCTGGGCTTTGGTACCTTTAAAAAAAATGTTCCAACTAATTCTAAGGTGTAGCTGGGACTGTGTCCAACTTTTCAAGATTACAGATGCTATTGAACCACACAGGTGGTTGCCATGGACAGTCAAGAGAAAGTCTCTTTGTAAACCTGCCTGTCAGCATTAGTGCATTTCCTGTCAGCATGAGTGTACTTCTTCCCGACAGCAAATTGTGTTTTAAAAATAGTAAAACCTTTCTTGGACCATTTTGTTTTTCAAGGACTTTGTTTATCACACATGCTAGGTCAGTTACATTCCCAGCATCCTTTCTATTTTGAGACATAGTCTTACTACATTGCCCAGGCTGGCTTTGAACTCACTATATGCCACAGGCAGGACTTCAACTTGCAAGCCTCCTGTCTCAGTCTCCACAGTAGCTGGGATAATAAACTTACAATCTCTAGTTCTTCGTTAGGATCTAGGAAGTTTTTTTTTTAATAGATTCTAAGACTATTAACTTCTTTTGTCCTTGGGATTAAAAAACGTTGCCATAGAAAATCATATATTTATTTTGTGTTTATTCTTGAAAAGTCCATTTGTTCTCCAAGGGTCATCAACTAACTCGATCACAGGAGGTGGATTTGGGCTCCAAGCTTGTGGTCATTAGCTGCTTTCTAATGTTACTAGCAGGGAACTTGGCCTCTTCTTATTTGGTATTCAAATGAATTCTCCTTCACAAAAATGTAACTTTGCAAATGACCTAGTGAGTCTAATGGATTCTCTTGAAGATATGATGTAAAATCTTGATTTTTTTCCCTCCATGAATCAAAAATTAAAAAGAAAAAAACCCAACTCACTACACAGACACTAGAGAGCAAGTTAGCTTTGGCTTTTTAGTTTCTTTAGAGATATGATGGTTTACAGTGACTTCATTTCTGTGGGACAGCCACATCCTGTGACTCATTCATAAAATGCATCTCTCGACTTACACTACTACAATTAGACTATGACCACTTTCTTTAAGGGAGGAAGAATTTATTTTGGCTCACAATTTTCAGGTATAACCTGTTAGGACCTAGGTAAAATATTAAGGCCTAGATGGAATGTTAAAACGTTGGGTAAAATGTTAAGGCCTAGGTGACTATTACCTGGCTAGCCTGCCATTATAAGGAAACTTTCTCATATGTCTCTGCTGTTACTAGAAAACTTTCTAATGCCAAGATTGATTACAAATTCTGTTATGTTCTGGGCCCTTGGAAGCCAATCACGATAGAAGTTGGTAGAACTGTTTTGTGTAGTTACCTACGATGAAGTTGGATCCAAACCAACCAACCAACAGCATTTTCTGCACCTATGTATAAGCTTTTATAAGTTGCCCTTGGGATGGACTCTGACATAAGGAAGCTGCCTGAACCAATAGAAGAAACTATTTGGAATAAGACTTCCATGTTGAGTAGGAGTCCAGTAAATTTAAGTTTCTAAGACCTCCCTGGGAACTGAAATCCCACTTGGCAGAGAGAAACATGTGCATGGGTAACTGACATCCTGGTTGGCAAGTTAAGACATGAATGTTAGACAAGTCCCATCTTGATGGACAAGTTAAGATATAATATTAGACAAGGCAAGTCCCCTGCTACAGTTAAATACCTTTACCAATGGGAGCAGGATACGTGTACAACAAAAACATGTTGTTAAGGAAACCACCTACTTATAAATCCTGATTGGTGGAATCAATTGGTACAGATGTTTGTAGATTTTGGGCTTAAAAACCCTGTAGGGTCTTAACTTGGGGTCATGGTTCAGTTTGATGGCTCTGGTCCATCAGTTCTGGGGCATAAGCTCAATAAACTATCACTGTCTGACTGAGATTGGTGTTTATGAGGCAATTACTGGACCCCAACATAGCCCATCACAGTAGGAAAGTCATGGTGGTAGGAGTTTGAGGAGGCAGCTAGTCATGTGGTGACTGCATCCAGGAAAGGGGAGAGAGAGAGAGAGAGAGAGAGAGAGAGAGAGAGAGAGAGAGAGAGAGAGAGAGAGAGAGAGAGAACTGACACTCAGCTAGCTTCCTCTGTTTTATCCAGCAAGTCTAGGACACTAGACTATGGAGTGAGTCTTCTCACTTCAGTTAACAGAACAAGATCATCCCCGAAGGCTTGTTTTCTAGGTGACTCCAGGTCCTGTTACAGCAACAGTCAGCACTCACCATCACTCTGCTTAAGAGGATGACAAGGATTAGCACTAATACTGATGGTGGCCTTGCAAATTGAGTCTGGCTATTTCCATTTTACCTATGGCTAAACTGAAGCATTAGGAAAATAAGAAAGGCATCTTAAGACACATGATTAACATTCACCTCTGGCTCATGACCCTGGACTGCAGGATTCCATCTTCAAAGCAAGCCTGAATATAGCAACGTGGCTTTGCATTCTTAGTGGCAATGTAATTAAATAATTCACAATCAAGGTCGTACAAGCCCTTGATATATTTGCAAGATTTTACAAACTACCATAAATACGTGTGCATGTGTGTGTGTGTGTGTGTGTGTGTGTGTGTGTGTGTACTGTATATGCATGTATAGATGTCAGAGGTCAATCTTAGGTGTCTTCCTCAATCACTGCCCACTTTATTTTGTGAGGCAGGGTCACTCACTAACTTGGCGTTCACCAATTCAGCTAGATTGGCAAATCTGGGGAGCTGCCTGTGTCCATTTTCCCTGTACTACATTCCCCTGGGTTACAGATGTGCAATGTGGACCCTGGATCTCTGAGCTCAGATTTATATAGAGAGAGCACTTGGCCAATGGAGTCACCTCTCCAGCCCAAAATATCACCACCTTCGAATTCTAGTACATGTCCTCCCTAAAGAAATCCTTATCATTGACAACAAGCTCCACAAGTACTGACAACCACTCTTCCACTTTCCATCTCCAACGGATTTGCATTTTCTGGATATGTTCACCATACATTTTCTGTACATGTAGCATTTTTATATGGCTTCAGTGTTCATAAAAGTTCAGATTCTCCATGATATGGAATGTGTCAATACTTCATCCATTCTATGGTTGAATAATATTCCATTGTATGGATATATTTTTAACCCATTCACTGATTCAGGGTTATTTGGACTTTTATCTTTTGGCTATACCTACCTGTTACTGTGTTTTTCAGTTGGTATCTCCTTCCAGAGTGGCTTCTTCCTGGGCATGCTCCTAATCTCTTCCTGTGGTTTTATAACTCTGTGGCCTTGGCTGAGTCACTGTACTTCTCTGAGCCTCAGTTATGCTCCTACTGCCAGAATAGTCTTAGGCATTCCCTAGACTAAGGCATAAAAAGTGGCTTCTTTATCATGGACTCCATGGACTAAGCAGTGCCCTCTCCCCAGTGGAACATCGATAGTACACCCTTTCACTAAAACTCAGGGGAACACCATGGAAGCGGGGCCACTGGCTCAAGACTTCCACAGGATCACCCCATTCAATATCTCACCACGGGAGCATGAAGGGCTGTGAGGCCCCACTTCTACATAAGAAACTACAGGCGGTTAACAGCTGTTGAGGGAGGGCTTGTGAGTTTTCTTTAGGGATGTGGCCAGCCTAGTATAGGTTGTCCATTCTCCAGTGGTCTATGCTATACCCATGTGCCCATAGGTGACATTATTTGGTTATATATAAAGAAAAATAGAAGAGGACATGGTTGGAGGTATATGTGTGTGTGTGTGTGTGTGTGTGTGTGTGTGTGTGTGTGTGTGTGTTGTGTATTCAGAGTCCTTACCTTTTACTCATTTTTCTATTGGTTTGATCTTTCTTTCATTGATTTTATAATAAGGGAAATTAGCCATGTTCTATACTGGGCTAGATAGACATCATTTCCTGGCTTGTCATTGGTTTTGTGACTTTGTGATGGTTTTGTTTCTGTAGCACTTTTAAAGCTATTATCAACCAAGTGTAGCTTTCATTGTGTTTTCTGGATTTGTGACATACTCAGAAAAATGTTCACAACCCTACAGTGATTCTATGCATTTAAACATTACCTTCAGGACAACGCCCCCCTCTGGCCATCATCTACACCCCACCTTGACTATGTATTCACCTCTGCTCTGGCATAAAACCTGTCTTCTACGCTATGCACTGTTCATCACATTTGTTTTTTTATATAGATCACAGGGACTGGGGCTCTCAAAGCAATTCAGGGAGAAAAACAGGTCTAGGACAACTGCTGGGTCCGTAGACTCCCACTCACTTCCTCAGCACCCCATGGTGGAGTCTCCTTTCCAGGTGGAAGAGTGGAGACTCTTATATCACAGAAGTCAGAGCTGAGTCCTCCATCTCCTGCCTGTTGACAGAAGGGATTGCCTTCCACTGGCCTATTTAAGTCAAATCAAAGTCAAAATGAGATATGGGTAGAACCTTTCAAAGAGGGAAACATGCAGATGTGTTTACATTCCCTTTCCTACACTTCCTCACAGTGGGGATAGCAGCACAGTGGTTTAGTGAATCACAGTGGTGTTTGATGTGCAGGATTTGCCTCTGCTAACTTATGTTATCACATTATTGACGGCCCTTAAAATGGCTCACCAAGAATTTACTGAGCAGGTCCAATAGCCCAGTATCTGCATCACTGATGTTTCAGCTCCAAGACAGATTGGCAGGGATTCGCCAGCATCTTCTAGACCTAAACCGAAAGCTTCAATTCAGAGACAGCACACTACACTCTTGGTGTTTGTACTCATTTTTATAAATAAAGCTTTATTGGGACATGGCCACATATACGCCTACTCATTTACCTACCGTCAGTATGTAATACCAGAAGTTCAAGGATTCAGTTCAAACTTATAAATTTTCTCCCAAGCATTCAAAGCAATAGGATCCTCATGGAATCCTCGGGAATTACACCAGAGCTGAAGAAATGTTTACCTTTCTGCTGCTTTTAACTCCTGGGCAGACTTGATTTCTGTTACTGAGCAATACTCACAGCTGCTTCAAATTATGGGCCTGGCCATGAGGCACATCAGATAGATGTGCTGGTCACCTCAGTCTAATCTCTGTGACCCACAAAATGGAAGGAGAGGACCGACTCCTCCTCATTATCCTATGACCTCCACGTGTACATTTACATTTTTACACACAGTACATAGATGGTTTTTTAATTAAAAGAGTTGCATTTGATTTTTATTTCATGGGCGTCAGTGTTTTGCCTGCGTGTATGTCTGTGTGAAGATATCCGATCCCCTGGAGTTACAATGAGTTGTCAGCTGCCATGTGGGTGCTGGGAATTGAACCCTTTGGATTCTGGTTGTCTCCATGAGCTCTTTTTTCCTTTGAAGATAGGGTTATTCCCATTTGGGTTTCACTTATCAATGACATCCCATCCCATGTATGTGTCGTCCCACCCAGTTCCCCATTTGCTGCCCTTTAACCTCTGAACCATGTCTCCAGGCCTAATAGATGGATTTTTAAAAATTAAAAACAAATACAAGTTGGGGAGGAACTCAGTAGATAGTGTGCTTGCCATGACAACCGGAGTTCTTGCTCCATCACCCAAGTCTCAGAAGAAGGAAGTGGAGCACACATGTAAGGCCGGTGCTAGCTATGGAGATGGAGACAGGAGGATGAATCCCTGGGTCTCACTGGTTAGCCTAGCCTAACCAACAAACTCAGGCCAGTGTGACAGCATCTCAAACAGTAGATATCCAGCACCTGAGGAATTGGTTTTGGCCTCTATATACATGTACCTGAACACACATTTGCACACATGTACACATAATACAATAAAGTTAGAGGCATCATGCATTGATGAGATTTATGCAGGCAGGGCTGAACTTCAATTTATCCTCATTATATTAAGAGAACATGTGTGGGATTGGCCCCAGCTTGTGTGTTTCTCAACCTCTGTACTAAACGGTCAGTGTCATAATTCTCCAAAGCTGTGGCAAAAGCAAACCAAACCAAACCAAAATGTCCTTGGGGTGGGAGATTATTCTGGATTATCCGTGTGGGTCTAGGGAATGAGAATAGAAAGTTGCATGGCGACCAGGTATGAGATGGAGAAAGGGGCCATGAGTCAGGGACATAGGCACTCTCTTAGGGTTAAACGAGAGAAGAAAACAGATTTTCTCACAGCACCAGAAAAAGCAAAGTGACTTGTGAACACATTTTGAGTCTTTTTTTTATGTATATGGGTATATAGCATACATACATGCATATGTACACATGTTCCCATGTGTGTGGGGACAAGTGTATATGAGAGTGCATCTGCCTATGGAGGCCTGAGGTTGATTGGTGGCCTTCCTCGGTTGCTATTCACCTTATATAGCAAGGCAGCATCTTTTACTTGAATCCAGAGCTCGCCAGCTCAGCTGGTCCATCCACCTGGCTCAGAGGTCCATGTCTCGGGCCTCCCATGTACTGGTCTTGTAGGTAGGTGACCATGCCCACCTCACTCTTACATGGATGCTGCTGATCTGAATTCTGGTCATCAACATGATCAGATGTAGGTGGCAAGCACTTTACAGAAGAGCCATTTTCCCAGACTCCATTCTAGTGTGTGTGCACCAGGGGTTTGTACTAAGGTTGTGTGCACACTAGCCAAGGGCTGCCACTGACCAATATCCCTAGTCATTTTAGTCTCCTGGGCTCCAGGAATATAGATTAATAAGCTCATGCTGTTTCTAGCCTCTGTACCTGTGGTTGTTATAACAGCATTAGAAAACTAATACAGCTCTTCTTTACCTGGTACTTGACAATGATAACCCACCCCTAGGTGTGATACCCAGAGAGCCAGTGGTCGTTGTTAAATGTCCTCATGGAGAATAGCTGTACTGGAGCAGGTTAAGCAGAAGTAAAATCCTTGCAGACAAAAAAGTCCAATGCCCAGTGTGAGCTGTTGGGGCTCCAGGGAGGCAGAGTGGGGCAAGCACACATGGGCATCTGGGGGACAGACTACCCATCATGCTCCCTGTCACTCCTGCTTCCTCACCCCAGGGGACCCATGCCTGGATGCTCAGCATGTGGCTGGGCTAGCTGAGCGTCCTTATTGGAAGTGACAGCTTGCTCTACTGGGTCCTTGCCTCTTAGCACACAGATGACAGCCACTCTCTCAGACAGACTCCCTGTGGGTCAGCACTGCCTTTGCCTGACTGAGACTGGTTCCTTCAGCTGGCAAGACTTTCTTCCATCTCCGTCTCTGAAACTAGATCCTGCCTGGGTACAGCTGAGTGTTGGGGACTGAATCCAGGGCCTCACACCTGGAAGGCAAGTTCCCTACCACAGAGCTGTGGCCTGGCCCCTCGCCCAATCCCTAAAACGTTGTTTTCTACTTTTTCCTATTCTATATCCTTCTAGCCTGCTTTCTCACAGGTTTACACTTTACAGGAAATGGGGTTATGTTGTATGTTCTGTTTTATGTCCGACTTTATCTGTGGTGTTATCAGAACGTCTGTCAGCGGTTTTAACTGTGTGCTAATCACATTTTCTAAACAGCTTCATGGTGGCTTCCTGACTGATGTAACTTACCCACAGCCCACCACTGAGCACGGTTTGTTTCTAGGTTGGTGAAAAGTTTGTGGTTTTTCTGTGGCTGCAGAATAGATAAATTTTAGCGTCTGTGATTCATGCTTTATAATGTCATGACCGTCATGCTTTCTCTGTCCTGTTGGATAGCTACGTGATTTTTCTGGTCCTTTGGATTTCAAGATGTTTTCTTCTGACACCCCATTGTGACACAGCAGTGCGCACTCTTTGTCTTCCATTTCTCTGAGACTTTGAGCCGTGGTTTAGATTCTTGGAAAGAACAGCCAGTGACAGGCGGGGCGTCTTCTGAGCCAGTGTGCACTTCCTGGTGCTGACTCACCCCCGCCTGAACACCACGACCTAGAAAACGAAGCAGCTTAGGACTGGGGGTGCAGTTCAGCTGGCAGAGTGAGCGTGTACACGGTGCCCGGGGTTTGATCTCCAGGACTGTATCAGAACAAAACAACACAACACAACACCTGGAAGCAGATGTGTTGCGCTGGACCATTCCAGCGGTGACATCGTTGCTTACTTATTTTTCTCCCTGGGTCCAGTTCCAATTTATCCCACTGTAGATTCAGGTCTTTGTCAGACCTCGGTCCCTCCTGCTGGCAATAGGACCCTGGTACTAGTTCTCACGCTATTTCTGTTTTCCTGCTACACTGATATATTTAATGGGATTATCTGCACAGAGCACACAGCATGTAATTAGTGATTCAACAAGCTGTGACGTTACCGACACTTATGTCATTACCATCCTGTTCTGGGCATTATTGGTTTGAATCTGAATGGTCCCCAATAGGCTCATATTTTAACATTTGTTTCCTGACTGGCAGAGTTATTTTGGGAAGCTATGGGGCCTTGTGGAAGTGGGGTCTGGATGACTATCCTAGGGCACATTTCTTCTCTCTCTCCTTCCTGGTGTATTAGAATGCGAGCACTTCATGCTCCTGTCACCACTGCTCCATTGTGGATTCCCATGGGGGGATTGGGACCTCTCTGCAAAGGGGTTTGGGTCACAGTAGTGTGAGGGCAGCCAGTTCACTATGGGAAGCTGTGCACATCATGTGGAAAATGTCTAATTCATTGCCTTGCTCATCCAAAGCATCTGATAGAGAAAGACATAATTAGTCCCGAACACAAGGTAGCAAGAAGAGGCTGCTTTCTGGGTTAACTCCACTACATTCCTAATGGAGCCAGGTGGGTTAGCATGTTGAGAGCCTTGCTGCATGCTGATGTGTCGGCTTATAATGAGTCATCAGGTGCTAACATCAGCTCAAAAGCAATGCGTCTTTTTGCAGCCTCCAGAAGCAAATGTTCCCGATGTGTGTAAATTCTCAATTCTTGTGGTGTATGTGACTGTTAGAAGATGTCATGAGGAGGGCCAGACAGAATCTCTCTATCTCATGGGTGGGTGAGGGGAAAGGCTTTATGAAGATGCTACTTGGGTGGGAGAGGGAGGAATATTCCTTCCCGCTGGGAGACATTTCTGTGTGCCCCAAACACTCCTGAGAAAATAACATAGAAGAAAAATAGCAACAAGTATGACCTGCAAACAATATAAATTTCTGTCCGTAGAGAACTGGCCATAAGCTTTGTAAGGCATGCGCACCACAGAGTACAGCACTGCCAAGTGCGCTGGCTGGTTTTTGTCAACTTGACACAAGCCAGGGTCTTCTGGAGAGATGGGACCTCAACTGAGAAAATGTCACCAATCAGATTGGCCTGTAGATAAGTCTGTGTGGCATTTTCTTCATTAGGGTTTGGTATGGGAGGGATCAGTCCACTGCGGGTGGTGCCATCCCCTAGGAAAGTAGTCCTGGGTATGTGAGAGAGCAGGCCTAGTAAGCCAGTAAGCACAACCACAGCTTGTTTCCTTCCCTGACTTCCCTTCGGGATGGACTGTAAGCTGTGAGGTAAAATAAACCCTCCTGCATACAAGTTACTTTTGGTTATGGTGTTTATCACAGCAACAAAAACCTAACTAGGACACCATGATAAAGAATGAGGTGGAGGAGAGCTGGGCCACAGCTGGTGGGTGAAAAGAGTCAGAAAGAAGGAAGAGGAAAGGAAAAACACCAGCCAGGCCATAAGTCAGTTCTAGTGTGATGAGGGATAGACTATCCACTAAGTTGGAATGACCTCCCAGTTGGATCTTCAGATGGGAACACAACACCTGGTATCTTAATTGTAATCTAAGGAGAGACTTGAACCGGAGTCAGAGAGGCTCTGCCCAGCATCCTCAGGCACAGACTTCACGAGAGAATGAAAGTGCTCTGAGTGAGGCTACTGGGGTCAGAGTACAGAACTTCTACCTGCAGTGGACTGATCCTTCCCATACCAAGCCCTAATGAAAATGCCACACAGACCAATCTGATTGGTGACATTTTCTCAGTTGAGGTCCCATCTCTCCAGAAGACCCTGGCTTGTGTCAAGTTGACAAAAACCAGCCAGCGCTCTTGGAAGTACTGTACTGTTATGGTTCCACAGCCGTAGGTAATCAAGACACCAAGACCAAGTTGTTTGAATTGCTGTTGTTCATATCAGTGCTACAGGGTGTGCTCTTCCCTTTCTAGCCCTGGGGATGTGTTCCAATATGCATCATTCTGTGCCTGGGGTCAGGCTCCTTGCCATTTCTTCTTTGATCAACATGACTGTACTCTACGAAGGAGAAACTTAATTGACTCTTTTACTGAGTTGTGAAGGGAAAGGTCTGTACGGACTATGACACAAGGAAAGAGGCTGGGTGTTAAGTGCCTAGGCCCTGACCGCACCATCTTGATTCCTTGGTGATCTGATTTCCCCAGTCACTAGAAAACTACCACAGCTTCAAACTTCTACTCATCCTTCCTGTGCATCTCTCCCACTAGCCCTTCCCCACCTCCCACCTGGACAACTCCATTCAGACACCCCCAGGTAGAATTATCCACGAAAGAAGCTATGGTAAGATCTGGGGAGATGACTCAATTGGTAAGGTACTTGCCATGAAGACGTGAGGCTTGGTGTGAAAAGCCAGGCGAGTCATGCATGTCTTTAATCTCATCTCTAGAAAGCAGAGACAGGAGGATCTCTGAAGCTCTCTGGCCAAGAAGTTCAATGGAGGAAGAGTCTGATTTACAGATTGCAGGGAAGTCACAGAGACAGGTACATGAATGGAGGAGAGGCAATTGTCATCCCACATCCAGTCACAGGCCAAGTGAAATGATGCCTGAGTCCCCGTCTCAGCAGTATTAAATAACCCAGGGCCAAGCTCATGAAACAGAGCTGCCCACATTGGGCTGGGTCTTTCTATATCAATTAACAGTGACGATAACACCCCTCAAATATTCCACAGGCTAATCTGATCTGGACAATTCTTCAGGTGGGGTTCTTCTCTCAGAGGATTTTAAATCTGGGCAACTTGACATTTATAATTAACCATCACAGCCTGTCTCAGAAAAAGTAAGGTGAGGCTCTATAGAGGGACACACTTAATGAGTCCTTCTGGCTTATACACACACACAGATATGCATGCACACTTGTACACATAAACATATATACATGTAACTGCCTACACATACGTACCACACACACTACATATGCATATACTTACAGGAACATCCTCACAGAGCAATACACCAAACATACATATACACACACATGCGTGCACATATACAAACACACACATGCTTGCCTACACAAATAACATGTGCTCACACACACTCACACACATACACAGGCATACACACATGTGCAACCCTCTGCACACCCATGCTTAGCCAGACCCTCTGTGTTGAGGTCATAGGCATTTCTCGTGGTCTCCCTCTGCTCTTTCCTGCCTTTGCTTGCTATTGATCCTAACATTCTTCTTTTGTCAATCAGAGCTCAGAGGCCTCCCTTTCCATCCCACCTGGCCTCAGAAGTCAAAGGTGTTCAAGTTCAGTGATTATGCATTTGTACTTGAAGAGCGAATGGAACTGTGAGTGGCTGACATGCCCATGTAGGGACAGCAACGAGGAAAGGCCTCTCCTTTACTTTGGACTTCAGTTTGAGTTCTGCCTCTGTTGGTTCTAGACTGTGAGGTCCTGGTCAAAAGCTTCATTCTTACTTCATTAGTTATCATTCCTTATGCTGCTGCTTTTCCTCGGCTTCCCTCCCTTTCTCCCTCCCTCCCTCTTATTTCTTCCCTCCTCCCCCTCTCTTTTCCCCTCTCATCTCTCCTGGCTCCCCCTCCTCCTTCTTGTTCTAGTGCTGGGAGCTGCACCCAGAGCCTTGTACATTTAGTTCTTCATTGACGGCCTGCATCACCTTTCATTTTGAGACAGGGTTTCTTTATGTTGCCCATCTGTAGTTGAAGATGGCCTTGAACTTGCAATCCTCCCACCTCAGCCTACGCCACCACAAACAGTTACTTCATTCTCATCTGTAGACCCCCAGACATGTTTTCCCAAAGTCCTTTGCTCGGTTGTGGCCTAAGAAACATGGACTACAACAGAGGCACAGACCCTTGGTAGATGGGTATCAGCAAGCTTATTGTCAAAGTGGGGGTCACATGGTATTAGCTTACGTGGTCATCCATTAAATGTGGGCTGTCATTCCTGCAGGAGGTGATGGAGGTTGGAATCCAGCCCTTCTCTGACCATTAAAGCTCAGGCACACTGTCTTCTGCATCTTTGAAAACCTTGCTTTATCATCCTGCCTCCCCTGGGGCAGTAGTGACCCATTTGCATCAGCACCAGGTTAGCTGGGTCCTCCTTTTCTTCTTTCCTTCTTTTTTTTTCTTTGTACACCAATTCTATTCACTGGCCCTCTGCCAGAGCCTCATACTAGGAGTTCTTATTTGATAGATAGTTTCGTCCCTTGCACTTCTGCTCCCTCAGGGGTGCCCTGCCTCCATGCCAGTTCCCAGAAGCTGGCAGCAAGTGTTGCAGGATTTCTTTCTCCTCTTAATGGTCTGGCACCTCCCAAATGAGGATCTTCCTAACCAAAGGATAGAGGCTGCAGGTTCTAGCCACGCAGAGAAGGGGAAGAAGATAAAGGGAGAAAGAAAATGCCAGCACATCCCCAGACTCATTCCAGTTCTTCTACAACGAGGAGAACGTCCTTCCAAGCCCCTGGGAAGCTGATAGAATCCTTATAGATCTTAGTGAGGAGTTGACCTATTAGCTTTGGGTCATATGGTCTCAGACCAGTGTGGGCTGTTGTAAGACTTGTACAGTCCTGTCTCCTATTGATCTGAGTTAACAGAAATGTTAACATTTCAGTGAAGGTGGGGTTCAGGTTCACAATAGTTTCAGGGGAAAGCTCAAGAATCCCCCTCTATCCCCCAAAATTCTGATTAAAGGAGGGCAACCATCCATTGATAATTCTACAAAGACCACAGCGCAGACAGGTAGGAAGCTCTGAGATCAGGATGTTAGCTCAATGAGCCAAGGAGAGCACCCAGGAGGAAGACATATGGACATTTTATTTTTTAAAAAGTGTGTGCATGCATGTGTGCGTGTGTGCATGCGTGTGTGTGTGTGTGTGTGTGTGTGTGCGTGCGCATGTGTGCGCCTGTCTGTCTGTCTGTCTCTCTGTGTGTGTATGTATGTATGTATGTATGTATGTATGTTTGAATTTTTTGAGACAGGGTCTTACTATATCACCCTAGTTGGAGTTGATCTTAAACTCAGGATTTTCTCACTTCTGCCTTCCAAGTGCGCTACCATGCCTGGCTTAGGAAGTGAATTTTATTTGTTTGTTTATTTATTTATTTAGTAGACAGGTCCTTAGTAAGTAGACCAGGCTGGCCTTGAACTCATAGAGATCTGCCTGCCTCTGCCTCTCAAGTGCTGGGATTAAAGGCATACTCCCTTACATCCAGCTTGAGGAAGTGCATTTTAAAAATAAATATTTTTATTTATTTATATTTAGAAATAGAACCTCACCATATAGCCCAGACTGGGGTTGAATGTACAATCCTCCAACCTGACTTCCAAGTGCTGGGTTTATAAGTATTTGCCACGATGCTTGCTTTAGGTAGTTTTAAATCAGTGCCACAGAAAATTCATGCTGTCCGCCCATATCCATTCCTTTCCTTGTCCACAGTAACAGAACCCTAGAATTAGGGCTGCAGTTTTGTGGAATAATGCTTACAGTAGTGCCCACACTGGCCCCCTCTCCATGGGCACCGGACTCCAGGATGTGCCTTTGTAGTTTCTATTTAGAGGAAGGATTCATGCTTGCAGACCAGTCTTGGTTCTTTGGCCAACGTCATGTGATGGAGGTAACTTCCTGTTAGTACTGAGCAGTCTCTTGGAATTCTGCCCGACATCCGGGGAATGAAAGCCACAGGGAAAGGCAGCAAGGGTGTCACATGTAGCTCGAGGCATCACTGCATTCCCGTGACAGGGACCTGCTGAGGGATGGGAAGCAATCAGGTGGGAGCACAAAGCTGCTGGACTGAGTCCCACAGAGGCCGCCAACCTACAAAATCTCACACCGAGTAAAGTCTTGCTGTTTCAAGCTACTATGGTTTAAGGTGCTGGCTCATGACATAAGCAATCCCCATGCAGCTAGGTATGCCCGTGTGATTGAGTTTCTGTAAAAAACAAAGCAAAGCAAAACAAGCAGAAAGTATGGTCTCTGGAAGTTTCCTTATAGGAAGGAGGAATGGTGTTCTTTTAATTTTATCCCCGCTGACTAGAGAGGGTGAAGTAGCTGGAGCTCCGCAGCCTTCCTGGACCATGAAGTGAATGTAGGAGCGGAAGGCACCCATGACAAAACAACAGGGGTCTTGTTTCTCTGGGCGTGTGTAGCTTTTCAAGAACATTTCCAGTATCTTTACATTTATTAGACAAAAGAGTGAAATAAAATTTAACTTGTGTAGGCATTGTTGTTTCGAGTCCAAAATTAGATGCATGTTCAGGAGTTAGCAAAAACAGGGACAGTAGATAGAGACATTTATAGTAGAGGGACACGTACATTGCAGAAAGAAAACTTGTGGGCATTTGAATGACTCCATATAACTGCCTACAGGAAGCAAAGGGCAAACAGACTAAGAAGACTTTGGGCCAAAGTGTTAGGATTTCTCCACTGTATCAGTCACAGTGGCTAGAGTCAAGCTGTGGATAAGCATCCCGTCAGATCCTGCTTGCAGCAATTCATTCTCTTGTTCATGGGTCAGCCTGTAGCTTGGGGTTCTGCTTGGCTCTGTTGGCTTCACTTGGCTCGAATTCAGGCCATGGGGTGGTCCAATATGATGTCCACCCTTGCTCAACCTGGAACAGTGGTATCTAGGATCTGCTGTTTCTGGGATGGCTGGAGGAAGGGTGTGGAGCCAAGTGAAAGCTCAGAGGCACAGGTGAAGCCTCTGGTCCAACTTGCTTGATAGTGGGAGTCATGTGACTGCAGTTGACATCCTCCAGTCTGATCTGAGCATGTGACCCACTGTTGGGGGATGATAGCAAAGGTACAGAGTGTTAAGGTCTATTGAGAGAGAGGGGAGGAGGGAGGGGAGGGAAGGGATAGAGAGGGGTAGAGAGGGGGGGAGGGAAGGAGAAGGGGAGAAGGGAGGGAGAGAGAGAGAGAGAGAGAGAGAGAGAGAGAGAGAGAGAGAGAGAGACTGCACTCTGCTATAATCAGAGAAGCAATGTGTTTCTGAACAGCACTTCCATTTTCTTCCTATTGGGTGCACAGCAAGGCACTGTGTTTCTGTTCTTTGAAACAGGGTCTTACTGGATAGTACAGAGCTCACCTCGAACTCACAACCCATCTGCCTCAGCCTCCAGAATGTATCACCAAATTTCTTTTTTGTTTAAGATTTTATTTAAAAGCTCCAAGTGCACACATGACAAAGTTCAAAAACAAAAATAAAAACAAATGATGCAACAGCATAAATACTGTTGTTTTCTGTTTCTTCCACAGAGCTAAATGTTACCTTTTTCTTCCAAGAACAGATATATAACTTGATACTTGCATTTCAGCTCAAAATACAAAAAAAGTCTCATACTTTTTCCTTGCCACCTTCCTTTTTTCTGCTTAGCAGCTTTTGTGGGGAGGAATTCGACTTTGCTTCTTTTGGGTCCATCTCATTCCATTCAATGGCTGCATTTTCTTCTGTGTGCTGTTACTACTATGGATTGCATCGGGGCCATGTTGGGAGACACTGGATTGCTTCTTTTTCCCATATCTGAATCTGTATCAAACCTCCCAGAGTCTTTATTGTTATGCCCTATATATTTCAGGAAGCTGACTCCAATCCCTGAATCAAAAATGGCTATATTCAGTTATACATATCTCACAGATAGCTATTGGCCTCTTGCATTTAAGCATTTTGTTCATTTGTGTGTGAGTGTGTGTGTGTGTGCGCGTGCGCGCATGCATGCTTGCATGTGTGTGCACGTGCTCCTGAAGTCTATCCACTATCTTTGAGGAATGGCCTCTCATTGGCTTAGAGCTCATCCCTGTGTCTAGTCTGTATGGCCACTGAGCCCCAGGGGCCTTCCTCAGCACTGGAATTGCAGGTGTGTGTTATCACACCTGGGTTTTTAGATGTATGTTCTGGGCTTAAACTCAAGTCCCTGTGCTAGCATAGCAAGCACTTTATCAGCAGAGCCGACTCCCAAGCCTCCCAGGAATCTTTGAGTCTCATCCTTTGGATCTTGACATGTGGTCCCCACCGGCATCACAGAAAGGCCTTTGCAGCCCAAACCACCCATTAATGAGAGTGGAGGAGACTATGTGGATGCGGCATTCACAACTGCTCTTTCGGAACTCTGTGCCACAAGTTGGATGATTTACCGCTCCAGAAGATGTCAGTAAAAAATGTGCACAATACCCTTTGATTTGATCTGTTTTCCCTGTAGCACCTAAATATTTAGGGCAAATAGAAAATAGTTCTGATTTACAATCCCTATAAAAATTTTAAACAACCTAATAGGGCATTTGATCATGAAATAGCTTGAAATAATGTTGGCAGCAGTCAGCCATATTTCTTCTAAACGGCCTGAAACTTCGCAGCAAACCCCCAAACATGGATTTTTTTCCTTGCTAATAACAATCTTATTAATAAAAGAATGATTTTCTCCACTGATCCTTGGCAGTTGTGTTCTGGTTGTCTTTGCTCAATAAAGGTGGAGATAATAGCAGTCAGTAGAAAGAAAATGGGCCCGGGTTCCCCAGAGGAGTGGTTGGAAATACATCTTTTATTAAATCACATCAGATTGTGCTTTCTTGTTTACTTTCTTTCATTTCGCAAGCCACGGTTGTATCTGCTGCTCTGAGAAATGTTGGGTCACAGTTTTGTTCTGCTTTTCAAAGCCTCAGACTAGGAACTAGGAAGCACGATGCTCTTGAGGTTAAATGCTGTGTGACCAGCCAGTGAGGAATTCGCAGTAATGAATGGTCACAGTAGTCTTTGCTGAGTCTGACTCCCTTCTGTCCCTGAGGAGGCTGACTTCTGAATACAGGCAGACATGCTCAATAAAGAACAATAGACACCTACTGCACTCCACTTAAGCAGATACCTGTATTCAACTCATGATTGACTGTCTATCTATCTATCTATCTATCTATCTATCTATCTATCTATCTATCTATCTATCTATCTATCTATCTATCTATCAATCATCTGGGTATCTAACTGCCTACTTACCTGTGATAGCTAATCTTGGCTCTCAGCTTCACACACCTGGGAAGAGAGAACTTTAATTAAAAACTTGCCTCCATTGGCCTGTGGGCATATCTGTGGGGCATTTTCTTGATTGCTGATTGATGCAGGAGGCCCCAGTCTAGGGCGGTATCATCCCTATGTAGTTGGACCTGTGTTGTATAAGAAAGATGGTTGAACAAGAGCTTGGGAGTAAGACAGCAAGCAGTGTTTCTTTATAGCCTCTGCTTCAGTTCCTGCTTGAGTTCCTTCCCTGACTCCCCTCAGTGATAGACCTAGACCAAGACATATTTCCCTGTGTGACCTAGAAATATGTTAAAACCCTTAAACCTCCAAGTAGCTTTTGTTCTGAATGGTTTATCACAGTAATAGAAAGCAAAACAGGATTTTGTCACTTGTCTGTCTGTCTGTCTGTCTGTCTATAATGCTGCCCCGGCTAGTCTAGAACTCACAACCTTCTAAACAGTAGGGGCTCCGGGCACACACCACTGTATACATGCTTCTTCTTTGAATGACACTCCTATTTTCCTTTGAGGACCTATGTCTACCCAGTTCCTAGGACAAGTGACCCTACAGCCAGTACTAGGAGAAAGCAAGATCCAGACCTTGCCAATCATCAAACTGGGCCAACCAGAGCCAGTGAAAAACATGGGCCTTCTACTGCCACCATTAGAAAAGCAAATTTGTTTCTTTTTATTGCCATTCCTGAAAGAACAAGATCCTGCCTTCCCAAGAATAACATCTTTTGAAGGAACACAAAATCAAGGAACTCTTTTCTGATGTGGAAAAAGACAGATTACTGCTTAATGTCTGGCCAAGACTGGTTGGATCCATCAGCTTGACTTGGGTTCCACTGCTTGCTCCAAAAGAATTCTGAGCATGTGTATTTTTCAACTTGCAGTAGTTCATTGAAAGAGCAGTGTAGTCAAGACCCGTGACACAGCATTCGGGGCACTAGGATGATACCAGTTCCTTTCCTAATGGCATCGGTGGTCATCTCTGTGTAAGGGAGTGTTTGGGGGCTGAGTAAATTCTATTGCCCATGGAATCATGGCTCAGCATCTTTTGTCTTCCCAAGAATTCTCATTGCCAGATCCCCTGATGGCTGTTCCAGGTCCCACCCTGGGACTACAGTATACCAGAGCTATGCCTTCCCCTCCCACTGTTCCACTCCCAGTAACTGGTCACTCTTTAGGTATGATTCATTTATCTGTTTCTGGTCCCAGCCTCTGCTTCCTGATCTATAAGTCTATGCTGTGAACTTGAGCTGCCCAGACACTATGTCTGTCTCACTAGAAAGGAGTGCTGGCTCCTCAGTGATGTAGCACATAAACCCATTTCCCGGTGATGCTTAATTTCCATTGACAACTTGATTGGATTGAGAGGCACCAAGGATTAATGATAAATGCTTTAGTTTTGAGTGTGATGGTGTCCTAGAGGTTTAGCAGAGATGGGAGTGCTCCCTTGTATGTGGGGAGCACCATCCTATTGACTGAAGGTCTACCCTGAGTCAAAGAGAAAGGCAGAGGAGAAACCAGAGGGGCGCCAACATTCTCCACAGACTAAAGCACTCCTCCACTATACCTTCCCTCCTGGAGGACTTGATTACTCTGAACTGTGAGCCAAGATAAACCTTCCCTCCCCTAAGGTGCTTTTTGCCAGGCATTTGGTCATAGATGTGAGACATACCATGTCTACTTCCCTCTGTGTATGAATAAGTGTCTCTGTGTGTATCTCTCTGTCTCTTTGTCTGTCTGTCTGTCTGTCTCCTTATCTCTGCCTGTCTGTCTCTTTGTCTTTGTCTCTGTTTGTCTCTGTATGTCTGCCTGTCTCTGTCTCTCTCTGTGTCTCTCTGTCTCTTTCTCTCTCTTGGTGTGTGTGTGTGTGTGTGTGTGTGTGTGTGTGTGTGTGTGTGTCTGCTAGCATGGAGGTCAGAGCACAGTCTCAGGTATTGGTCCTTGACTTCACTTTCTTTGAGGCTCTTCCTGTGTCTCCCATTTTGCCTTAGGGCCACCAGGATCACAGACACATGCACTGCTGAGTCTGGCTTTACTGAGTTCTGGACATCTGAACTCAAGTCCTCACTCTTCCACAGTGTGTGCTTTATGCACTGAGCTATCTCCCCAGCCCCAGCACTAGCACTTCTTATAGAGTAGACACGTGGTGCAGTATCTTATGAAGCATATTAAGTTAACTTATAAAACAATGAATGGTAATATTATCCCTGTGTGTAAGAGGAGGTTCAGGGAGGCTGAGCGAATCCCTAGTACAAAGGAAGTGGGCAAGAGCAGATGCAGCTCAGCCCAAATAGACCTTTGTCCAGCTTCTTGGCCTCCACCATCAGAATTTAGTATACTGTACAGTGGGTCAGTGCATCTCTCACCTGTGAGCTCCCTGGGTTTATGTGCTCAGTGGCATCTTTGAATCCCTAGTCCTTACTCAAGAGACCTGCATGAAGTAGGCTTCCTACAGAATAAGAATCTTTATAACATGTATCTTCTTCCCATTTTACACGTGAGCAAATCTAGACTTAAGAATGTTAAATAAATTACCATAGGTATGCACTGTTTGGACCTCTGTGCGTATGTAACAGATGTGTAGCTTGGTCTTCATGTAGGACTTGTAATAGTGGGAGCAGGGGCTGTCTCTGACTCTGGTGCCTGCCTTGAGATCCCTTCCCCCTAACTGGGCTGCCTTTTTAACTTCAATAGGAACTAGTCTTACTGCAACTTTATATATACCAAGGCTGGTTGATATCCTTGGGAGGACTCCCCTTTCCTGAGGGAAAAGGGAGGATGGTGGATTGGGGGAGACAGGAGAAGAGAGGGAGGGACTGGATGGAGAGAAGAAAGGGGAAGCTGTGATTGGGATGTACAGTAAGTAAATAATTAATAAAAATCTATTTCAAGTAAATTAAAGAAAGGAAAAAAGATTCTATGGGGGTGAGAAATCTTTGGTGTTTTCATTCATTTTCACATATGTAGGGATATTAATCAATTTTATGTAACAATATCAAAATACTGGAAGCAATTATCTCTATAAAGATAAAAAGTTTTGTTTGTTTACTTAGACAGGGTCTCTAGTGTAGCTCAGGCCGATCATGAATCTGCGATCCCCTGCCCTTACCTTTGAGTTCTGGGGCTGCAGTTATGCACTACTATATTCCACAGAGTAAAGTTTTATTTAGGTCATATTCAAGTGCATACTGTAGGCTTAGCAAGGGTCATTAGTGGGCAAAATGGTACAGATAGCAGTTGAGAGAAATATGTACTAGAGCACAAGGCTCACAGAAGAGGAGCAGAGACACAGGGTGGGTCACGGTTCCACAGCTCTCCTTAAAGAAACATCCTCAATAACCTCAGGCTCATCCATAAAATCCCATTTACTTACATTCTCCAATGTCTCCCCAAAATGGCAGCCCAGGGACCAAGCCTTAGACATGGGTTCTATATACTTACATATCTGGGGAGACATACAATATCTGGACCTTAGGAAATACATGAAACATTTTGAAAGAGACAGTATTAGACTGGCTTACCAAGCAGAAAACAGCACAGACATTTTTATGCCAAAAAGCCTTAACAGCATCTATATTTGAACTCCTTATAACTTGTAAGCAGGCAGAGCATTGCTTAATGGTGCCGGACCAAGCTCTTATGGAAACAAGTCTACTGGGGAAATCATTTATGGAAAATGAAATGATTGTTTTAGAAATCTGAGCTGTAAATGTTCATTTCTTAGTCTCTGGTGCCTTGAGACCTTGGGCACATAAATTATGGAATCCTGGTGACTTTGCCCAGCATTCCAGTATGTTGGAAAGCCCAGAGCTCTCTGTGGAGAGAGAGAATGAGTGAGGATGTCTCCACAGCAGCTACAGCACTGCATGGGTGGGACTGACACCTCAAAAGGGTACATGTCGGAGAAACGTCTCCTAAGGCATAAAAGTCAGCCTGGGTTCCCACACAGATCTTCTTAGTTGAAAGCACTGACATTCTGTTGCGTTAATGATGAGTTTCCTAATCATCACTCCTTTTAACACCAGGACTAGGAGAAAAGAACAAGTAGCAATCTGCAGGACTCAGGGTCCCCAGGGTGACTTTTGAACCAAGTCACAACGGCTGCAATGCTCCTGGCTGCTGGCATCTATGTCAGTTTAATAAGTTTCCTGCAAGATAAGAGAAAATGCCAACTTAAAATAGTGCTACAATTTCAAGAGATCCTTTTGAAAGAGGTGAATACACTAGAATCACCCTGATGTTCTCATAGAAGCATCTAGATGTTATTAAAATTCCTTGCTATGGATCCAATACTGCAAGTGCTTTATCCTTTCACACTTCCACCCATCCATCCACCCACTTATCCATCAACCCATCTATCCATCCATCCACCTATCCATCCATTCTTCCATTTATCCCCCCATCAACTCACCCACCAACACACCTATCCATCCATCCATCCATCCATCCATCCATCCATCCATCCATCCATCCATCTATCCACGTATCCATCTACCCATGCATTCATCCATTCCTCCATCGATCCACCCATGCATGCATCCATCCATCCGTCCATGTATCTATTATCTACCTACCCACCCATCTACCCACTCACCTACCATTTACTCACCTACACATGCATTTATTCATCTGTCTATCCACCCACCAATCCACCTACCCATCCATCACTCATCCACCTACCTATTTGTCTTCTATCCATCCATCTGTTATCTACCCACCTCTATATTCATTTATTCACTAATCTACACAGCTACTCATTGATCTATTCCTCTACCCACCCACCTCTCCATCAATAACATTATTCATGTATCTATTACCCTTTCCACCATCCATTTTTTCTTCTATCTACCCATCTAATCATTGTACATTTATGCGTACATCTATCCACACAACGCATCCATTCATCCATCTATCTGTCCACATTGTACCCACACACCTACCCACCTTTATCCCCCATCCATCTATTCTCCTTCTCCTGCAACCACCTGCCCTGTCCACTCAAGCATAGACAATGCACACATTGTTTTAGAACTACCAGCACTTGGTTCTCAGGGAATTCCAAGACTTCATTTTTTATTATAATATGATTTTAGAAAGCAAATTTACTCTTGAGGCTTTGTTACAGTGGAAAAAGTATAGTACCGAGTTTATATAGAGATTTTGACTATTATGTAACTGTACACTTGGCATCGAAATTGTATGAAACTTATTTGGGAAAGAGTTTAAGGTACAAGCTGCTGCATCATGTGAAATGATGGGCTGCGAGAAACAGTTTTTGTTTAGGTTTTGTTTTTCATTAGAAGCTGTGAAATTGTTGGGCTCAAGTGGTTATTTTGCTTGGTCAGGTGTTGCTATCCAACTAAAAATAAGTCTGTATCAGTGAACATCTTAGATTCTAAGAAAAGTCGGATGTGAGTGAAAGAATTGAATATGTCTGCACTTTGTTTTGTTCTTCCACAGAGGTTGTAAAACATGCTGGTTAGGGTACAGCCTCCAGAATTACACAACCCCAATTCAAATTCTTCTTCTGTAGCTAACTTGCTCTGTGGCCTGGGGGAAAAGTTTCTTTTGTTCTGCAATGATTAGCTTTAAATGTCAACTTACCACAAATTAGAGTTGCCTGGGAAGAGCGTCTCAATTGAGTGACCTTTTTCATCAGGTTGTTTTACAGGCTTGTCAGTAGGGGATTATCTTGATTGCTAATCGAGGAAGGAGTACATAGTCCACTGTGGGTAGCACCATTCCTTATGCAGGGGGGTCTTGAACTACACTTTACAGGAGAAAACCAGCAACAAGTAAGGACATACATTTATTCTCTCTCTTCTCTGGCTATGGATGTGATGTCATTGGTTGCTTAAACTCTTGCCATGACTTCCCCTCAATGGTAGACCAGGACCTGAAATTGTGGGACAAATAAGCCCAATCCTCCTTTTGCTGTGTTTCTATCCAGGTGTTTTATTGCAACAACAAAAAGAAAATCAGAACACCTTTTATGAGACTTAGCTTTCAAAATTGCAAAGTGTCCCACAATGCCACAAAGAAATTTAAGTGTGATATTATACATGAGCCACTTTCCTTGCTTTTTGAGGTGCAAACTCAGTTGGTATTTTAAGGATACAAGACAGATGAACTGATATTACTTCCCTCACTGATCAGAGAGGGGTCCTCACATTTTTGTTATGTTTTTTTCTTCTATCCCCTTGTCCTCTTTAACTTTTCCACATGAGAACATTCTAACATATACAATCTACGTTCTCTCAATTTGCCTTTCATGTTTATTTAGCTATATGTAAATATTGATAAAATATGCAGTCACGTTCTTTTTATTAATTTACGCGAATGGCCTGAAGCATAAAAAACCACCTTCATTTTCCTTACTCAATTTATATTAGAAATCTTGTGTTGCTGTCTGTAAATCAAAGTCATTTAATTCTAACAGTGACTTAGAAGCTGCTACATGCACGGATCACCGTTTACTTATCTGTTTCCCTAGTTATGATTGTATGCGGACATCAGTCTTTGCTGTCACATGCCAGACAGTGCTGGGTAGCCTTATGTATGAATGTGCAGGATAGTTTTGCAGTCATTTTCCTGGGGAGATAAGTAGCTAATTGCTCTGGGGTTAGAGATCTTGCGTCTTGGAGTGGCTGTTGGGTTGAATCTCTTAACACTTGTTTCTAACTTTGTATTATTTTGCAGATCTGCGGTATGTTGCGTGGCCAGTTGCTCTGAGTGTGAGCATGGTTGGGCATCTCCACATCTACTTCTACCCATTAGGGTTTCCTCATCCATTCATTTTCTTCTAAAAGGCTTTGTCCATTTGCTTCTCCATTGGTTTTCTGAGCATTTCTTGCTCTTTTTTGGGGGGGATTTCTCTGGATAGGAAAACAAGCTGAGTCTTAGATGCTGCATGTAACCCCTCCATAGTTACCGATGCCTTACATCTGTAGCTGAAGTCCCTGTGAGCAGAAACCCTGATTTAATGTTGCCTAGTACTTCCTGTTTTCTACTTTTGGCTTGTTCTTTTTAGATCTTTAGAGCCTGTCTGAATCCATTCTTTCTTTCCGCCTTTCTTCCTTTCATTTTTGTTATTAGTACATTTAGCTATGAGTACACTTTGTTTTTAGTACATTTAGCTATGAGTACACTTTGTTATTAGTACATTTAGCTATGAGTACACTTTGTTATGAGTACTGTAACAATGTCCTTTCAGACGAGGACACTGAGACCCAACAACAGTAGGTGCTGTCCTGGAATTGGTTGATGATAAATCAGTTGTGATAGGACCTCAGTTCCCTCACCCCAGAACTAGCTGCCAAGGATGACCTTGAACTCTTTAATCTCCCCCCACTTCAACCTCCTGAGTGCTGGGATGACAGGGATGAGTTACCTTATCACCTTATGCAATGCTGGGGACTGAACCCAGGAACCCCTGCATGCTAGGAAAGCAGTCTACTCACTCTGGTACATCCCTAGGTCTTTCGACTACTCTTCTAATCCACTTAGGAATAGTCTCAATCTCTTCTGGGTTGGGAGATCCTTAGGGGTGAAAGCTATGCTTTGTGTACCTTGTAACCATCATGTCTAACCAATAAGTATCACAAGAATGAACATATAAATATGATTTTCTTTGTTATAACTTGAAAGTGACTCTCATGGAATGACAGAGGATATGATATCTACTTTTAAAGTATTTTGACAGCATCCAGCAGAGGTTTCCCATGGCAGAAGCCATCATCCTGGGTGTGATTTTGCACCCATTTGTCACAGAGGTGGCAGGTAATGATGCTTCTGCAAAGGTCATCTTGCCTCATGAATTCTCCTAAACCCACAGTAGGAAGGAACTGTGGTCCTTAGGTCCTGTCCACTTCTGTGACCTTCCAAATGCCTTTTCAATAAATATGAGTTTCTGCTTGAAAGTGTACTTCAGACTTTGGGGCTGCCTTTTAAACACCAGTCAGTTACCTGAGTGTAAAAAGCAGATGATAATTCATGCTATTACTTTCGGTTTTTAAAAATTTATTTTTCAAAAACCTTAAAAATAGAATTACCATATACAAAACTTAACTGATGGGAAAGGTCTGAGCATCTATCAAAGGAACTTAAATCACCGTGTCACGGGGACATTGGCACATCTAGTTTCCTGCGGCTCTTTTCATAGTGAGCAGGATGGAATCACCATGATGCCCATCAGAAGATGATTGGGCACAGAAAGGGTGGTATGTATACATAGTGGAGTATTATTCAGCCACAAAGAAGGATAAAAATATGTGATTGTTAGGAAAAGAGCTAGAAGGTGGGGGTCATCCTATCACAGAAAGTAAGGCAGACTCAGAATCTCACTCACTTTCTCTCTCTCACCGGTAGAATCTAGATTTAAAATAGTAAAGTAAAGTAGAAGAGGGAATGTTTACAAGAAAGGGGTGTGTGGGAAAATGACCAAATGTCCCCATGTACTCAGGGGACATGTCATGCTGTAACCCGTTATTTTATTTTATTTTTATTTATTTATTTTTTTCCAGAGCTGAGGACCAAACCCAGAGCCTTGTGCTTGCTAGGCAAGCGCTCTACCACTGAGCTAAATCCTCAACACCCCCCCCATCCCCGTTATTTTATACGGACAATATGAAATCTCAGTCCAACAACAACAACAACAACAACAACAAACAACAACAACAACAACAACAACACACACACACACACACATTCTGAAATCTGGGAATTGTGGTGTTGATGACAAGGCCAACTGCCTTCCTACCATCAATGTCCTCTGGTTAGCTCAGAGGAATAGACACTAGTTTGTCTGCAAAATCTGCCTGGTGACTGGAGCTTAAGGAGGCCATGGAGAACTTACATGCTTGGTGTTTGCTTGAGTGCAGACCTTGACTCCGTCAGGGCTGTGAGACAGGGATATATCAGAAGTTACTGCAGGAGGAGGCAGCCCATTGTCCATCTGGGCTTCATTCAGCCAAGGGAGCATACTCAGGGAAGCCCAGGCATTTGGAATTTGGGACACGTGGATGCTACGTCAATGACCCATAAAAGGTCACTGGGGGTCTCACTTCAGCCCTTCTCTCCTTTCTTGTCAGATGGAAGGCATGGCACACCTCCAGGTCCTTTTGTATTTCTCCCTTAATAAACCACCTCCTTCCCTTTATTCATGTGTCTCTGTGCTGCATCTCAAATGTTGGGAACATGTTGGGACAGCTTTCCTGAGATGGGGCAAGATGGAGAATTCCCTTTTCTTAGCAGGGTTTCCTCTTCTGTGCCTCAATCTTCTACTTGAGGAATATTACATAATCCTTGGTGAAGTTATAGGTTCAACTTCCTGGAATGCCTCTCCATGCAAATGAGGTATCCCCAGAACCTTTAGCCTCAGCCAATGAGACTTCACACTAAGAAGAACCCCTTCCCACTTTCCAAGGTTCATATTTATAGCTCTTGACTCATCCCGAACAAAGTGTAAGAGCACAAGTTGTTTCTTTGAATACCATCTGAGAGAGCTGTTTTATTAAATGTCATCTAAAAGAGCTGCAACTCTGAGATCTTCGGAGAAGACCTCCTCCCTCTGACATTCACTGGTGGATCAGATCCTGCCGATTCATCCATTCTGGACTTTGCTCCATCCTTCCCCATGGGTTTGCAACAGTGCCTGGGCGCCCTAAGGGAAGAAGTGGACAAAAACAGAACCACATCTCTGTACAATTCATTGTTTTGCCTGAGAAAAAGAAATGAAGTCTAACTGAGGATCTGTGTTTGTTCCAGGCCACACAGGAAGGGTACAGTGGCTGCTAGGTTAGGACACACACACACACACACACACACACACACACACACACACACACACACACACACACACACACACACACACGGCCCACCAGAGCTTGACTGGCACACCTAGCACGTTCTTCTGGTCTCAGCTGAGGTTACTCTTTCGTGTAGTGCATTAGCTCAGATTTGGGAAGGAAGTGGGTATGTGCTGTGCTCCAGGACAAGTTGGAGGCAGAACCCAGACAGCTCCCCTTCCTCTGCCTGGGTGGGTCCCACCAGCCCTGTAATTCATTCTGCTTTGCAGTGTTAGCTGAGCTGTTAGTTGGTGTTTAAGACAAAGCCCTTCCTAGGTACACTTGCATTTTAGAGGGCTGATTAATTCCTCTCTGAGAGCAACTGGGGCACTGTTCTCAAGGTTCCCTCTTGAGGAGTTACTTATCCTGGTCAGGTCTCAGAGAAGAGCCTTTTCAGGCTGGAGGGCCAAACAGTGCTCTACTCAGCATATCTGCAGTGTGCTCAGATGTGTGGTTGCCATGGTAGGGGAGACGAGATAGCCAAGGGCATGCCCTAATGGGATTAAAATACCAAGATACAGGGATGTGTGTACGATACATTTAGTTAGTTCCATTTTTATTTTGTGAGTGTGGTGTATGCATGTGTGAGCTTGTGTTTCTGGAGGCCGGAAGTTGAGGCAGAATGTCTTCCTCAGTTACTCCCCAATTTATTTTTTGAGACAGGGTCTCTCATTGAGCCTGGAGCTCGTTATTTTAGCCACACTGGGCTGGCCAGGGAGCTCCCAGGATCCATTTATCTCCACAGCCTCAGTGCTGGGATCACAGCTGTGTGCTGTGAACCCAGGTCCTCACACATGTGTGGCAGTTGTGTTGCTAACTGAACCCTTTATTTCGTACCAGCCAGTGCCATCTAGTATTACTCTGATGTTCACACTTTTCCCCCCCCCTCAGGCAGCAGCTCACTCTGCTGTCCAGGCTAAATTTGCATATGACAGCTCTCCTGCCTGAGCCTTTTGAGTGCTGGGATTACAGGTGTGTGCCCTTACATCTTGCTGTTGCCAGTTATTTAATTCTGTTTTCACAGTAGTCCTAAAAGTTTCGTGTTCTTCTCCCCATTTGGAATAAAAGTCAGGATCACAGTGGGCAGTAGGTGTTTGTATTTTCTCCCCTCTGACACCCTCCAGTGCCTTCTCTCTTTATCAGTGGAACTCAGGAGGGAGACCACTCATGGCTTCTGTGCCTGACCCAGCCAGAATGAATATTCATTTCTCTGCTTCCTGTTATTGACCCAATGCTTGATTTTTTTCAAGATTTATTTTATTTTTTAATTACGTGTATATGTATCCAGGATAGGGGTAGAGTATGTGTATATGGCTACAGTGTCCATTGATGTCCGAAGAAGGCATCAGATCCTTTGCAGAACTAGAGTTACAGATGGTCGTGAGCTGCTGGTGGTAGGTGCTGGGGCCTGTTTTTGGGTCTTTGGGAAGAGCAGAAAGTGCTATTAGCCTCTGAGACATCCATTTCTCCGGACCCCTGGGTTGACTTCTGAGACCAATGGTGTGGTGGTCTCCATGAGAATGGTCCCTATAAGTTCATCTATTTGAGTACTTGGTCCTCAGTTGGTAGAACTGTGTGGGAAGGATTAGGAGTGGCCTTACTGGAGGAGGAGGTATGCTTACGGCTGCACTTCAGTGCTGCTCCATGCCTTGAGTTCCCCGCCCCTCTATCTTTCTATTTTTCTACCTTTTCTTGTAGATCAAGATGTGAACTCTTAGTTGCTGTTCCAGTGCCAGCCTCCCCTGCCTGCCTGCCTGCCTCCCTGCCTGCCTGCCTGCCTCTGCCTGCCTGCCAGCCTCCCTGCCTGCCAGCCTCCCTCCCTGCCTCCCTGCCTGCCTGCCTGCCTCCCTGCCTGCCCCCTCCCTCCCTGCCTGCCACCCTCCCTCCCTCCCTACCTCCCTCCCTCCCTGCCTCCCTGCCTCCCTCCCTGCCTCCCTCCCAGCCTCCCTGCCTGCCCCTCCCTGCCCCTCCCCTCCCTGCCTGCCTGCCTCCCCCCTGCCAGCCTCCTGCCTGCCTCCCCTGCCTCCCCCCTCCCCTGCCTCCCTCCCTGCCTGCCTCCCTCCCCTGCCAGCCTCCCCTCCCTGCCTGCCTCCCCTGCCTGCCTCCCTGCCTGCCTCCCTCCCTGCCTCCCTGCCTCCCTCCCCCTGCCTCCCCTCCCTGCCTCCCCCCTCCTCCCCCTCCCTCCCTGCCTCCCTCCCCCCTGCCCCTCCCTGCCTGCCTGCCTGCCTTCCCCTGATTCCCTGCCCCTGATGCTGTCCTGCCTCCCTGCCATCCTCCTGAACTGCAGCCTCCCTCAAATGCCAAACTCCTGCCTGCCATAAGCCTGCTATGGTCATGGTGTTTTATCCAACAATGAAAAAGAAACTAAGACAAAGGGCCTCCCAGACCTGGGGCCTTCCCTCCCCTGGAGCCTGCCTCCCTCCCCTAATGCCTCCCTCCCCTGCCAGCCTCCCCTTGCCTTGAGTAGGCCTCCCTCCCCTGGTGTCCCTCCCAGCCTCCCTCCCCCCTCCCCCTCCCTGGAGGCAGGGCCCCAGGCCCCCTCCCTTTATTTTTCCCTGCCAGAAATCCCCCCTCCCTAAAGAATCCCCTCCCTAGAAAGAGAGCCTCCCCTGCCTCCCCTGGCATCCCTGAGCCTGCAGGTTCCAGCCACAAAATGTCCCTTTTCCCTGGCCTCCCCTGAGAACCAACAAATGCCTTCCTCCCCCTCCTTCCCCTGCCTCCCCCCTCCCTCCCCTGCCTCCCCCTGCCTCCCCTGCCTCCCCTGCCTGCCTCCCTCCCTCCTCCCTCCCCCTCCCTCCCTCCCTCCCTCCCTGTCCCCTGCCTCCTCCCCCTGCCTCCTCCCCCTGCCTCCCTCCTGCCTCCCCTCCCCTGCCTCCCTGCCTCCCTGCCTCCCTCCCTGCCTCCCCTGCCTCCCTCCCCTGTGTGTGCCTCCCCCCTGTGCCTCCTCCCTGCCTGTGCCTCCCTGCCTCCCTGTGCCTCCTCCCCTCCCTGCCTCCCTCCTCCCTGTCCCCCCTGCCTCCCCCTCCCTGTCCCTGTGCCTCCCTCTCCCTGCCTGCCTCCCTGCCTCCTCCCCTGCCTCCCTCCCCTGTGTCCCTCCCTCCCTGCCTCCCCCCTCCCCTGCCTCCCCTCCCTGCCTCCCCGCCCCTGCCTCCCTCCCTGCCTCCTCCCTGCCTCCCTCCCTGCCTCCCTCCCCTGCCTCCCTGCCTCCCCTCCTGCCTCCCTCCCTGCCTCCCTCCCTGCCTCCCTCCCCTGCCTCCCCTCCCTGCCTCCCTCCCCTGCCTCCCCTGCCCCTGCCCCTCCCTGCTGCCTCCCTCCCTCCCTGCCTCCCTGCCTCCCTCCCTGCCTCCCTGCCACCCTGCCTCCCCCCCTGCCTCCCCCCCCCTCCCCTCCCTCCTCCCCTGCCTGCCCCTCCCTCCCTCCCTCCCTGCCTCCCCCCTCCCTCCCTGCCTCCCTCCCTGCCTCCCTGCCTCCCTCCCTGCCTCCCTCCTCCCTCCCTCCCTGCCTCCCTGCCTCCCTGCCTCCCTCCCAACCTCCCAACCTCCCTGCCTCCCTCCCAGCCTCCCTCCCTCCCTCCCTGCCTCCCTCCCCGCCTCCCTGCCTTCCTCCCTCCCCCCCCCCCAACCTCCCTACCCCCCTCCCAGCCTCCCTCCCTCCCTCCCTCCCTCCCTCCCACCCTCCCTGCCTCCCTCCCTCCCTGCCTCCCTCCCTCCCTGCCTCCTCCCCCTCCCTCCCTCCCCTGCCTGCCCCTCCCTCCCTGCCTCCCTCCCCCTGCCTCCCTGCCTCCCCCTCCCTCCCCTGCCTCCCTCCCCTGCCTCCCCTCCCTCCCTCCCTGCCTCCCCCCTCCCCTGCCTCCCCCCCTGCCTCCCCCTCCCTGCCTCCCTCCCTGCCCTCCCTGCCTCCCCCCTCCCCTGCCTGCCTCCCCTGCCTCCCTGCCTCCCTGCCTGCCAGCCTCCCTCCCTGCCTCCCTGCCTCCCTCCCTCCCTCCCTCCCTCCCTCCCTGCCTGCTTCTTTGATTCCCACCGTGATGCTGTTGGACTCATCCTCCTGGAACTGCAAATCTCAAATAAACTCTTCCTCCTATAAGCTGCTGTGGTCATGGTGTTTTATCACAACAATGAAAAAGAAACTAAGACAAAAGGGAGACAGACTTGGGGCTTCTTCTGGTGTCCTTTGCTTGAGTAGGTGTGGTGTTGCAGGTAGGTGCAGGGCAACAGGGTTTATTTTTCTCTGCCAGAAATAAACTAACAACAGAAGTGTGTAGAAGAGAAGGTTGTGGTGTGCAGGTTGCCATAAAATGTACTTTTTTTTAGTTTGAGTGTGTGTATGTGTGTGTCTTGTGTGTGTGTGTGTGTGTGTGTGTGTGTGTGTATGTATGTGTGTGTGTCTGTGTGTGTGTGTGTGTGTGTATGTGTGTGTGTGTGTGTGTGTGTGTGTGAGTGTGAGTGTGTGGTGTGTGTGTGTGTATGTGTGTGTGTGTGTGTGTGTGTTGTGTGTGTGTGTGTGTGTGTGTGTGTGTGTGTGTGTGTGTGTGTGTGTATGTGTGTGTGTGTGTGTGTGTGTGTGTGTGTGTGTGTGTGTGTGTGTGTGTGTGTGTGTGTGTGTGTGTGTGTATGTGTGTGTGTGTGTGTGTGTGGTGTGTGTGTGTGTATGTAGGTACATGCTTTCATGTGGAGGACAACATCCTTGTCTGTCATTCCCCAGGTCCCACTTCTTACTCATTTTCTTCGAGACAAGGTCTCTTCTTGACCTGAACTTGACAAGAAGGCCAGGCTGGCCAGCGGCCCAAACCTCCGGAAATCTGTGTACTTTGCCGGCGATTGGCTTCACCAGCTCCTGTCGGCTCATTCAGCTCCTTTAACTGCATTTAGGGGACTGAACTGCTTGCCATGCAGGCATTTTATCCATGGAGCCACCACTCTGTTCCTACCCTGGCTTTTGATCTGGGGTTTCTGTTTTTTGCAGTTGAGGGAAGGGCTGTGGAGCTGAGGCATCTCTCAAGTCTGTGTTAGCCCCCTCCTCCCAACGAGGTGGTATCTGGGAGGGAACCTCTGGGCGACAGATCACAAGCTTTCATGGGGGCAGGACACAAAGATAGGAGCAGTACTGTTGCAGAAAACAGGAGGGTAATCCTTTTCTCCTAATGGGTATAGACTCAGTCAACCAGGGAGCATGCTGTCACCAGGACCCTAGTGATTCTTGCTCTTAGATTGTCAGCATCTAGAAGCATGAGAAATGAATGCCTTCATGCCACATAGAACATCATGTCTACATGACAGGATCTGCCTCAGCAGCTGTGAGCCCATGCTTTCAGTCAGCCTGTCTGTCCTGGGGGCCCTGGAATCCAAAGCAGCTTGGTCTTGTCCAGAGAAAATAACAAAACTCAGAAAAGCCTGGCTTTATTTCTGTATGAAAGGCCACATAGAGGATCCCAGAAGCAGCTCTTTTTGCAGAATAATGGAGCGATGAATTAGCTCCTTAAAACCCAAGAGCCTGGTGGATTATCTTTCTGTGAGACTTCCACAAAAGGAAGAGTCTTTATCCTTGTGGACATCCTCTGACGGTGGGATAAAAGCAGGCACGAGTCCCCACTGTCAGGGGACAGCAGTTTTTGTTGCTGTTACATTAGAGTTGTCATTCAAGCATCAAAGACTAGGGAAGGAGTCATGGTGGCCCCACTGGGGCTCTTCACAGGATTCTCTGTCTCTTTTTGGTTTGCATGGTGGGATGTATTGGGAAGGGGCACACAGCACGGGAGCTCAGTAACATGGCTTAGGACCACTCTGTCCTGATGAACTCCTTCTGCGGCCCAAATAAACAACATAGAAAACCTCTATTTTATTTTATTTTACTTTACGAAGAAACTCCTGCACAAAAGCTTTATTTCCCCTTATAAAGTGTTTGAAGTGAGATCCAAATTTGATTCTGCAAGCCACATGTGGATGGGTCCAGCATACTCTGAATTCTGTTGTGCTGAGGTGAGGCGATGCACGAGGCACCACGTGCCAGCTGGGATGGTGGGCACCCTAGACCTTTGCCTGGGGGTCTTTCAACTTTGACCACACAAGGTCATCCTCTGGGATGCTTTTTGAAATGCCAGCACTCAGGTTTGAATGGAGGGAATTTGATTTGGTGGCTTCTGGGGTATGGGCTGTTCTAAAAGCATCCTTGGCACACTTACGCTGTGGACTTCTGTGATGTTAATTGGGTTCCCAAATTACACAGGGAATAAGCACATCTGCATGTAAGTGTAGGTCCCTTCCCCCCGGGTGGCTCTAATTGGTAAGTAAAGTTGCTGGTGGCCAATGGCTGGGCAAGGAGACAGAGGGGAGACATTCCTGGGCTAGGGAGCCCAGGGAAGAGTGAGGATTTAGAATCACCATTCCCTTCCCGGGAAAGCAGGAGGATCAGGCTTGAGAGCTGTAGGAGAGAAGGCCATGTAAGAGCTGGAGAGGAGCAGCTCCAGGGTTCCCTCCCCTGATTGGGTCTGAGGTAGAAAAGATGAAATATAGATTTTAGTAAATAATAATTCAGGAGTATTGGAGGGGAGGCATCAGCAATGTGGAAGTTTGGGAGCGGCCCAGCCGTTGAGCTGCTTAGGGCATATTAAAAATAAGGCTGTGTGTGTGTGTGCCTTTTCATTTGAGAACCCAGAGCATTTTTCCAGGTGGTGAGGAAAGCGCGCGCTGCCGGCCGGGGCGATTTGAGTATCGTTAAGTAAATAATGTAACGCTTCATGGGCACCCCTGTTTGAGAACCACTGATTAAAATAGAGGTGGAGTTCAGCACATTCTCCTCTGCTGCAGTTTGGATATGGTTCTTCTGCCCCACATTCGGGAATTCTGCACGGAGCTCAGTCTCCACTGTGGTGGGTTCTGAGGAGTTAGCGCCTGTTTAATCACACCATTGGGATTCTCCTCCTTGGGAGGAACTAACGAAATTCTTAGGGGTCTTGTTTAGTGCTCACAAGTAGGTTGATACAGAAAAGGTCAAGACTGGCCCCTTCTTCATTTGATGGCCTCTTGTCTGCTATGGGATACTCACCTTTCTTCAGCATCGTTGTCGTCATCGTCATTATTTTGTGCATCTGTGTAAAAATGATGTTAGAGATTCAAAACTATCGTGGCTAACTAATGGTGCATAGGTAGAAGCCAGAGGTTGACCTTGAGTGTTGTTCCTGAGGTGCACCCATCCTGCTTTTTGATATAAGGTCTCTCATTGGCTTGGAGCTTGCCTATTAGGCAAGGCTGGCTGGTCAGGGAATCTCAGAGATCTGCCTGTTTCTGCTTCCCCAGGTCCTCAGTTCTGGGATTGCAAACGTGCTCTACCAACTCTGCCTTCTAAAAATGTCTTCTGGGCTGGAGAGTTGGCTCAGCCGTTAAAGAAGAGGCTCCCAACCAAAAATATAAAAATGTCTTCTGAGTATTGAACTCCGGTCCTCATGCTTACAAAGCAAGTACTTACTGAGCTACCCAGCCTCAAGTAATTTGCTTAACAGTAGAAAATGGAGTAATCCAATCTTAGATGACTAAAAAGTATAAAAAAAATGCTATCTATGCAGTGTAGATAAATATTTAACTGTATGAGCTTAAACAAGTTACCTGACCTCTCAGCATCTTATCAAGTTTTAGTCACATAATTTGGGTGAAGTGATGGATTACCGACCTCAGGGTTGTGTTAAGAATTACTGAGGGAGCTATCAAAAACAATGACTTTATGAAATTCGTAGGCAAATGGTTGGAACTGGAAAATATCATCCTGAGTGAGCTAACCCAATCACAGAAAGACATACATGGTATGTACTCATTGATAAATGGCTATTAGCCCAAATGCTTGAATTACCCTAGATGCCTAGAACAAATGAAACTCAAGACGGATGATCAAAATGTGAGTGCAGATCGCCTCCTGAGAGACACAGCCAGAATACAGCAAATACAGAGGCGTATGCCAGCAGGAAACCACTGAACTGAGAACAGGACCCCGTTGAAGGAATCAGAGAAAGAACTGAAGAGCTTGAAGGAGCTCGAGACCCCATATGTACAGCAATGCCAACCAAACAGAGCTTCCAGGACTAAGCCACTACCCAAAGACTATACATGGACTGACCCTGACTCTGACCTCATAGGTAGCAATGAATATCCTAGTAAGAGCACCAGTGGAAGGGGAAGCCCTGGGTCCTGCTAAGACTGAACCCCAGTGAACTAGACTGTTGGGAGAGGGAAGCCAAGGGGGAGGGTTGGGAGGAACACCCATAAGGAAGGGGAGGGGAGGGGATGTTTGCCTGAAACCTGAAAGGGAATAACACTGAAATGTATATAAGAAATACTCAAATTTAATAATAAAAAAAAAAAAAAAGATATGGGAGAAGAGGAAAGGAGGGAATGGGGGCTTATGGACAGGAAACTGGGAAGGAGAATAACATTTAAGATGTAAGTAAAGAAATATATCTAATAAATTTTTTTTAAAAAAGAAAAAAAAAAGAAGAATTACTGAGGGAAATTAGTGTTCCAGGCCCAGAGTGAGCACTTAATAATTGGCCACTATTATTACTATTGGTTTTGGTTTTCAAAACTCACTAATGACAGATGATAGTTTTAGATTAATTAATTATTTTTAGATTACTTAGATACAATCTATCTAAATCTAAAACAATAATCTAAAACAATTTATATATGACAGGTCTGAACATTGTCGCTAGGAGGTAGATACACTCCCAGAAATGTATGGAATAAGATACAGAGAAGACAAAAATACCTACCTTTCCAATGTCAGAAAGTTACAACCACAGTGACTGGATTCATTTTGTGAACAAATCCAGCATCTCTATGAGCAGGCATGGCTCTAGATACTGCATTATGAGTTGAGGAATATGCATCCTGCTTTAAAATAAACACCAAGGCATATTTTCCTACAGCAAACCCTCCCATTTTATGGTGCTATGATTGGGCACAGAAGAATTCACTCCTTTGAGCATCCGTAATATTCCAGGTCTTTTGTGCTATCATAAAGGACAGTAATTTGCAAATGTTGGGCTCATAACTCTGCTCTGTCATGCATTCATAACACATGCGCTCACATAACCATCACTACTGTCAAGACCTAGAATATTCTGCTCATCACCTAGTTGTCCCATGTGTCCTTAGAGCCAGTGATCTCCACCCACCTTTGGAGCTTTCCCATGTTGCTGTTTTGGCTGAACTATACAGCAGGTGGCCATTTTTTTTTCACTTAGTATTTGAGATTCATACAACTTGTTGCATGTACCAATGGTTTTCTCCTCATGTTATCCAAGAAAGGAGCATTGTATGGCTGTGTGCTTTGTCATTGTGAAGAGTCCTGGAGGGAAATGATGTTTGGAGAGAGATTTGTTTTTATTCAAGGTTTCAGTCCATGGTCCCTTTGTTCCATGTTTCTGGGCCTGTGGGAAGGCAAAGTGTCCTGATGGAGATGGCATGGTAGAGCCGACAGGCTCACCTCATGGGAAGCTGGAAGCAGTAGTGAAACAGGAAGAGCCTCTTCCCTCCTCTTTCTCCTCTGCTCCTCTTCACCCTCCTCCTCCATTTCTATCCTCTTTTTTCCCCATGATGCAAGTTGAACCCAGAGCCTTGTGCACACTAGGCAAGTATTGTACCACTGAGCTACTTCCCAGCCTCATTATCTTAAGTAGTCTTTATACATGTGGTTATGTCAAAATGCCAACTATGTACAAGATGACAGGAATTTTCTTTCATTTAGAGATTTTTATAACTTTAGGTTTACACTTAGGCCTGTGGTCCATTTCGAGGCAATTGCTGTGGATAGTACTGTGTGGACTGGGTTTTGCTATTTTGCATTGGGACACGGAGTATTTACTTGAGGGTTACTGGATTGCTTTTGCAGGTTTGTGAAGTGTGAGCTGTGGTATTGGTGTGGACCTTTCTGGATTCTACTCTGCTTCATTGATCTCTGTGTTTATCTTTCCCCAGATGCATGGTCTTGATCACTGTAGGTTTGTAACAGACCTTGAACTCTGGTGTGTGAGTTTCCCAAATTTGACATCGTTTTTCAACACTGCTTTGGTTATCCTTGATCCGTTGCCTTTCTACAGAGCTCTGAGAGTTTGAATGCAATTGTGAAGTTCATATTTAGGGAGAACTGATAGTTTAAGTTTATTGAGTATCCCATGAACATAGTTTATACCCTACACATTTAGGCCATCTTTAATGCCTTTCTTCAGGATTGTTTGTAGCTGTCAGCACGCTGTAGTCCTTCCAATGAGATGTGTCCCCAAGAGGCTCAGGTATTTGAACACATGGTCCCTGTTTACTGGTGTTATCTGGGGGACTTATGGGACTGTTATGAAGTGAGCCTTGCTAGAGGAAGTATGTCAGTGTATGACTTTGAACTTTGTGGCCTCACCCACTTCCAGTTCACTTTCTCTGTTTTCTCTGTGGTCTCTCAGCTTCCTGCTTTTGCCACCTGCCACCATGACTCCTCCCCACCTGCCACCATGACTCTTCTCCACCTGCTGCCATGACTCCTCCCCTATTACTGAAAACTTTTGAAGCTATTAGCCTTAAGCCAAAGTAAACCAGTTCTCCATAAGTTGTCTTTGGTCACGGTGTTGCATCAACAAAAGCAACTAATAGACAAACAGACTTATTTTATATGGTTGTAATTTTTATTGGTGTTTATTCATTGTGCTGAGGGATGGGTTTCATGCTTAATCTATCAAACCACTTTGATCATTTTCATGCCCCATTACCCTCTCCTGTCCTCTGCATCCATCACCCTGGTCACCTTCTTCTTCCCAAATGCTTGCATGCTCATGTATTCTCTCTCTCTCTCTCCTCTCCATATATATAGATATATATAGATATATATAATATATATATTATATAATTTCTGCATATGAAAAGAAAGCACACCATACAGATGAAATACTTTTGTTTTTTTTCTGCTGTTGTAAATGTGTGAAATTTGAAATCAGGAATTGAAAACCTTCTGGTATGGTTTTGCTTTGTCAAAGTGTCTAAGTTGTTTTGACTTACCAGTTACTGGTCTTTTAGGTAGGTGTGTGTGTGTGTGTGTGTGTGTGTGTGTGTGTATCAACTTTATAAGATTCTAATAGGAATGGCACTTCCATAGACTGACTTGGAAAGAAGTTCTATGCTAATAATACATTTTACCTATGACTATGAGTGCCAAAGGACATGACATCAGTCTGTCAGACATTGGACCCTTGTGTTCATTATGGCATTATCAATGGTAGCAACAGTAGGAAATCAACCTAAATAACCATCAATGCCTTTATGCACAAAGGAAGTATGACCCACACACGTATAGATGTGAGCATGTGCAAGAGAATGCCAGTCAGCCTTGCAAAGGGTGGGAAGTCTGCTGTTGGTGACAATGTGGCTCAGCCTGGTAGGGATGATGTGGAGAAATAAGACAAGTCTAGAGGGACATCATGTCACTACCACAGGGGATGTGAGCCAGTGGGACTTACAGAGGCAGAGAGCAGAGCGAGGCTGCCAGGGCTCGCTGCCCAGCTCTAGAGGAGGAATAAAAAAGACACAGAGTTCAGTGTGGTGGTCAGTGTTCTTGAAAACAGCTAAGAGGCTAGATACTAATCTCAGCACAGAAATATTACTATTCGAGGTGACATATATGTTGGGACCGATCTAGCTATTACACAGATAGAGATACTTTGAAACATTGTATAGACACACCAAATACTTGATTTGCTGGTTAAATGAGTTAAATCAGGTTATGGCTGGTATTATTTTGTTTACCTTCATTAGGAAATCTGTAACTTGGGAGAGACAGGAAGACAGAACAGAGCAGAGGTTTGCCACTCTCTGGTGATGAGTGAGTCAAGGGTCTGGGAATTTTTCCATTTCAGAGACCACATGCAGAAGGACAGTTCTATTGAGTAAGGAGTTCTCTGGATGAAGACAGCAAGTGGAGAACGAAGTAGTTGTGACACCTGCTAAGTGGCTAAGAGCTCACTGCCATGCTCCAGTTCTACCCAGAGAAATCCCATTGCAGACATGAGTCATGGGGAGACACGTCCTTTGCCATGTCCCTAATTCAGAAAAAAAAACAAGCTTTTTCCTGTTCTCTGCCGTTTCCTGCCACGCGTAATATAGTAAATTAATTAGTGGGTCTGGAGGCATTTTGCTAATACAATTTCTCTCTTGCTTGAGGTGAATTATGTTCATGCTTCAGTCACTTGAATATTACTCCTCCATGTTCGACGGAATTATGTTATCAGGTGACGATTCTATTGCACACTATCTGATTCTAATTAAACCAGAAAGTAGCAAATTGCTTCCCAGTCCACGCTCCCCCACCCCTTGCCGTTCCATCCCACTTTTAAAGCTTTCTGAGCTGAGTCTGGGCTGTTCTCTGATACCTACACTGTCTTATTCTTCTCTGGATACAAGGGGTGCTTCGCTGGGGATGGGATTTGTGTAAATTGAGTCTTGGAAGATGGCAAAGCTAGTATTTATATCCAATGTCATCAAAAGGGAAAATGTATTGTTTTGTCAAGATCGTTTAGATAATTAAAAAGTATGGTCCATAGTCTGAGAGAAGAAAAAGTACAATTGTAGAGAGAACAGCAGGAAGTGAGGCTGTGTGAGTTAGGATCCCAAGTACTGGGGGGATCCCCAAGATCTGAGTTTATTTTCTGCTCTGCTTTGATTCCAGAGGACCTGTGCTGTCTCACGCAGCGATAAGCGCTTCACGGACTAGAGGCTCTGAGGGGTGCACTGGATCGTCAAAGGTCTGATGATGCAGAAGTTACAAAGCAAATCCCGAGACTCTCCCATTTCATTCCTCCCTCTTCTACTCTCTGCAAAACACTGAGCCCTCCTTTCATAACGGGGGAGTCCTTGGAGAGACATGAATTAGAGCAGGTCACTGGGCACTAGGTCTTTCTTTCTCTCCAGGATTAAGATACCCTTTTGAATTAGACTGCATGCAGCCTCAGTGAACCTCGGGACACTGGTGGCAGGATTGGTTTGTAAAGTCAGGAATGAGTCCGAGATGAAGTAGGCACCATGCTGCACATAAAAGAAACTTGTGGGCTGCTGGCTCAAAATAAAATACAGGGCATCCTTTGTATGGAGCAAGTCAAGTGCCAGGCACAGCCCTTCGTGGTGTGTGGGGCTTTGCTCTTCTTCCAAGGTGGGGACTAAGTCAGGCTGTGACTTGTTCCTGGTAAGAGCATGTTCCTTGAACAGCAGGCCCGCTAGCTCTCCAGACAATGCAGACTCCTTTCAGAAATGACAAACTGTAATTCAGGGGCACCCAGATCCATTTCTCCCTGTTTTCTGCCATCCACAATGAAGAGAGACAACTTGGCTTCTGCCTCCTTGTTAGACCTCACTTTATTCCTTCCCGTGTAAAAAACTGCTCGGAAGGGAAAGACAGATGTGCCTATGGATAGGTAAAAGAAAGGAGTGTGTGTGTGTGTGTGTGTGTGTGTGTGTGTGTGTGTGTGTGTGTGTGTACCCAGAAAGTGGAAGAAAAAGAAGACGCTTTTGTTTCTTAGAATTTCTTTGTGGGCTAAGCAGGAAGCAATTGCACTTTACATATATTTATTGCTAACCCATTATATCCTTGGTCATAGTCTTTATGCTGTGGAGAAAGAGTGCAGTAGACAGAACAGCCCAAAATCCCTGCCCTGGGACTCAGGAGGCTGAGGCAGGGGTGAGGGTGGGGGTGGGGTGGGTCACGAGTTCCAGACCAGCCTGGGCTACATAAGAAATTTAAGATCAGACTAGTATCTAGTATCAAAATAAAGGTTTGAACACTGGAGAATCAGGAATCAGGATTTACCATGGTGTGGAAGAAAGGTCACTGTGCTTGGCTTTTTAAAATTTTACCTCTAATAGGGTGAGGTATATTAAACAACAACAAAAATATAGGTAAGTATACAGAATACTGAAGAGTAATGATTCAATGCATAAAATTAAACACAGAAGGAAGAGGAAGGAAGAAGAGGAGAGAGAGGAGGGAGGGAAGAAGAGAGTGGGGAGAGAGACAGAGACAGAGAGAGAGACAGAAAGACGGAGAAGGACACACAGAAAAAGAAAAAGAGAGAGAGAGAGAGAGAGAGAGAGAGAGAGAGAGAGAGAGAGAGAGAGAGAGAGAGAGAGCAAATCACTCTTTTTAGCAAGGAGGCCTCTGGAGAGAAGGCTTTTGAACAAAGACTTGAGAGGCAAGAGCGTGAGTCTCTGGAAGACTGAAGGACACAGGCCCCAGCAGTGTGAAGTTGTCAGGGTGGATGTATTCCTGAGAAGAAATAATCAAGAGTGGTCGGACTTAGGTAGGAGGAGGGAGGGGAATAGGGGCAGGAGGTCATGTTAAATGCTGTCCTTGCTACAACTCTAGGCTGCTCGCAAGGAGGAGGAAGTGGCTTGAGTTACTCAAAGAGCAGAAACTCACTGTGCATGCCATGTCAGCCTGCCTCTGTGTGAGTTTCAGTTCATAAGGGAAATGCTTCATTTTACTGCTGTGGAAGAGAGTGACCAAAAAAAAAATGTTGCATACATTTTAAAGATCACACAATAAGAGGTAGATCTGGGACTTACTCAAGGAAGTTCCCGCCAAACTTCTTGATGTTTCTCCTGGACTTTAGAGGGTGTTTGCGGGGCTCGAATGAGACTGCGGAGACTCTGGATCTCAGGGTTACCGTAGCTAGGAGAGGCCCAGGAGGTAAGAAAGAAGGGTTGGTAGCCCCTTTATTATCAGCTCAGCACACCACACTGTGGTCACTGATGCTCTTAGATCGAAGTCTGCGGCGTTAACTGGATTTGGAAGGACTATCTGACTAATGGAGTGTGGCCAGGCCTGAAGACAGACCCACACGACTCTTCCTATCTGAGGAAAATGAGTTTTTCTTTTAAAAAATTTGTTTGTTTGTTTGCTTTTACACTCCAGATTTTATTCCCCTCCAGTTCCACCCTCCACCCCCACTTTGGACCTGTTGGTGAACCTCCTTTTCGTCAGGCTCTTCTCCATTTTTTTTGTCCCTGCAGTTTTTTCTGACAGAAAGAATTATGGGTCAGAGAGTTGATTGTGGGATAGCTACCCCATCCCTCACTTGATGCCCTGTCTTTCTTCTGGAGGCGGATTCTATAAGTTCCCTCTCCCCACTGTAGGGCCCCATCTTTGAGTTCTGAGAGTCTCTCGCTTCCCAGGTCTCTGGTACATTGTAGAGGGTCTTCCCAACCTCCTTCCTCCCGAGGTTGCCTATTTCCATTCTTTCTGCTGGTCCTCAGGGCTTCAATTCTTTTCCTCCACCCAATACCAGATCATGTTCCCCTCTCCCCCGACCCCCATCCACTTTTCCTCCCCTGTCCCTCCCTTCCCCATTGTGGTTGCTTCCTTCTTCTCCCTCCCAAGTGGAACTGAGGCGTCCTCAATTGGGCCCTTCAGCTTGTTGACCTTTTTCAGTTCTGTGGACTGTATCTTGGGTATTCTGTACTTTTTTTTGGATAATATCCACTTATTAGTGAATACATACCATGCATGTCCTTTTGGGTCTGAGTTACCTCACTCAGGATGACATTTGCCTGCAAAACTCAGGATGTCCTCGTTCTTAGTAACTGAGTAGTACTCCAGTGTGTAATTGAACCACATTTTCTGTATCCATTCTTCTCTTGTGGGACATCTGGGTTGTTTCCAGCTTCTGGCTATCACAAATAAGGCCGCTATGAACATAGTGGATCATGTGCCTCTATGGCATGGTGGGGCATCTTTGGGGTATATTCTCAAGAGTGGTAAGGATCTTTAGGTAGGTCTATTTCCAATTTTCTGAGGAACCTCCAAATTGATTTCCAGAGTGGTTGTACCAGTTTGCAATCCCACCAACAATTGAGGAGTGTTCCTTTTATTCTAACTTTTTGACTGAAGAACAAGAATACACTAAGTTTCCTCAACTGTGAGATGGGAGGTAATGGGTAGCTGGAATGAATCCAGGGGCGTCACTCAGATATGTAAAGCTCAGGGGGCAGATATCATGAACCAGGCTTGTGAGCTAAGGAGGGAAGATTTTCTTATCCCTTTTTATGCATAATTTTATGTATGGAGGATCTCTCATGATGATTTTAAGGTGTTAAAAGTTCCCACCTCTTCTTGGAATAATGGTCCCCGGGGATAGAAAGTACCAGATGTTGGTCGCTCTCTAGGTGCTGATGACGGAGACTAAGCTAGGTGTAGCACTCCAAGAGAGCAGCCAAGTAACTGTGCATTTTAGGTGCTTGCTGCGTCTGTTGACAGTTTTATTAAGCAATGAAAACACAGCTTAGCTCTTAACAAGAGTAGTTGAGTTCTGCAACTATACTGACAGCCAGGGAAAGGTGCTTTATTCTTGGGTCAGCCTTTCTTCAAGTGTTCCCAGAACAACAAAGGGCATTGGTGCATGAAGATGTTTTGTAAGACATTAGGCTCAAGGGACTTTGTGTTCCTTCTGTAAACAGAAATGTTAAGTTCATGCTGAACACTGGAATTCTGTCTGGCTTGGACTTACCCAGGTCTTGTGCATGCTGCCACAGTTGCTGTGAGCTTATGTGCAGCTTCTCTATCATATCCAGAAGACACGGCCTTCCCATAGTCATTTCACCACCTCTGATTCTTACAGTCTCCCCAACCCCTTCTTCCAAAATTATCCTGAGTCTTGGGAAGTGGGCATGTGGTATCTATGTTCTTTTAGGGATGACCATTCCGCAGTCTCATTACTATTTGTACCTTGTCCAATGGTGTGTCTCCTTGTTAATCACCATCTACTACACACAGAAGGAAGGCTCTTTGATGATGCTTGAGAGATGCACTGATCTATGAGTAGAATGAGAAGCCGTTAGGAGTTGGTTTAATGCCATATACATGAAGCAGAACAAGCATAGGTTCTCATCTATCTATATTACCTGTTTAACCAAAGAAGTCCCACCCCCAGCCAAGAAGCTATTGGCAATTGTTGGATGCTGGAGGTAGGGGGAGTCAGTTTTCTCTTAAGTGTGTAGTCCTTGATCACACCTCTGTGGTAGACCACCCATCCAAGAATATTTGAACGCAACATTTGAACACAAATTGGCTTTGATGGGCAAATAAAAAAAAGGACATGGTGTTGGATGATTAGGAATAGGGAAGAGGGGCAGATCTAGGAAGAATTATAGGAGGATAAAAATGATCAAAATATGTAGGAAATTCTCAATGAACACATGTTATTTAACACATATGTGTTGCATTCGAGATGAAGGGCTCCTAGATCTTCCAGGGAGGATCTTAAGAAGGACAGACTGAAGAATGTGACCAGTGTTTGACTGTATGATCTTAAATACTCTGTGTTTCAATTTCTTCATTTAGAAAATGATAGTCTATTTGCATGTTGTAATGAAATACCTTGAAGGTCTAGGAATTTACAATTTTGGTCTGATCTAAAATTATTTTTTTTCATGTGTGTGTATGTGTGTGTGTGTGTGTTTGTGTGTGTGTGTGTTCACATAGATGTGTGTGGGTGAATTTTCATGCAAGCATATGTGAACACGTGTGTACATGTATGACATACTGTGGAGGCCTGAGGCTGACATTGGTCATCTTCCTCAATGCCTCTTCACCTTATTCATTGAGTCAGGGTCTCTCAATCAAGCCCAGAACTTGTCAATATGTCTAGCACCACTAGCCAGTTTGTTCTGAAGATCTTACCTCTGCTCTCCTGGTCTGCAATTACAGGGTTGCTGCTGCATCCACCTGACATTTACATGGGTTCTGGGATCCTTGCATAGCATGTACTTTAAAGCATGTAGCCATCTTTCCAACCCTCAGTCTGAAATAAGGTGTCGTTAAGAATGCTGACTGATTGTGAATGACAAAACCCTTTTCTATAACTATGAATGTCATGTTGGCTTATCATCGTTGTTAAGTGAGAAGTGACTCCTGCTGTTTAGCATCCTCTAATTAAAGGAGAGGACGAGCAGCTTTTCATATAAATGAAATTTGATTTTTTTTCTTGAAATATGTTGCTCGATTTTTTTTTCTGTTGAGGTAAGATACCACAAGTTATGTCATTGTGGTTTTCTGGATTTCCTGAGGGCATTATTGTCAGCATTAATATTCTTTACATAGAGGTGCTGTCCACTAACAAAGAAGGAAGCCACATGGTAAAACAGCTTTGAGCTGTCTGAAGCGCCTCTCATCCAGAGCCGCTGAAACACAGGAGCTACAGCAGTCTAGACATGAACCAAGCTGCAGCACACGAGATGCCTGTAACAGATGGCTTCTCTCACCGAGCTCAGAGCTACTCATGGCATTTCCCTCTAAAGAATGCAAAGCCAAATACAGTCCCTGCTTTAGAGACTGAATATGCTCATATTGTGTGTGTACTTATAGATGAAAACAAGATCCTTTTGGACAAGTTATCCACTTAAAGGAAAAAAATGACTGACTTCATTTGTTATCACACAGTGAGGCTTCTAGACACCACTGCTGTTGTCTGTTGATTGAATATGTTTTTCTTTGTTCCTAGCTCGTTAGTACACGCTTATCTACCAAATTCCGAATGTGATAGTGTAATTTATATTGTTGATAACAATTTTCTTTTTCCTCTTGGCTGGAAAGACTAAAACCAAAGTTTCAAAGAGTACTTCTGGTTTTCAGGGCTGGTGGGAATCTCATGCTTCAATCCTAATCCTGCCGCGGACTGCTGGAGTGACCTTTCAGCCAACTAGTGACTTGATGGGACCCATGCAGACTCGTGGTCTGTAAATTGAGAGCAATGACAGAATCTACTGAGAGGTGATTGACAAAATTAGCTGAAATAATGCATGTGAAAATTGCCTAACTTTATGCCTGGAAACTTACTAATTATTTACTTTGGAGTAATTGATTGACAGAATGACTGGACAGAATCACAGCTGGAAGAGTGGTGCCATTGGGTGTTCGTTGTTCCCAAGGTCCTGTGTGTGTGTGTGTGTGTGTGTGTGTGTGTGTGTGTGTGTGTGTGTATGTACTACCATGGTGCATGTGTGTAGGTCAAAGGGCAACTTGAAGGAGTTGGCTTTCTCCTTTTATCGTGTGGGTCTGGGAATCAAACTCAGGCCATTAAACTTGGTGGCAAGGGTCCTTAGCCACTGAACCATCCCACCAATCCTGAAAGGTGTATGTTAACTTTTGCCATTGTTACTTTTTACAGTTGGACATCATCTTAGACTTTTGTTTAATCAGTTCTTCACCTTGTGGCCTCTTGAGTTTGTTTATCTTTCTGATCAGCCTGAAGGATGCCTTCTAGTGTCTTCTTTAGGGATAACTTCATGGTTCTAAATTCCTTTAGGCTGCTTTTGTCATGGAGGGGGCAGTGACAATGACCAAAAATCATTATTAAAGTGTATTATTATGACAGTTTCATACCATCATCAAACAATAAAATCAATGACAGAAGTATTGAATTGAAAAAGAAAACCAATTGTTTGTAACTAAGTCATACTCAGTCTCAAGCACTGTATTTTATTCTCCCATTCTACGTGGCACAGGGCACACAGAATGGGCGAATTCTGATGGGAGAGAGGGAAGATCATGACTATGAATGGGAAAGAGAGCACTGGGGCTTTTTTGCACCCTGAGAGAAAGGGTATGTCCACCATGAAAGGCCAGTCTGAGGAGGTAGATGGAGTTTTGTACTTGATCTTCTCGCTGCCTTACAACTTACCTGAAATCCAACCCTTAGCGAAACCAGTGTGGTTAGACCCATCCATATTGCTAACAGACAAGCCATAGCATCCCCTCTCCACATTCACTCCATTTTCATTACGCTGGAAATGAACTTCAGCTCCTTCCTGTGCTCTCAGAGCCCCATGAACTGCTTCACACACACACATGCCTTCCAGCACACTCTCTAGATGCTCTTGACCTTGCTTCCGTAGTCCAGCCTTCTTCATTTTTGTTCTTGTGGTCTTTTCTTCTTTCTCTATTCCTCACATTTGTGTCCCTTCGCCAGCATTCACATAGCTCAGTAGATGCACTTTAGAAAAGCCTCCAATCTCTGCATCAGTGGTGATCCCTTATGACACTACCATGTAACCTCCCTCCTCACATTCATCATTGTCTGAGGATATCCATATTATATATGTGTATGTGTTCATAAACATGCACATGTATGGGGGCCATAAGGGGACATTTGTGGAGCTTTCTCTGTCATTCTCTGTCTTATTCCTTTGAGATAGGGTCTGTCACTGACTCTGGAGCTCAGCTGGAAGCCAGAGATTCTGTCTCGATCTTCCACAGTGTTACAGGCACACACGTGTCCACATCTGGCTTTCTACATGGGTTCTGGGAATCTAACCTCAGCTCCTCATGCTTCCGTATCAAGGGCTTTTAGTCACTGAGCCATCTCTTCCACTCCTCATCCTTTTATTCATTTGCCCAACTTCTCTAGAACAGAAGCTCCATACATAGGTCAGGATCTGGCCTCATTTTCAAGGTTGATAAGAATAATGGTCTGGCTAGTAATTATCCCCAAACCCGTGTGACTGAATGACGTCCCCTCATTTGTCTCAGGAAGGTGACACAGATGCTGTGTGTATTAACTGGCTTTCTGTTGCTGTGATAAAGATCATAACCAAGAGCAATTTGGGGAGAAAAAGCTTTGTCTCAGCGATGGTCTGTAATCTGCCATAGAGAAGTTGGGGCAGGAATCCAGAGGCAAGGTCCAAAGCACAGACCGTGGAGGAACCCTGCTTCCTGATTGGTTCCTCATGGCTTGCTCAACCTGCTTCCTTTTACATTCCTGAACTACTGAGCCAGGTGTGGCACTATCCACAATGGGTGAGACCCTCTCAATCAGTCAAGAAAATGCACCACGGGCTTGTCCACAAGTCAGTCCTAAAAAGGCCTTTCCTCAGTTGAGGTTCTCTCTTTGCAGATGAGTTTAGTTTGTGTCAAGTTGCCAAAAACTAACCATGATTCTGCAATCCTTGTGGCCACAACTAAAACCCTGGAGTCCCAAGAGTATTCACTCCCTAGGAATGGATGGAGGACGTAACAAGAGAGAGGGGCAAGTTATGTTTCTAGGAGGTTGGGTAGCTTCAGGTTCCTTGGCTCTGGCTTGGCTACTACAGCTGTGTTTAGTGTATAAGTCACCGAGCTGTGTGTTTTTCTATAAAAGTGTTACGGTTCAATAAAAAGTTAAAGTAAGTCAACTTACTTGAAGCGGGGATAAGACTGGTTTTTGCCTTTGAACCATTGGTCCTCAGTCAAGGAGGTTTTTGTCCTCTTTTCTCTCCAACATGGCATTTGGCTATGTTAGGAGACAGCTTTGGTTCCCACAGGTAGAGGGAGTTTCATCAGCATTCAGTAGGTAGAGGCTAAGGCTGCTGCTGAAGGCCCAACAACGTATACTGTGGACCCCAGCCCGTCCCAACGCCAATGCTCTGCCTGCTTTCAACGAAGCCATCTGAGAGACTTCAGGATCACTTGGATATTAATTTCACCCACTGCAGCCTTTGCCGACACAGACAGCCTTATTTACTAGGTTCGGACAGTGTTTCTATTCCCAGGGGCGCATCCGAGTGCAGGAGCGAATTTCATCTGCAACCTCGTAAATCTCTGAAATGGAAAACAGGCTAAATATTCCTCTCTCTCTTGGTCTTTGAGTCCCTCCGAAGTGGGCCGTGACAGGAAGCTCAAAACAAAAGTCCCCAGATACAATTTAAATGTCATTTCAGGGCTGGGGCTAGGGCATGAATATTTAAGCTGTAAATCATTTGGGTCGTGTCTAAATCTTTTATAGATTTTGCTAAGGTGGAAGAAATGAGTCACTACTTTTTGATAAAGTTTGCCTTCCCTCCATATTATTAACAAGCCCAGCCAAGTGAACCAGGCTGTATCTGTTGGAGAGAATAAGGATGCTTGTTTAGGGGACAATATTAGATTCTGCTCCCAGAATGCTATATTTATGGTTCAGAACCAAAGAACAGGTTTGTTCTGGCTTAGGGTGCCCTTGACAGGCATACAATGTGCCATACACATCCAAGTAATGGAGGGTTGAGGTGAGTAGTCTCTCTCTGGAGCTGGGTCTCAGGAGGGTGATACAAAGATATAAATCAAGGACAAAGGGGAACAGAAGTCAGGGAGTGGGTGGGGAGGAGAGACAGAGATGGAGACAGACAGACAGACAGACACAGAGAGAGAGAGAGAGAGAGAGAGAGAGAGAGAGAGAGGAGAGAGACAGAGAGACAGAAAGACAGACAGAGCGAGACACAGAGAGACACACAAGAGAGAGAGAGAGAGAGAGAGAGAGAGATTTAACATTTACAAATTCTATGGAGTACTCAAAGGATATTTTAAGCTTTTTAGAAGAAACCGTGCCTCCTATGCCTCATTCCAAGTCGCTACCCAGGAATTAACATTGAACGTTAACACAGAAGCAACATTTCTCATCTCTAAATGTTGCTTTTGATTTTGACAGGATATCTAAAAGGCTGCTATTAGACAAATTTTCATTAACTAATAAGCTGGTTCTTGGGCAAAACATGATTTTTTTGTCATCTCATGTGAAAATTGAAAAAGCCATAATTAGGAAGAAAATCACTAATTATAAGGCACAGAATTTGTTTGCTAAGAATAGTCATTAAGAGACGGAGAAAGCATTAGGCACCTCAATATCAGAAAACAACTATTAAAACGTGCATGGGATCGAGGCATTGGCCCAGACCTAATGACGGCCTGAAGTTACAGGCCTGTAATTGTGGTCTGATCGGAGGCATTGTTAGCACGTTTTAAAGAACAATATACAGTGGGGCTCAAATGGAAAGTAACATAGCTACCGGGCTCCAAATTACAGACTGAAGTTTTAATTTCTAGAGAACATTTCTGGTGGAGAGCAGCTCAGCTCAACTGCCAATGCTGGCTTTGCTGTTGGATTTGATGAACTGTTCAAAACCAGACAGAGAGTAATGCTCCTACAGCCCAGACAGCCCGCTGCGCATGCTGTGCATGCAAAGAGCCTGGTGTCTCATGACACCGTGAAGCCTGAGCACTGCCTCTCCTCCAGGAAGTAACTTCACTGTCTTGCTTTCTGACAAACATGTTTGTTGAGGGGAAGAATAAAAAGAATAAATGAAGAAATAAAAAACTCTTATTTTTACCAAACAGGTAGAAATACATCGCTTTCCTTCTAAGTACCCTTTAAATAATTTATTGTCCTATAACAAAACTTTGCAAACTAAAGTGTAGACTTCTTTATTTCCAGTGTGTGTGTGTTTTGCCTAACATGTATGTGGGTGCATCATGTGCGTACCTGGTACCTATGAAAGTAGGAAAAGGGCATTGGATTCCCTAGGACTGGAGTTACAGACAGTTGTGAGCTGCTATGTAGGTACTGGGAATTGAACCCTGGTCCTCTGCAAGAGCGGCCAGTGTTCTTAACCACTGAGCCATCTCTCTAGAGCCATTTTTATTTCATTATTTTATTTTATTGAGACTGAATTTTAGTCTGTAGCCCATGCAGAACTAAAATTCATGTATAGCCTTGCCTGACTTCGAAGTTGAGGCCATCCTCCTGTCTCAGCCTCTCGAGTGTCAAGATTACACCTGTGAGATCTCACACTCTACTCGCTGTTCAACTCCAAGAGAAAATTTTTGTTTATACATTCATGTACCCACCACTTAAATTAAGTTAGCATGGTCTGGAGGAGTGGCTCAGTGATAGAGCACTTGCCTAGCATGTGGAAGGCCAGATGTTCAGTCCCCAGTAGAGAAAAGAAATGAGCACGGCCTTCCTCTTCACCAGCACTCACCTTCTGTCTCTTTCATTCAGGGTATTATTCCTCATGCCTCTCACCACAGAGCCAGCCATGTTTGAGCTTACTGTGAACATGCAGAACAGTCCTTCTAAGTCTCAAGAATAAATGCAAGCCTTTATTCTTGAGATCGGCTTAATTTAGACACAGCTATTTCTTTCTCAGTCTGCTGCTCTCTATGCCACAATTTCCGTGTTTGTTGATGAATATTTGAGCTGTTTTTAGTTTTGACTCTAACAAACAAATAAAGAACATACATTCTTAAGAGTACCTTTTGTAGGGTTACATGGATTTTTGTGTGTGTGTGTGTGTGTGTGTGTTGTATGTAGTGTGTGGAATGTGAGTGTGTGTGTGGTGTATGTAGTGTGTGGAATGTGAGTGTGTGTGTGTGTGGTGTATGTGTGTGTGTGTGTGTGTGTGTGTGTGTTTGTGTGTGTGTATGTGTGTGTGTGTGTGTGTGTGTATGTGTGTGTGTGTGTGTGTGTGTGTGTGTGTGTGTGCATGTGTGTGTGTGTGTGTGTGTGTGTGAGTGTGTGTGTGTGTATGTGTGGTGTATGTGTGTGTGTGTGTGTGTGTGTGTGTGAGTGTGTGTGTGTGTGTAGTGTGTGAATGTGATGTGTGTGTGTGTGTGTGTGTGTGGTGTATGTGTGTATGTGTGTGTGTGTGTGTGTGTGTGTGTGTGTGTGGTGTATGGTGTGTGTATGGTGTGTGTGTGTGGTGTGGTTTATGTGTGGAATGTGTGTGTGTGTGTGTGTGTGGTGTGTGTGTGTGTGTGTGTGTGTGTGTGGAATGTGAGTGTGTGTGTGTATGTAGTGTGTAGTATGTGGTGTGAGTGTGTGTGTGTATGTGTGGTGTATGTAGTGTGTGTGTGTGTGTGTGGTGTATGTAGTGAGTGTGTGTGTGGTGTATGTAGTGTGTGGAATGTGTGTGTGTGTGTGTGTGTGTGTGTGTGTGTGCATCTGTACACATGCTCAGCATACATTATATCTTTATAGAAGATTAAGCCCCATCTCTTCTGCCTCTGTATCTTCATCAGTTATAGGATTCCAGGCTCTCCCAGAAAACAGGCCTGTTTTAGGATCTGTGACCTTCTTAGACATTGGGCATTTTAGGGGAAGCAACATGACCACACTTATGGGATAGCTTTTTAGCTATGTAGCTTTATCAGGCTAAACATGTCTCCATTCAGACTGACCTCAGCTACTGGCAGAACATCCAGGGGAGATGGCAGAGGCAGTGTGGGGTGCCCCTCTTCCAGGGAGAGGTTCCATATCATTTGCCAGAACCCTGAGTTCTAACTGGGGAAGAGTAGTTTCCCTTCAAAGCCTTGGAGCCTGGGAGGTTACAGAACCTATAGTTTATCGCCATTCTTCCTAGCATCTAGCATGGCTCAGGCTCTCTAGTTTGCTCTGTCAGGTCCTCGCCTTCACGCAGGGTGGGCCCTGACTGACCATGTAAACCTCTCTGCAGCTCTGTGACTCTGCAGCTGTCAGTTTGCCAGGTGGTTCTCTCTGCCTTTCTTTGGCAGAGCACAAAGGCCTCTTTTGGGGGGACCAGTAAGGTTTTCTGGTTCTTGTCTTGTCCTTAGCTGTCTGTCTCTTGCTATCCTCATGGTGAGCAGCAATATATCCAATTAGTAGCCAGCTGGCTGCCAACTTTGAAAGCACCTTATCTTCCATTTTTCAATTGCTCAGATCACAGAGCTGCAGTATTCTCTTTACATTTTGTTGCACCACCACCACTGAAGAATTGAACAATTTGGGTTCTATCTTTGCACCGAGATTATCCACGCACCACCTACTAACCATAACATCTTACCTCTAGAGAAGAGAGTGCATGGTCTCAAATTCTCATCCCATTTCCTGTTTGGGCCACTTCTGGTCTCACTTTTTTAAATCCCAATTTTCTGAGAAACCAATACTATAAGATCAAACACACAACAATTTTTTACAGGAAACATTCCCATGAAATAAAATGATGACAGTTCATCGAAGGAAAGAGGACCAACCACTCAGACCATGATGCAAGCCAGACACCAAGTGAGGAGAGGGCAGGAAAAATTGATGTAAGCATCCAGGACTGTTATGGATGAAAGACATGCCTACAACCCGTCGGGGAGATGTTGAGCCCAATCCTCCCAGCAATAGATCTGTTTTGGTGTCCTTGCCTTTTTTTTTCAGGCTGGAAACACCTATGGAATGTATGACTTCTGTGTAGATATAGGGAGGAATCTCCAGGCAGAGTGAGGGTTGGGCTCTTGGTCAATTGTATTTCTTGTAGCTGGAGGTTTGTGGGAGCCACTTTCTGGTGATTGTCAAAGAATAAGCATAATATTGGGAATGAGGTATGTCTCCATGGATTAGCTACCCTTACTAACAATGAATTTACATTCTTTCCCACTTAAGGTGCCTGTGATTGTGAATTTCATGAACAAGGTTAATCTCAGAACGGATATAGCTCCTCGTTACCTCCTGGAACTGGAATCGTGGGTGTGAACACAAGTGAGTGTGTGTGTGTGTGTGTGTGTGTGTGTGTGTGTGTATGAGTGTAGATACTCACGGAGACCAGAAGAGGGTGTCAGATATCTGAAACTAGAGCTCCAGGCAGTTGTGAACTACCTGATGTGGATGCTGAGAATTGGTCTGATTGATCCTCTGTAAAAGCAACAAGCATTCTTAAACATTGAGCCAATCTTTCACCCCTACTTTAACAGGGGTGCCAGCTGCCTTTCTGAGTGACAGCATTTATACACAGTTTTCCACAGGAGCAACAGATGTCTGCTAATTCTTACCTGCCTGAAGCTCTTTGGTTCTCTGGGTTCACGCAGGTCATGCCTAACAGTGCAGAGGACACATGGGCCTCATGATATCAACACCTAGGAAGTGGGGGATGACAATGATTAGGGACACAACATGACTGGTTAGTGTATGGGTTTCACAGGGCTGGGCTCAGAAGTTCCAGACAGGATGCAGCAGCAGCAGGAATCCCTCATCACCTCCTCATGCCGTTCTGACACTGGAGCTTCCCAAGCTTGTCATATGGGGCCTGTCCTAGGGTTTTACTGCTGTGAACAGATACCATGACCAAGGTATCTTGTAGACAACATTTAATTGGGGCTGCCTTACAGGTTCAGAGGTTCAGTCCATTATCATCAAGGCAGGAGCATGGCAGCGTCTACGCAGGCATGGTGCAGGAGGAGCTGAGAGTTGCACATCTTCATCTGAAGGCTGTGAGGAGCTTGGTCTCCAGGCAGCTAGGATAATGGCTTTAAAGCCCAACTCCATGGTACTCCAAGGCCACACCTACTCCAACAAGGCCACACCTCCAAATAGTGCAACTCCCTTGGCTAGGCATACTCAAACTACCACAGGCCTTTTCATTTAGTAGCATACCTTGAGCTTTTCAGGGAGGGCTTATGAATAGCTTGTTCTCTGCCAAACTTTCATCACTTTGGACAGTGTCTGGCACTCAAGATCTTAGCATAATGGTTAATCTGCTTACATTTGATTTTGGGGGGGAACATACGGAGTCCTTTGGCTGTCCAGAGCACACCTCATGACTGCATGCAACATTGAAGGAGCTTGTCTTTTTGAAAGATGTAATCTTGCTTCACAAGCAAGTTGCTAAACGTTCCTTTGATGGTCTGCAAAAACTGTAGACGTACCTAGAAGCAGGCTTTCCTTCCCTCCCCTTTTTTCCTTTCCCTTCCCTCCCCTCTGCTCCTCTCCCCTACCCCTGTTCCTTTCCCCAGTTCTCTGTACCCTTTCCATCCCTTTCCCCCTTTCCCTCCTTTGCTCTCTTCCTTCTTCATCCTTCCCTGTTTTATCTTAGCTTTTATCTTTCTCCCTTCCTTCTCCTTTCTTCCCTTCCCCCCTTTTAAATCTCCTTGGGAGATTACCACTCCATCCCATGTGGTCCTGTATGGCACGCCTACTAGCTTAAGGAGGTGACGGGACTGGGGAGTATCATTCTGCAGCCCCCTTGCTACATAGCCAGAGTAGATCAGCAGCAGGCACATGGCCTGGTGCATGAAGAGATTTGTAGGTGTAGGCTTCTATGACTGACCACCCAACTGATGGGGGAGAAGAAAGATCAGCTGTCTGTCAGGAGCACCCTTCTTGTAAAAGTCTGAGTTGTCAGCCTTCCCATTAGTGAGCACCTTTTCCACTGTAGTGTCCATTCTTGCCACCAAAGGCCTTCACTGAACATGCCCAGCCCCCACACCTGTCTGGTCAGAGACATCAAAGGCTGGGAGTGAGGATGTGACAGGGGCCATCCCAATTCCCAGTTGTCTCTTCTTCTCCCACCTTATGACATGAGCCTTCATGCTTTGGCTAGCAACTGTTCCGCTCCTCCAACTGCAATCTTTTACTTACAAAATGCTTCATAAGCACGACATAATTACCCATACTGATATGCAGGGCTATAGAATTCCTTTGTAGCCCAGACAATGAGCAACGCAGGGAGCTGAGAATTAACTTATCATCTGTTTTGAAGAAGTGTGTGGGGTGTGGGGTGGGGCCTTTTGATTGTGCTTTGAAAATCGATTCTAATTGCTGTTTTGATTGCGACTTCAGTGGAAGCTGCTTTTTAGCTATTTACCTTTTCCTAGTTCTCTTCTTAAAGCAGCTTCAGAAACGGCGTATTTGACGCCACCTCAAGTGCATTTACTGAAATATTTAAAGGTTTTCTTCTACTTGTATGGTCGGGTGGGTCTGAAAGTACCTTGCACCTCACAATTCTGAGTTGATTAGAAATATTGAGAGTTAAGTGCCCTCCAGTAGGAAGTGATGCTTGAATATGGGTAACTCAACTACTGAACTGTTTGACTTGGAATATGAAAATGTACAGAACAGATGTTAAGGAAATTGGCTCTGAAGATATATGAAGGTGCTTATTTATTTATTTATTTATTTATTTATTTATTTAGAGTGTACAAGATGTGTTTGTGTATACATGCATGTATCCATATGTGCGTGTGTGTAAACTTGCCTATGTGAGCCCCTACGGAGGGCAGAGGCTGAGGTCAGAAATGTTCCTCAGTCACTGCTCTGCTTTTTGAGTCAGAGTCTCTCACAGGACTCAGCCTGGAATTTGCTGTTTCACCTAGATTGGCCGCTCAGAAAGCTCCCAGGATCCTCCTGTGTCTGCCCCATTCCTGAATGTTGGGGTTACAGATAGCCACTGCCATGTTTGGTTTTCACTTGGTTGCTGGGAATTTAAACTCAGGTCCTTGGGCTTATGTAGCAAGCACTTTGTTCAGTGTCACCTTTCAACCTCTTGATGTTCATTTAAATGCAAGCTCTGACACCGACCAACTGTCACTCTAATAAATTTGTTTCCTTGACAGTGAAAGAGTTAAAGTGGTAGCTGAGGCTTATTCACTCTCACTGGTCAGAGTTTTGGAGAAGTTTCCCATCTTGTGTTGTCTCAAGCTCAGTCTAGTTTAGATGCTCTTATTTTAATCATCCATAGACTTTTTCCCTTTATCTGAGTCTTAGCTTCAACCTGCATGGGTATACTCTCTTAATAAATTATTTGATTATATCTTTCCCAGAACTTTGCAGTAGCTCTGTGGATTTAAGAATAACCCTAGGAATACTTTTACCATGTTATCAATGTCTGCTCCTTGGCCGACACTCAGTAAATACCAAGGCTGTGTGTAATAGCATACTTATAACCTCAGCACTGGGGAACTTGAGGCAGGAGAGTCATGACTTGAGGGTTACCTTAGGCCATAGAGTATGATTGTGTATAAAAAGCCAAAACTCAAACCAAAAAAATCAACTGACCAACCAGCCAAACAACCTAACTAACCAACCAACCAACTAACCAACCAACAATCCAATAGATAAGCTAAGTAAACAACCAAGTAACAGTCAACTGACCCAACCAACCAACCAGTCAATCAATCATTTCAGTAACTAACCAATCAACTAGCTACCCAATCAAGTAGCCAACTAAACAAGTAACCAATAGTTAGTCAACCAGTCAACTCATTGATCAAACAAGTAGTGATCAACCAATCAATCAACTAAGTAACTAACCAGCTGGTCACTCAACCAGCCAAGTAACCCTTCAACTAACAAGCCAACCAACCAATCAACCAACCAGCAAATTTATTGCTTCAATAAAGAAGTGAAAGACTGACTTTCTGGAGGGTTGACTGAGATCATTCATAGAATCCATGCTATCTGATCCATAGTAGTAAGAACGAGTTAGGGTAGCTACCTCAAAGAAAAACACTCAAAATACATCCTTATCAAAATTTGCAACACCTTAATAATCTAATCTCATATCATGAAGAATATTTATTGAAGTGTGTCATCATCATCAGAAACTGACTGTTCTCTGCCAGCAAAACCCAAGGCCTATTTTAGCTAATTAAAATAAGTTATTTTCTTGCCCATGTGACGTTCTCAATAAAAGTTGGGCCTCTGGTAGCTCCACAACTTCATAGCAAGGCAAGAGAAGAAGATGGGTGACTGTCTCTAGATTCATGGTCTAAGACAGAGGTAGGCAGAACTCTCTATGAGTTTGAGACCAGCCTGGTCTATGCAGCGAGTTCTAGGACAACCAAGGTTGTCACACAGAGTGACCATGTCTTTAAAAACAAAAACAAAAAAACAAAACAAACAAACAACAACTATAAAACAAAACAAAAAAAGAGAGGGAAGAGAGAAGAAGGGAGGGAGAGAGAGGGGTGGGGTGGGGTGGGGTGGGGAGAATCTTTTTGTACAGATAAAGATCTGAGGACCACAGAAGACAAGAGCATGCACTGTCGCACACTACAGGGCAGTTGAAGCCTCCTCTGACTCCTGAGTATCTGTAGATAGAGCTCATTTCCTGTGCACTTCTCCCTGTCAGGAATCAGTGTCCCAGTGAGTAGGAAAATAGTATCAGATGGCAATAGGACCACAGCTCAGGGCACTGTGTCTTTGGTGCCAACATGCCCCAGGGTAGGCGCACCTAACGCATTTGAACTGGAAGGCTTGCTGGCCTCTCCAGTTTTGTGCTGGTCATGTATGTACAGCACACTCAAAGGCAGGGGCCATAGCCCAGGAGTCAGTAGCCTGGGGTTGAGCACCCTTAGCAGGTTGCTCTTCAAGCTGCTTCCCCCCCACACTTAGCACCCCAAAACCCACATGCCTGAGTCAGCCAGCACACAGTGTGAATCCCCAGGGCACAGGGATATGCCAGATTGGAGGGCACAGCTGTCTTGGGTTGAGAGGAGACGGGGCTTGGGAGGCGATGGGAGAGAAAAAGAAGGAAAGATAAATATAGAGGAAGATGCTCTGAGCCATGTAGATTCAAGTCTTGGCTTTATTCCTTGGCATTAAAGAAATAATTAGAAAAACCCACACAGTGTTTTAACACGATTTCTATTTTAACTAAAATTATAGCTCTCTAAAATTCTTTTTCCTACTCTCTCTGTCTTTCTCTCTGTCTCTCCATCTCTCTGTCTTGGTCTTCCTCTGTCTCTTTGTCTCTGTCTCTGTTTGTCTGTCTGTTTCTCTGTCTCTGTCTGTGTGTCTCTGTCTGTCTTTGTCTCTCTGTCTCTGTCTGTTAGTCTGTCTCTGTCTATCTTTGTCTCTTTGTCTGTCTCTGTCTGTCTCCCTGTTTCTGTCTCTGTGTCTGTCTCTGTTTGCATGTGTGCATGTATGCACAGGCCAGGATTGCAGCCCCATGCCAGTACACCATTCCTGACTTGTTATGTGGTGCTGGGCATCCAAATAAGGTCTCTGTGCTTGCATAGCAAGCACTTTACAGATGAATCTGTCTCCACAGTCTCTAGTGTCACAGTTATAATATCCTGTGTTAGGAACACACAAGGATCCATCTCCTTCCATCCTCGTATAATGTCATGAGGGAGATGCAACTGTTGTTCACCTTCACAGATGAGGTAACTGATGTCTCATTCCTCACACAGTGCAGCCTGACTTCTTTGCTCATGTTTTTTAGTTACTATACTGTCCTGTTCACCTCAGTCTCATGTTACAGATAAAACTCACTGGGAATGGTCATCCACCTGATGGTACATCAACAGGAAGTTGTAGAGAAGGGATTAGAACTCATGTCTGCCTGCTCCAGTTTCTCTGCTCTTATTCACATGCCTTGGGTGGGGTTTTTCAGAAACAAGTTCTCCCCAAAGATCTCATACATGGGTGGGATATATTTATCAAGTAAGGAAAATGGATAGGTGAGAATCAATTCCCAGAGTTGTCCTCTGAGCTCCACATGCATGTTATGACACATGCGCACACAATATATACACATAATAATAAGTAAAATTTCAAACAACACAAAGGGACCCCAAAAGCACTAACAGAGCTGTGCACTGAGAACTCATTAAGATGGGGCCAGTGAGGTGGCTCAGCAGGGAAAGGCACCGTAAGCTGATGACCTGAGTCCAGTTCCTGGAACCCACAGTGGAAGAAGAGAACTGACTCTCACAAGCTGTTTTCTCATCTCCCAACACGTAATATGGTGTGTTTGCGCCTGTGTTCATACACATGTACACAGATATCATATAAAATGACAATAAATAAAAGGATTAAATGGTTGAGATGGCCCGAGTCCACTGATGGGCAAATAAAATAAATAAAAGAAAACTCTCTCTCTCTCTCTCTCTCTCTCTCTCTCTCTCTCTCTCTCTCTCTCTCTCTCTCTCTCTCTCTCTTCTCTCTCTCTTGCATACACACACACAAATGGAGTACATTTCAGCTATAAAAACGATTCAATTTGTCGTTTGGAGTAACATAGATAGACTAGAGGTTAGAATGTTGAGCGGATAGAATAAAACACAAGCTGTAGATTCACCTCTCTGGGGAATCATGAGATAAGGGGGCAGGAGGCTGGGGGGGGAGAGGAGGCTGAGGGGAGAAGAGGCTGAGGGAGAAAGCTGCTGGGGAGAGGGGGGGGGGAGGAGGCTGGGGGCCAGAGGAGGGTGGGGGGAGAGGATGCTGGGTGCTGGGTGAGAGGAGGCAGGAGCAGAGGCAGATTAGGGAGGGGAGGATGGGGAGAGATGGGTGATGCAGAAGATATGAATAGGTTGTGGGAGTGAGCTCTGTGATGTAACCGAGGCTGATGATGGCCTGCCATGTTGTGCCTTTCAATACCAAGTGGCTAGAATGTTCCCATCACAGAGAAATGATAGACATTTGGAATAACAGGTGATCTAAACCCCCATGTTGCTGATCACATGATACATGAGCGTGCGAAGACATCACAGTATATCCCAGAAGATGTTGATCAAAAACGAAGTTTAAAGACTGGTCAAAACAATAAATGCTTGGGGGAGAGATGGTGCAGCTTTGGGAAAGGCATTTGCTGCACATGCCTGATGACCTGAGTTCTGTCTGTAGAGCCCATGGAAAGGGAGAACAGATCCCACAAAGCTGTCCCCTGGCCTCCACACACACTGTGGCACACCCCGTACACACAACAGAGAAGATGAGAAGATGGTGGCTAGTGCGTGTAACAACCACAGTTAAAACTTTAAAAGGTCCCTAGAGAGTCCCCCGTGAGAGTGAGCAATGCACCCTTACTCTCTCTGAGATGCAGACGCTCCAGCCCCCGTTGGGGGTTCTTTCCCTAACCCTGTGGCTTCGGCATGTTCTCAGCTTCTGAGACCTTATGCCTTCTGTTGCTTTCTGTTCCTGTGTTTCTCCCCCGCACCCTCTCCTCTTATCTCTAGTCAAGTCAGCTGCCCTTAGAGGAAAGACCAGATAGGATTGCCTTTAGTTTCCTGGACAGTCCCTCAGATGGACGAGACCTAACAGGGTCTGTGCTATGTAAATGTGTACATAAAAGGAGTGAGCAGAGAAGTTTGCTGCCATCTCAAGACAGATCTTAGCTGACACCACAGGGTACTCTGATCCTCCAGGGCCAGTCAGGTCTTTATGGCTAGACATAGAACATGGGTACCACCTGCTGAGCATGGCCTCCGGTGAGACAGTTGTCTTTCTCTAGGGATGATTCCCAGAGATTCAACCAACTGAGCTCTGTTGGCCACTTGCTTGATTATCCAGCAGCAGAGGCCAGCCCCACCTCCATCCAGAGGGGAGGGTATCCCAAAGCATCACCAGTTGATGGGACTAGCACTGTCTGGAACAGCAGCCCATGGGGCTACCTCAGCTGCTCCTTGTCCTCGCAGTTCCGTCAAAGGCAGGGCTTAGTGCATTCCTGGTCCTGTCAGATGCAGCTGTGGCTTTGGGTCCCATGATCCAAAGCAAAGCAACTGTGTACATGGCCAGCTCAAGGCTATGGTCAGAGTCAGATGGAGGCACTGCAGAACCCTGAGCACCCTGGATTCTTTACAATAGCCAGCCATGGTGCCTCCAGTCTTTCTGTGTAACCCGGCTTATACCAGACCCCTTGACCCAGTTAAGAGCTCATCTTCAGGTGGCTTGATCATTTCATCTCCTTCCCATAGCAGTTCCTCTTGGTGTGCAATTTTAAAAGATAGTAACCAGACACTGGGAAAGAGTCCCCAGAGAGGAGATGGGTCAATTGAGTCAACCAGAATGTCATGTGTGCTTCCCCATTCTGAAGCTTTCTTGTAAATAACAATTATTATTATTTTGCCTAAGTCTATGTCTCTCTACCAATTTCCTCCATGAGGTGAAAGCAGAGATAAAGACACAATACCAACACAACTGTATTAGCCAAACCCTTCTCTATCCCTGGTGCAGCAAAGATCTGGCTGGCAGAGCTCTACCCACCTTTCCTTTCCTTTAATTGATTTCCAAATCCAGCTTCCCATGATGGTGCCTTGGCTGGCTTTCCAAAGTTCAGCCTCCCAGCCTTAATTTAATGCTTCCAGGGGGCTGAGAACTTATGTTCCCACCCACTAGTTGGCACCTGGATGGTTTCTCACCCTGTTAATATCAATTCTTTGTATATTACATTGGAGTTGTCAAAAGTGAAGCATGTTCAGACTGTTCTAAGTCTGTCTGATAGAGAGTCCTTGCCTACTCCAGGACAGGGTGGGAATTTGGAGGGTCCAGGTGTGTCCCAGATGAAGATTATCAGGCACATGGCCTTCTCTCTTGGACTCAGAATGCAGAGGGCCCTGGCTAGGAATAGCTCGTTGATGCTAAAAGCAGGCTGGATGATTCAGAATCTGCTGCATTTTGCCCGGACGGCCTTGTGATGAGTCTTGGAGGATAACGTTCCCAGATCGTCCTATCAAAGCTGGGCTGAGAACTCTATTCTTGGAGCACATAACTTTCCAGCACTGCATTGGCAAACACATGTGAGTGAATTCACACTATCCCTTCTGGACACGAGACAATTTTTGTTGTAACCAACATTGAAATAGAAGGTTATGAAAACTCAAACCACCTCGGTAGAGTTAGCTTTCGGCAGTGTAAGGACATGTGAAGCACATTTTTTTTTCTTTTTTTGGTCTACATCTTATTTTTCCAAGTCAGTTTCTCTTAGCTGACACTAATAACCCTTGAGTTAATCAAGTCGCTTCAGGTAAGTCTAGCCTCCCATGCTTACTGGTACCAACCATGCTCCCTAAAATAAGTATGCAGATGATTCAGGCTCATGACTTGGGTTTTTTCCCCACTGATACCCATGTGTTTTAGGAGTCCTTCATGTGGGCTATACCAATCCAAATCATATTTCACCTCAGCCTTTTATTTTGAAATCCCCCCACTCCCCACAATCACTGTTAGGTAGCTGTCCTCTGTATTTCTGCTGAAGTCTTTCAGGACAGTGTTGAGTCCCTTTCTCTGCAGTGGACACATGGTGCGCCTTGTTTGCTCTGTATATATGCCACCGTCCCTTCACAGTGTTGCTGCTGTGCCCCTTGACTGCAGTGAAGAGCAGTTTACTGCCCAGCCTTGCATTCAGACCAACACTCAGGCTCTCAAAGCAGCTCTCCTCATGCCCAGCACCATTCAGTCAAGCACCAATGTCTTTTCTTCTCATCAAAGCTCAAGCCATCGAATACATGAAGCAGTCTAGCATCACATGCCTCAAAGCTCATGAGCACTTATACGGAATGCTCACTGGGACTCTGAATATTTCCCTCTTGTCCTCACTGCTCAAAAGAGTCCATTTAACCATGAGAAGGAGCAGAGGATAGGCCCTGGTGCTGAAGAGCAAGGCTGGTGACTCACCCTCATCCTGCCCATCAATCAAGTTCTCCAAGCTGCTCCCAGGGATGTTGTATAAGTGGCACATGGTGGAGGGAATGAAGCTAGGTCATGCCAAACCAACAGCAGCAACAAGAATGACATCACGGGCAATAGCAAAATAATCAACTAGCAACAGATGAGAGGGAAGCAGTCCAGTTTCACTTGGGAACTGTTAGCAGCATGAACTGTTGGGGTCTTAGCTGGTCAAACCAAACCCAATCCCACTAGCCAAAACATAACAAGAATGGCACCACTGAGCCAGAAACATGAGCCAATCAGTTCTACTGTCCAGAAAAACAGTCCTTTTGGAAAGTGATGGCAGGGGTGGCAATTTCCAAACATCATCCCTACTCGTCATCAAAGCCTCTTTTGCTCATTGATGCTGAGTGGCCCAGAAGCTGGGAAGCAGATGAAATTTCCCTTTGCTTGTTGCTTTCTCTTATTAATGGACTGTTCTGGGCTCTGTTTATACTTTTTGCTTCCACAAAATCACAATGCTTTACACAAAGGGAGCAGATGGTACTGAAGGCTCGAATTCCGGCCGAATTGCATCTCATGTAAATGGTGCTAGCGGAGCCTTGTCTTGGATGTAAAGGAACTTGAATCTAATTGCGGGGTTGGTTTTTCCAATTCTGTGTAACTATGTGTTTCTTTGTCTGTGTTTTTCCTTCTCAAATTGAATGCTTCTCTTTGAGTGCCAGTCAAATACCTCCTTTGGGAATCTAAGCGGAGTAATGAAGACTGAGTTTTAAAGATACGGTTTTGTGGGAGTGATGCTTCTAAAGCCTGTCTTTCCCTGTGGAGCCTCCTATCAAGGCAGCATAGCTGTTATATGAACTGGCTGCATGTACTGGGCAAGGACTGGTATTTGGAGTTCATAAAGTGGCTTTGATGGTAGTCCTACCTGTATAGTGAAACGTGGTTGCTTTGCCCAGTAGAGCTCAATTTCTGAGAGTTCTGAACTTGAGATCCAGAGGGGGTAAAATGTAAGTTCTTACATGCAGGAGGCTTATCTCTTTCCTTCATTAGTTTTGTCTAGCACAGGATCAACATAAACATAAAACAAATACTTGAGACTAAATCAAGACAAGGGCATTATTATAGAAGGATTTTATAAGTGGGCCTGCCTCTCTGTCTCCCTACTGTCCCCTCTGTCTCCCTACTGTTCCCTCTGTCTCCCTACTGCCCTCTCTGTCTCCCTACTATCCTCCCTCTGTCTCCCTACTACTGTCCCCTGTCTCCCTACTACTGCCCCCCTCTGTCTCCCTACTGTCCCCTCTGTGTCCCTACTGTTCCCTCTGTCTCCCTACTGTTCCCTCTGTCTTCCTACTATCCCCCTCTGTCTCCCTACTACTGCTCCCTTCTGTCCCCCTATTACTGCCCCCCTACTTTGTCATCATTAACATGATTATTATTTGGTGGTTTTCAAGACAAAGGCATTATTAAGGACTAAGCTGGCCTGGAACTTGTCTGTAGCCAAGATTGGCTTTGAATTTGCAATCCTTCCACCCCAGTCTCCTGAGTGCTGGGATTACTGAAGTAAACCATTGGGTACAACTATCATGATCTCAGATTAACATTGGTTTTTAGAGAAAATTTAGGCTCGTAGCAAAACTGAGTGAAAGGAGCAAATTTCTCAAATGACCCTACCCCAAATCTGCACATCTTCCTGTGTCTCAGCAGCTCCTACAGAAACTCCATCTTGCCTTCTCTCTTGCTGTGTACCATTGAGTTTGAAATTTGGGATGCCATGTACCCACTGTCATACAGGAAGTCTCAGTAGCTCTTAAGTCTTCTGTGCCCTGTGAGTTCAGCCCCATCTCCTCTCAGCTTTGTGCAATGACTGGTCCCTTTCCTGTCCCACAGTTTGGATTTTTCCTTAATGTCACACAACGAGAATCATAGAATATGGTCTTTCCTTATTGGCTTCTTTCGCTTAGCTATACACATGCCATGAAGGTTTGTGTCTTTTTGTGTTGAGTAATAGTCCATTCTGAGGGTACTATGGATTTTTATTTATTTACCTATTGTAGGGCATCCTAAAGGCTTCCAAATTTTGGGCAATTGTAGAGACAGTGACTCTAAGTATCCCTATGCAGGCTTTTGTGTGGGCAAAAGTCTTCAACTTTTGTGGGCTGACACCGTGACTGCTGGAACGTATGTGAGAAGCATGTTCAGGTTTGAGAGGAACCTCCAATTGACATCCACAGGGACCATGTGGTTTGTGCCATTAGTGAATCAGAGCTCCAGGAGCTGCACATCCCCTTCTCCTTTAGTGTTGTCAGTGTTCCAGCTGTTCTCATAAGTGTGCCATCATGACTGGTGTGCTATGATAACAGATGTGCCACCCTGCTGACACATGTGCCATTGCAACAGGCATAGCATCCTAACCCTTGGTGACTTGGGAAACTGAATGTCTCTTCACATGCCGTTTGCTATGTGTATCTTTGGTGGCATGTCTGTTTATGGGGTTTTTAAAACCATTTTCAGTTGGATTTCCATTTTCATTTTGTTTGTTTGTGTGTGCCCATGTGAGTGTGGTATATCACATATGTGTGTGGGTAAGTATGCCTCTATGCACATGCTAGCAGGGCCAGAGGGGAGTGTTGGGTTGTATCCTGTCATATAATTCTCTGTCACAGTCCCTTGAGACAGTCTCTCAAGAGACTCTGGGCTCCATTCACAGCTAGCAACCCCAGCTATCATCCGGTCTCAGACCCACAGTGCTCAGGTATAGGCACGTGCAGCCAGGCCTAACTTTTTGTGTGCGTGCTGTGGATCCAAACTCAGACTGTCACGCTGGCATAGCAATTGCTCTCATCCATGGTGCCGCCTTCCTGCCTCTGATGTATTTCTTAAAAACATATCTATCTAAAGAAATGCAGGGATGGAAATGGAGAAGAGCCTGAGGAAAAGAAGGTCCAGTGACAGGTCCAAAGTGGGATCCAGCTCAAGGGGAGGTCCCAAGGTCTGACACTATTACTGAGGCTATGGGGCGTTCACTAAAAAGGGACCTATCATGACTGCCCTCTGAAAGACCCAACAAGCAGCTGAAAGAATCAGATGAAGATAAACAATGAACAGAAGTTGCTGACCCCTGTAGTTGAATTAGACAAAAGCTGGAAGAAGCTGAGGAGGAGGGCGACCCTGTAGGAGGACCAGCAGTCTCAACTAATCTGGACCCCTGAGATCTCTCAGACACTGAGCCACCAACCAGGCAGCCCAGCTGAGATGAGGCCTCCAACACATATAAAGCAGAGGACTCCCGGGTCTGGGTTCAGTCAGAGAAGATGCACCTAACCCTCAAGAAACTGGAGGCCCCAGGGAATTTAGAGGTCTGATGGGGTGGTAAGGTGGGGACATCCTTGTGGAGACAGGAATGGTGTGGAGGGGGTATGGAATGTGGAACAGTTGAGGAGGAGGTGGACCAGGAGGGGAATAAAATCTGGAGTGTAAAAATAAATAAACAATAATAAAAAAACAAAACCCCTATCTATCTATCTGTCTGTCTGTCTGTCTGTCTGTCTGTCCATCCATCTGCCTGCCTGTCCGTCCATCTGTCTGTCTGTCTATCTATTCATCTGTCTCCAAAACTCTTTATCAGCTTGCCTCTTAAATTGTGTTTTCCTTTCTGTGTCTGTTCTTCTCATTGCATATCCTATGGGTTTGGTTCACATGTTCAGAATTTGAGAGATATCTGCCTCAGTTTGAGCTCCAACCTTTGTACTTGCTCAGGCAATTAATCAGATTATTCTAACTCAGTTTCCTCATCTGTGAAGTAGAGACTGCCATGACACCCTATGAAGCTGTTGTGAGGAGTTAGAACTGTCCTAGGTTGTAGTCGGTAATTCTTAATCATTATCATCAGTAGGATGTCTTTTTGTCCAACAACAAATTCATTCTCATCTTCTACCCATTCCTCCACTCTGTCTGAGGCTTACCATCCTCCTCCTACTTCAGGGTCTTTGTCCTTTTCTGTCTCTGTCCTAAAGTGCATTTGTTCCTCCCAGAATGCTCATGGCTTGCTCCCGAGTTGCCTATCTTTTATAAGATGTCCCTGATGCTCATCCCGGGGAGGGGTGGGCAGTGGATGAACTGCAAGGGGGCAGGACAGAGTCAATGAGACTGGACAGGACAGGAGGCTATAGGTCCAGAGAATGCTTCTGTGGAGTTCCTGGGGTTGGGGTGGCAAGCCTCAGGGGATGCTGGCTGTGCCCCAGGGGTCTATGTGCCTTCCAAGTGCCAGGTCTTTCCAGGGCCAAATATGATGTAGAAATGGAAGATCTGTAAGAATGGAACATGCCCCAAACAGACAGAAACAGAGGATGCCCTGTGGTACCCAATTGTCCTGGAGTTTAAATTGCTGTGAGAAAACACCATGAATAAACTTATTAGAGTTCCACAGCACAGTCCATCACTGTAGGGAATCATGGCAGGAACCTGGAGGCAGGAGCTGAGGCAGAGGCCATGGAGGAATGCTGCTCACTGGCTTGCTCCCCATAGCTTTCTCTGCCTGTCCATTGTCATAGGTGGCACTACCCACTGTGAGATGGGCTGTCCCACATTGATCACCAATCCAGAAAATGCCATACAGACTGCCCTAAAGGCCAATCATTTGGAGGCATTTTCTCAACTAAGATTCGTTCTTTCTAGGTGACCCTAGCTGTATCAAGTTGCCATAAAAACTAGCAGTGCACCAGTGGGCTGATGTTTGGGCAGAAACGCTTTGATGCCAGTTGCAATGTGAGAGTCTATTTCCTCTGTAGCCATCAAGGTAACAGAGGTGAACTTCATGCTAGCTCCTGTGATGGGGATTCAGAGTCGGAGAGAAATTGAGTACATAATGTCGGCTTATAGCCATAAAATATAGAAAGTGATGTTTCACTCACCTCTGATTTTGGACTTAGGAATTACACAAAAATACATAAATTTCAAAATGTGTCCTTAGCAATGCAGAAGAAGCCAGTTTCTACGGATTCCTTCTTTCTAAGTCACTCTTCCCTATATCTGCCCTACTTGACCTCAGTTTCCCCCCTAGCCTTTGGGGGAACTGAAAGTAAGTTTTTTCTCAGACTCTCCTCTATTTGGAAGTTCTCTGCTGTCCACAAGACCAGGTTTACTGGGTCACCTCCGCCCATGGAATGAAGCGTCTTTTGGAGCAGTCATTTTCCCTCCTCTTCTATTGTTGCTTTGTTGCTGGGATTCTCAACCTGGTCCTTAACAGTCGTATAGCTCTGACCGCTGCATTGGGAGAGAGTGACATGTGTTGCTTTCAGCACCGAGCTTTTATTCTCTGACATGCCAGCAATCTTGCCTGTCTCACTGGAGAGAGATGGTAGCAATGTCAGTTTGTCCTAGGATAATTAGCATCCATCCAACTTCTTTTATTTCCTCTGCCAAAGGCTGGGGCAGACCTTGAGGAAGAAACAAACTTGTGCTGTTAAAGATGAGTGAGATTTAAGTCTGCTTCACAGCCCCAGTGACCCCCTATCTTGATTGACTCCCACATCCAGTCCCTTATAGACGTTGTTCCCAAGCTGTTGAAACTAAAAGAAACCTCCCAACCGCCAGCTTCGGCATATCTTTGCAGACAAAATATTTTGTCTTGAAAAACATGTCAAGAGGGAGAGAGGATACCTCTATATTTAGAGCACGAAGCAAATGCACTGTTTTGGTGTTCTAGCAGATAAACACTCTGAAAAACTTGTCCAAACTGCTCCAACTACTGCCTGGTTAGAAATGTTAACACGTCACACAAGTTAACTGTTTCCTTTTGCATGTTGTGTGAGTGTTTTCAGTTGTTTAGTTACAGAGAACTGTGTTTGTTCAAATTTCAAATGAAGACAGTAACCTGGGTCTTTGGTCTCCACTTTGCTGCTTGCTAAGTTGAGTGTCACGTGGCCTTGCAACATCGTAGAATGTCCCTGGGGTCTATGTCATTGTTGCAGCCTCCAGAGCTTTTACAGACTTTGCACATCTGCCTGCCCCCGAGTTATCACTATGTTTCTATCAGCAAGCGTTGACTCTTCACTCCCTTGCTTACACATTTTCTGTCCTGGGATGTGTTTTCTGACTATGCCATGCCAAAAGGCGTGTGTTTGCTTTACCACTTCAGAATCCCTGGAAAGAATAGCCTTAGGGAGTGGAGGTATGGTTCAGTGGTAGAACACTTGTTTGTATGACGGTTAATTTTGACTGCTGGTGAGATTTAGGATCACTGTGGAAACAAATCTCTTGCCATATCTGTGAAGGATTTTCTAGATTTAGTTAATCGAGGTAGGAAGACCCCTCTTAAATGTGGGCAGCGCCATTCTATGGGCAGAACCCAGGCTGGGGAGAAAGGAGAAGGTCCCAGACTCTCCGGCCCCAGACTGAGGACACAATGTGATCAACTGCTTCATATGCCCGTCATCAAAACAAGTCCAAAATAAGTCTTGCAAGTCCTTCCTTATTTAAATTGCTTTGATCAGATATTTTATCCCAGCAACAGGCAAAGTAACCAATATATACTTAGTGTAAATGAAGTTCCAGAAAATAAAGGCGGGACAGAGGAATGGAGGGGAGAGGGAGAGGGTGACAGAGAGGGGGGATGGGCAGACAGATGGACAGATGGACAGATGGACAGAGAGATTGCCCTGGGGAGTTGAAAGGAACACTTCCACAGTGCTTTACCTAAGAAATTACAAAGTGTTCATTGTATTGGGAGTTGCTGATAGAGATTATAAAGAACAGAGAAGTTCCCCCCAAATTCTCCAACACCTTCACCATCACCATAACTGTTAAACATGTAAGAGAACATTCCTCCCAAAGGTACCAATTGCTCATTTTCCCCCTCCATTTTCCTCTGATCAAAAGTCTCAAAACTTTTGGTTGATACTTTCACAATTGATGGAGGGAATAATGGATTTGACATTACACCAGCTAAATGTGAGACTTTGGACAAGCTATTTAGATTGGGCAGAGTCATGAGACTTCACATTGAGTTCTCGTGACATCCGGACAAGATTGTGTCTGGGAACAGCTCTCACAGGGTACATACCCTGGGAATCTCAATTGGTTGTTTTTTCCCCCTGAAGTTAACAGAAGGAAACATAGACAAGGGTTAGATAGGAGCTCTGTAGTCACACAGCTGGGCACAGCTGGCACAGCTGGTTTCTATCTCTCACCAACATATGTGAGCCAATAAGAACTCAGTTTACTTTTTAAGGCCACCTTGGCCATGTCTATGAAAAGAGGATAAAGTGAGATGCTATCTAGTTGGGAGCACTGAAGGAGATACCAAATACACAGCTCTTAGCATGTTGGTCATACTCAGAACGTGGATGCTCTTACTAGCTTTGTGACTACATGTTTCTGTCTTTGCATATAATCTCAGGCAATAGACATCCTCCCAGAAGCCCACAAACCACTGTTTGGGGGTTCAGAATGCTGTGCAAATGAGGAGCAAGTGTGTTGATTAGCCCCTCACCACCCTGCAACCTCCCCGCCAGGCCTCAAGGTCACCTAATTCTGCAGTGACGTAGTAGAGGTGCACACTGTGTGAAAGGATGTTTAAGCAACTTCACATCAGCCTGAGTCAGACATTTCTGTCAATCAAGATTTTCCCAAATCTGATGAAAAAAAAAAAAAAAAAAAGAAAAGAAAAGAAAAGAAATGGCTACCTGAGTGTCTTGGAATCTGGAGCGATGATTACCAATCTCCAGTTCTGGGTGAAAATTTGGTTTTACACCTGCCTGTGCTTTAAGCCACGATTTCCCCGTGCCTGTTCTGTTTCATTCCGGAGTGTCTTCTGAGCCTGGGTGCTCCTCATCCAACTCCCTCTCAGCTCTGCCTCCATCCTCACCACCTCCTGGCTTCCCTGCATCCTTCTGGAGCTCACACAATGGAGCACGCCCTTTGGCATTTTTCTTGTTTCTCCTGTCAGGTTTGTTCACCTCTTTCCTTCTCCCTGGATCTCTGACCATCTTGGTTTACAGTGAGAGCTCCTGCCTTCTATCTTGTGCCAGCTTGCCTCTCTCTCTTTCTTTCCTTCTTTCTTTCTTTCCTTCCTTCCTTCTTTCTTTCTTTCTTTCTTTCTTTCTTTCTTTCTTTCTTTCTTTCTTTCTTTCTTTCTTTCTTTCTTTCTTCCTTCCTTCCTTCCTGTCTGTCTGTCTGTCTTTTGCTTATTTCTGGTGGACCTGGGCTCCTGTACACAACGACACCATCATCTCTCCCCCCCATTTCTTTATTTCCTCCAGATCCCCTTGCGCATGATTTCTTTTAACAGTACCAGTAACACTATTATGATATAGCTAATGATGGCCCTATTGAGCGTCTCCTGTGCACCAAGCACCTTACACCGATTGTTTGCCTTTCAGCACACTGACAAGGCAGAGTAGGGATTTTCTTAATCCTTTGTCTTGGAAAGAAAGTGAGTCCCTCACAATTGCATAGACAGTCAGTAGCAGAAATAGAATTAAAGCCCTGTCACACTCAGTCTTTGCATCGAGCTCTTGTTGCTTTAAATTGATGTCAGAGCTTATGACTTCAAGTCTTCTGCTTTAATTTCCCCTCCTATAATGGGCAGCACCAGCTGTCTTTGTCAGTGTCCCATTACTGTGATGAAGCACCATGACCAAAGCAATGTATAAAGGAAGCATTTAACTGGAGGCTTACTTACGCGTTCAGAGGGGGAGTCTATGCCCATCATGGTGGGGAATGTGGAGCAGGCATGTTGCTGGAGCACCATCTGAGAGCTTATATCTGGTCTAAAAGTTGCAGGAGGCAGGGGCGGGGATGGCCTGGTGTGAGCTTTTGAAATATCAAAGCCCATGGGGGTCATTCTCAGTCATACTACCATGCCAGTCCAGGTGATTTTTATTTATCTTTGCTTTTTAGACACCTCCACTTCTTAATCCTTCCAGCCCTCTCCCTGCTCCATCTGCCCTTTGCCTCTTTGCCCTCCATCTTCCCTTTATCTGTCCTTCTTCTCTCCTCCTCTCTCTTCCTCCTCCTTCCTTCTCCTGTACAGTCTCCCTCTACAGCCCAGACTGGACTCAAACAGACAATCCTCCTACATCAGCCTCTTAAAGCCTGGGTACACAGCAGTGTGCCAACCACCAGGGCTTTGTCCCCTTCCCTCTTGAACTTTGTTACCTCGGGTAGTTTGTTAGGCTTTGGTTTTGTGCTTTTTTTTTTCTTTTATCCTGGTGGCATTGACATTGTTCATCCACATACTTGAGTGTATTCTGTAGGGACACTCTCAATTTTAAATATTCTGGGTTTAAAAACATGGACATACTGGGGAGCAAAGAGTACAAGCACGTTCTCACTTACCACATGCCTGCCTTGATCACGGTATGCTGAGTCAGGTTCCAGTGAAGTGCTTAATGTTATGGGATACTGGGGATCTGGGCATTGTGCCCCTGCGACCCTACTCATTAGGCTTGCTATGGAGGAGTAAAACTCAGCCCCTGCATTTTGTTCCACATAATAAAGGCCTATGTCTCTCTCTTTACTAATGGAGGAAGGGTAATAGGACCCCTTGATTTTTTTCCCTTGAGCAGTGACCCAGAGCTTTGGGATAAGACTATGCGACAGTATTATCAAAAAGCTTTTCACTTCCAACATTGGGTAGGGAGGATGTGCTATAGGTCTAGACGTAGGTACAAAGGCTCCTCCTCCCCCTTCCTCCTCTTCCTTTTTCTTACTCTTCCTCCTCATCTCTCTCTTTTTTTTTTTTTTTTTTTTTGGAAAGACTACTTGCCTAAGTCCTTCTAAGACACTAAGAGGTCAACTTGAGGCTAATGTCAGTATCTAGACTTCTCTTTTCTTCAGAGATATTTTATCTCTGCTAATGGTTCTTGTCTTTATTCATGTATTCCTGACCAGGTACTGAAAATTCCCTTCCCTTTTCCTGTGATTCCAACAAAAGTCCCAGGAATGATTCATGTACTGGGATTGGACCACAGTTCCATTAAACTAGTCACTACATCTAGGTCAGTGAAGTGTTCTGAACGGCCGAGTCTAGGTTCCATGTCTTACACACTCTTTGAGCTATAAGGCTCCTTCATCCTAAGAATATAATAGAAACCACAGAGAACTCTTAGCCAGGGTTTCTACTGCTGCAACAAATCATCATGACCAAAAAGCAATCTGGGGATGAAAGGGTTTACGTGGCTTACATTTCTATAGCACTTTTCATCATCAAAGGAAGCCAGGACAGGAACTCAAACAGGGAAGGACCCTAGAGGCAGGAACTGATGCAGACACCATGGAAGGGTGCTGCTTACTGGCTTGTTCCCCATTGCTTGCTCAGCTGCTTTCTTTTAGAACCTGGACCATCATCAGCTTAGGGATGGCACCACCCAAATTGAATTGGACCCTCCTCTATCGATCACCGATTAAGAATATGTCCTATAGGCCTGCCCACAGTCAGATTTTATGATAATATTGCAGGATTTTCTTAATTGAGGTTCCCTCCTCTCAGATGACTTAAGCGTCTGTGAAGCTGGCATTAAACTCTCCAACACAAGAACTGTTTGTCAAGATGTAGCCAAGGTGCTGTTTCCAAAAGGAAAACATGCCAGGCAGGCAATGAAAGTTATGGTCTGCCGAGAGGAGCAGGTAAATGGGAATGGAAATGAACCATCATCATTGCCTGGTGAATGCATAAACAATGACCACTGGGAGCTTCTTCGTCACAGGCTGACGGAATCCCCCTAAAGAGGAAGAGTAAATTATGGACGGGTTGAGCATACACTGAGCACACTTTGCTATTGTACAGTTTTGCTGTGGGGGATTTTCTTACATAAGACAAATATCGAAGGATCTAGAAACTTCCTGGTACAGAAATGCTCTCTGTGTGGCCCCTTCCTGGTCAAAATGTCTTTGAAGCTGAATCAGCTTTCAGCAGCCTGCTCATCTCTGCAAAAGGATCCCCACCCAGAAAAGGTGGGTCCTTCCTCTGCAGGGCTCTCCTTCTGTCTGTGGACCTTGCTATCCTCAAACAGTGTCTTTCCATAAGCAAGGCTAAAAAACAGCTAGGAATCCAATCAGTACTCACTTCTGTGGGCAAAGTGACTTCTGCCCAGCCAGGCCTAGAGTTCGTTTATCTCTCCCTGAGTCAACGAGATTTTGTCTATAGACCTTTCTGCTATGTCCCTCCAGAGAGAAGTAACTGCCTTTAAGTAATTGCTGAAGGAAGCATAAACCAGGGAAATTTGATTTGAGCATGCAATTTGAATCAGGAAATGCTCATATAAATAACCAAAGCAGCTGAATGCGGCAGATTTGTGTTTTATAGATTATTTTTTTTTAATCTCAGGGTCTTCAGAATTGAAATTGTGTTGCAGCAGCTTGGACCACTCTAGGCCCTGCACTTTGCTCATGTCCTAGTTTAGTGGGTCACTCGGGGAAGGTCTGCTAACTGCCAGACTGGTGTTCAGTAAGTTGAAGCTACATATCTAGCCTACATCTTCAGAAAGAAGAAGAAGAAGAAGAAGAAGAAGAAGAAGAAGAAGAAGAAGAAGAAGAAGAACAACAACAACAACAACAACAACAACAACAACAACAACAACAACAGCAAAGAGCTTGATCCCCTAAACAATGTTCTATCATAATCTTTAAGAGAACAATTTCAAACCAGGGAGGAGTTTGGGGTCATTTTGTTCTGCTTTGGAAGCCAGGAAGGGCATCTTTCTTTCTTTTCCTGTTTTCGTGAGTGGCTCAAGAGGATCATTCTATCATGGTGGAGAAGTCATGGTAGCAGGATCAGGAAGATTGCATCTGCACTCGGGGAACCGGAAGTCGGGCCAGGCTATACATCCTCAGGATCCACCCCCAGTGATCCATGTCCTCAAGTGAGGCTCCACTTCCTAAAGGTTCTACAACCTTCCCCACCAGCTGCTCCAGCTGGGCACCGAAGGCTCAGACTCATAAGCAGATAGGGAAAGCTTCACATTCAAACCACAAGAGACTTTGGCTGGAGTCGTTGGAACTTTGGGAGAGACATGAGTTTTGCTGGAGCAACAACCTACTTCAGGTCCAGAGGCTGGCTTCCATCTTCCTTACTTGAGAGCTGCAGACGGTCCACAGTTCACAATCTTTTCAAGGAGCCAGTGCTCTTTGGAAAGTAAAGCTCTCCCTGACAGAAGCTCAAGAGTGAATGACCAGTCTGCATTTTCAGCTCTTGTTTGGACACAGGCCACGAGTGGCTCCCATGAGTGTCAATCTCAAGCATAATAGGCACTATATATCACCTATTGGTGAGCACATCAGGGCTAGTCAAGACTCATCTTGTGATTTAATAACAGAGTAACTTTTAACTTGTGGTGGTTTACGAGTATGGGGACTGAGGAAATAGTTGACACTTCATGGATCCACCTATCCTTTCTAGGGTACAACCTGTTATGATTGAGGGAAATTTACACAATGCTAAAAGTTCATGTTGGGCTAGCCCTGCATGCCGCATTCAGCAATCAACTGAGTCTTCTCCATGCCTTGGGAATCCTACTTTTCTGCCTGTGCTTCATTTCTTACATTTCCTGTTTCAAGCATCTTTCCCTCCAATCTCTTCCGTGTTAAGTCAAACCTTTCACATCAGACCTAGCCTACTGGGATGGTTAATCAACTAGACTAGATGCCTAGGAGGTCAGCAAAGCACATCTCTAGGTGCATCTGTGATAGCATTAGCACACAGGGCTCTGCATTAATGAAAGGCTAACCCATCAATGGCATCATGACCTAAGTAGGCAGTTGGTAAATGGTAGATCTCTGGGAGATGGGAGGAGGAGCCTGATTGGAGCCTTCTGTAAGGTATCATTTCTGTGCTCTCTCTCTGTTACTACTTTACTCTGCTGTGACATGAGCTGCTTCCCACACCCTCCTACCATGATTAGTTGAAACCTCTAAAACCATGAGCAAGAATCAGTTTTTTCCCTTTAAGTTGCTTTTTTCGGTTTTTAGTCACAGCTACACGGAAGCTGAATATAGCCACTCAGTTGCCTATACCTCCACAGATATAAGGCTAGGACATTATTCCCGCCCTCACGGAGGCAGGGGCTTCATGTTTAGTCAACTAAGGCCACTGTCTATCTTCAGATCAGCTGGGTTATTATGGAAGCAGGTTGTAGACCATGCTCATATTTCCACTGAAACCTGAAAGCAGGCAAGAACTAAAGTATGGGCTGATTGCAGGTCCCAGTAAGAAGAAAAGAGGGGACCTGAACACCTGACGTGGGCACTTCATGTGTGGAAGGATGAAGCAAGACATTCATCTCCCATGTGGAGTAGCCTCTTCTCTCAGTATGAGGCTGGATTCAGAAACATCATATCTCCTTCCTTTTACTTGAGTCCAGGGAACCATCATTCCAAGCAGAGAAATAGCATGACCCGGTTTGTCATTTTACAAGATCCCGTGGGGCTGGAGAGATGGCTCAGTGGTTAGGAATGCTGGCTACTTTTCCTGAGGACCCAGGCTTGATCCCCTGTACCCATATAGTGACTCACAACCATTTGTAACTCTAGTCCCAGGGGATCCAGTGCTGTCTTCTTGGGCTCTGTGGGTACTAGGCTCATGATACAAAGACATGCATGTAGGCAAAAATACTTGTATGCATAAAACAAAACCAAAAAAAAAAAAAACCAACCCCAAAACCTTGGAAGGGTTGAAGCAGATGTACTACCAATTTGAGGTCAATTTGGGATGCATAATAAGCTCCAGGCCAGCCTGAGATACAGGATTAACTAGATAGAGCACAGATTGTCACAAGAAGAAGATTGTCACAAGATGTGGATGTGCGGAGCCCCACCTTTATTTCCTCTGGTAATAATCCAGGCAAATGCTGGGTTGAGGTGCCATGTGTCTGCAGGCGGGTGGAGAGAGTAAACATATTTTGAATAGAAAACCACCAGGACCCAATACATTGGAAGTAGTTTTTAAGAGAGAGACTTCAAGGTGGCTTCTAGATGCTGGATAGCTTTATATGGGAACAAATAAATGGGTACAAAGGCCTTGTAGGAGCTGATAGGGTGGGAGAAACATGGGTAACAGCATAACTCCAGGGAGATGTTAAGTCTGAAATGCCTTTTAGAGACTGTTAACTTTGTAAGTCAACTTGAGAGGCTCAATGGTGTCCAGGTAGCTGGCACAGCATTCTTTCTGGTGTGTCCATGATGGTGATTTTGGAGCGGGTTAGCATTTGAATTGGTAGACTGAGGACAATGTTCTCAGTATATCACCCAACTACATGAAATAAAGGGTAGAGGAAGGGCAACTTTGAGTTAGCCTGAGTGAAGACATTCACATTTTGTTGCCCTCAGAAGGTGACACTGCAGATTCTTGGGCCCTCAGAATCACAATGTGATGTATGCCACCGGATATCTCTGGTTCTCAGGTATTTAAGCTCCTATTGAAATGATGCTCGCAGCTTTCTTGGACCATTAGCTTAGAAATGGAAGCTTCCATTTAAGCTTCCATAGTCAGGTAAGCCAATCTTGTGCCATCAATCAATCAACCAATCAATCCATCAATCTATCAATCCATCAATCTATCAATCATATCAATCTGTCATTGGTTTCTATATTAACTATCTACCCACCTTTATCCTCATCTACCCATGTACCCTTTATGTATGATGTATGCTTATATCTATGAACCTATCATCTATATATCTATCATATATAAGCTATCTATTCATTTCTATCATCTATCAATAAGTTTTCTGCATGTGTGTACATGCTTATGCATATGTATATATGTATGTGTGTATGTATCTGTCTATCCTTCTGTCCATCCTTCTTCTTTGTCCTATTTTCTTGACAAAGCATCCATCTTCCACTAGACTGTGCTGTACCGTTAATGTTAAGCATGTGTTCAACACAGGAGAGGTGCCCAAAAAGTATTTGTTAAAAGGAAGAATTGAAACATTGTGCTTAAAAGCTAAGGATGACTAATGACGTTCCAGAACATCAGACAATCCAGAGCACCCAGCAATGGCTAATTAAACCATTCCAATCTGATGTCCAAAATATTGTATGCTAGAGACCCTCCTTCCTTTTCCATTAATTGAACAGGCCCTGTCTTTTTGGCTCTTGTAGCCCATTGTTCTTTTAATGTAATTAGCCCTTGCATTTTGACAGTAAACGGGTCTCCAGTACTTTGATAAATGACTTGTTTCTGAGAAGGGAGTACTTGTGAATACAAACCCAGTCGACTCCTCTTCTCCCATCTCCTCCTCTTTCTCCTACTTAGCACCGTCCTTGCCTATGCATTCACCTTCAGTGATGTCATGCTTCTGAGAAAAGGAGAGCAGCACAGACAGAGTGGTTATCATCTATCGAACACCTGTGAGGCAGGCAGGTACACTGTGTGGAGGAGAGAAATCCTGGAAAGCAAATTTTAAGAGATTCGACGTTCCAGCTGAGTAAAGTGAATTATGTTCCTAAAGATGAAAGAAATTGTGAAAACCCCACAGTTGCTGGGATGCTGGGTTGAGATTTAAATGCACTCAGGGCTCTGTCTTCACCTTGAGTCTATCTCTTGGTATGACAGTGAGTAGATTGTCCTTATTGCAGAACATGGCGTGCCCCACTCTCTCTCTCTCTCTCTCTCTCTCTCTCTCTCTCTCTCTCTCTCTCTCTCTCTCTCTCTCTCTCTCTCTTTCAAATCTCTTCCTCTCTCTGCAAGGAGCAATACCTTCTGGCCATTTTAGAGTTTTAAGACTGTCTTATTTGTTTCTGTCCCAGCTGACAGAGGTGGGCTTGTTTTTTGTTTTCTGTATTTAACAGGTGATTGCTTGTGCTTGTGTATCCGGGGAACCAAATCTGTCTGACCTCCTATCCATTCCCTTATTCTACGGCTTCCTCTTGAGTAGGTGAATAGAGAGCCTGGCCATTAACAGGCTCACTCTCACTGTTGTATCCAGATGCCTTGCTGGGCCCTTTTAGAGACAGGTTAACGAACAATGTTCTAAACTGATTGTGCATGCTTCTCTTGGTCCTTCATGGAGACGGGAATTGTCTTGGTGACCTTAAGTCTATTAGGATGGCTGCTAAGGAAAGAACAGAGAGCAAGTGTTAGGGAGGAGGCCGAGAGGTTGAACCCTTGTGCTCAGCTGGTGGGGCTAGAAAATGGTGCAACTTCCATGGAAAACACCCAAGAGTTTCCACAAGAAATTAAAGGCCTGTGATTCAGTAATCCACGTCTCAATGTATGGCCATGGCAATTTCAAAGCTATACTTCAAATGCATGTGGTGTTTTCTCTCCTCTGTAAAAGAAAGGTATCTGAAAGGGGCTAGAGAATTGAAGAGAGGAGGAAAAATGATGCAATTTTATTGTAATTACAAACATTTAAAAGGGTAAACAGAAGAAGAAATTGTTGTGCACAAGTGGAGTCATCTTCAGCCATAAAAATGTTTACTACAGAACTCTTCACGACAGTTAAATGTGAGGACAATGGATCAATGATTAAGCATCATGGTGTTCTCTGCTGTAAATAATGTTTTGTCACAGAAAACCACAGCTAGGTACAGTGCAGAGATCAACAGGCAGTGGGGAGCCCAGCCCCAGTGGATACATCTGCATCACAGTTCCTGCATCTATGGCTCACAGGACATTGAAGAAGAGGGCACTGAAGGAGGGCAAGAGTCAGAACACCAGAAGTCGACTGTCAAACTGTCTGTCCTAGAAATGGCTGCGTTAACACAAACAGAACAATGAGTGGGAATATCAATGGATATGCTGACATGCGAAGGGGGGAAAGTTCAAGATCCCACTCCTAGACAAAGAAATACAGGAAGCAATGACAGCTGGGAGAAGGGAAATTAGCATTTCCCAGGAGTGAGCACCCTTATTGGCTGTCCAAGGCAGAGTGGTCAACCCTGAAACTGTACACACAGACACACACAGACACACACAGACACACACAAACAAACAAAAACCAAGAAAAAAAAAAAAAAAAAAAAAAGGACCCAGCAGGATATATATATATATATATATATATACATATATATATATATGCATACAAATACATCCTTAAAAATGCATGCATCTGGCAATAATAAAGAAAAAGAGGTCATCAATTTGGGAGTTGGTGGGCCATAGGGGGGATCTTAAGGAAGGGTATCTGAAAGAGGCTAGAGGGAGGAAAGGGAGGAGCGAAAGTGATGTAATTCTAGTTCAATTGAAAACATTTAAAGGCAAACAAAAGAAGAAGTTGTGGTATATAATGGAGTATTATTCGACCATAAAAATGAGATAATGTCATCTATGGGGAAATACATATGACTGGAGGTTCATGTTAAGTGAGTCCATAATCCTGTCAGAGAAAGACAAGGGTAATGTGGTTTGTTTGGATTTTTTTCCTATGTGGAAATCAGAATATTAAAAATTAGAAAGACAACCTCAAAATGTTGGAGGTACTTCTAGGAAAGCACAAGGAGACTTGAGGTGTGGAAGGACAGGGTGGGGGAGAGAAAGGGAGCAAAGGTTAGATTCCAAAGTGGATATCATAAAAATATATTCTGTATGGCAATACCATACCCAATCCAACTAATACATACAATTAGTAATTAAAATAAAAAATGAAAAAAAATCATGATATAGACATGCAATAAAATTTTTATCAGTCTTAACAAAAAAGGAAAATCTGTCACATGTCACAACATGAAAAACAAGTCAGTCACAAAAGGACAAACAGCATGTGATTCCAAAAAGGCAAAGTTCAGAAGTAGTCAAAATCTTCAAGACAAGAACTAGAAAAATGCTTGCTAGAAAGAGCAGAGAAGAAAATTACTATGTGTACTGGTTAAATTTGTCAACTTGACAAAACCTAGAACCAGCTTATAAGACACAGGGAGAAATTGTCTATATTGGGTTGCCTGTGAACAAGTCTGTAGGGGATTATCTTGATTATATTAATTGAGGTGGGAAGACCCAGTCCACTATGGGCAGCTCTGTTCCCTAGGCAGGGTGTCCTGAAATGTGTAAGAGTAGAGAAATGGAATAGAGCAAAAGCGATCAAGTGAGCATTTGTGTATTCATTTCTCTATTATTAACTGTGGATGTGATGTAACCAGCTGTCTCAAGCTCTTATCACTGAATACGCACAATGACAGTCTTGTTTTTTAAGCTGAAATTTCTTCCCCAGATTGCTTTTTGTCGGGCAAAATTAAAACTGGAGTAGTATTTACTAATTAGAAGTTCAGTTTTGCTAAGTGAAAATTTTCTAGTGGTGTTGTGTACTAGTGTGATATGTGTAACATTGTTGCATTGTGGACTTAAAAATGACAAAGATCACCATCTTGTTATCTTAAAATTCGAAGCCAACTTAAGGGAGGTTGTGTGTGTTTTAGTGCCTCCCACTGGGGATCTCAGCGTCTGCAGTCAGGAAGCACAGAGGGGTTAAGCTCTACTTCTCTTGACATACAGCCTGGGATCCCAGCCCAGGAAGGGTGTCACTCCCAATGGGCATGCATTCCCACCTCAATTAACCAATAGGACGTGTTGTCAGATGTTCACCTCCCAGGTGACTCCAGAATTTATCAAGTTGACAGCTGAGATTAACCATCACAGGTCCAGAATTTAATGTGATGGGGTGTCTGTAGCCATCACCAACACAAAAGGCAAAATAAATGAAGGAAAAAGACCTGAACCTGTCTGTCTGTTCCAGACTTAACTGAGTTTGTGTCTTCAGGATCCAATTAGGTTTGAGCTTCTCCAGAGACAATATTGTTCCCATTTTGTTGGTCAGAATGTGTCTCTGTGCCTCAGGCTGGATTTCCTTTGCTTAGCATGTTGATTGGTGGAAGGATGTCAGGGGTTGCCTCTTCCAGATTGCCTTCATCCTCCTCAGGATGGATTCTCCACATGGTCCCTGAGGCACCCGGTGGTGACTTATCAGTTCCACAAAGAGAACCCAGGACTCAGCCTGAATCCTGGAGTGTTCAAGTCACCTGAGCTGCCAGTAATATATAGACTAGATTTCAGGAATTCCTATGCTGGGTCCTTTTGGTGGTGCTGGTGGCTTAGGACAGTTTAAAAGTTTGGAACCAAAGAAAGAGATGGAAAATTTGGGTGCCTTCCTGACTTTTATTATCTTTTTTAGAACACACGAGTGAACAGTTCCATCAAGTTGTCCAGTCCTGAGCCCTGATCTCAATGTCCATCTCTGACCTTAAATTTCTTGCAGCCTGACCTAATGTGTGTCACTGAATACTCCCCAAGCCTTGGGGCCTTCTGAGCCCTTGCCTTCCCCAGCAGTTGAATTTCCTTTTTCATGCTTGAACTCCAGAGGCCCCCCAAGGGCTTCTGCTTTAATTAAAATTTAAATTCACAAATCATTTCTTAAGCTGTCTCATAGGTAGTCAAATAATCACAGTCATTAGTGGGTGGTCGGGGTTACTTTAGCATTAATGCTTTTGGAGAGCAAAAGATGCATCAGTGGGTACTGCTGCCGTCTACACAATCCCTCTCCGTAGACTTTACCCAGAGGACGCCACTTAAGCACATCTGCCTTCTGCTGTAATAAAGAGCTCTACACTCTTGGTTCAGAACATAGCCTATTCTGTACTATCCCTCCTTATGTCATTCTCTCGGAACGCTTGTTCATGTCCCAGAAGCATACTGGTTTGAGAATGTAGAAGTGAGGTCTTGAGTGAGCATAGCCACAACAAAGACACCATCAGGAAGACATTCTCTTGTGAGGACTACCCCTGGGCTTTGATATTAGATGGGGTTTGTAGCTAGCTATTGCTCCTTGGAATTTGTAAACTGCCCTACAGCTATCCATCCCCAGTCTAAGGTTCCTGGCCATGATGTTATTGACATTATATATGGGTAACTCTTTGGGGGCATAGTGGTTAGCTTGACACATCTGAAAACCACCCGAGAGGAGTGTTTTCATGGGGGGGGTATTTATGTTGGGTTGACCTGTGAGCATGTTTGTGGGGGATTGCCTTGGTTATGTTAATTGATGGAGAAGACTCACTGTGAGTGGCATCATTCCCTAGGCAGGGGTCCTGACCTATATAGCAGTGGAGAAATCAAGCAGAGCATAAGCAAACAGCGTGCATGTGTTTATGTCTCCATGCTCTCCTCTCTCTCTCTCTCTCTCTCTCTCTCTCTCTCTCTCTCTCTCTCTCTCTCCCTCCCTCCCTCTCCCTCTCCCCCTCCTCCTCTCCCTGCCTCCCTCCCTCCCTCCCTCTCTCTCTCTCTCTCTCTCTCTCTCTCTCTCTCTCTCTCTCTCTTCTCTGAGACCATGTTTTTTTTTTTTTTGTTTGTTTGTTTTGTTTTTTTTTTTGTGGGGGTGGGGAGGGAATCATCCCATTGAGAATCACAGTCTGTTATGCTTTGGATCTGAAATGTATGCTATACGTTTGGGTGATTGAACAATTGGTCTCCAGTGGGTGATGCTATTTTGGGGTGATGTAGAACTTCACAGAACAGCCTGTGGGGGTTATAGCTCCATTCTGCTTTCCAGTGCTGTTCTAACTCTTGGTCAACCATGATGTGAGTAAGCTACACCTCAAGCTTCCACCACTAGGTGGCGCTGCTCAGTCACCACCTTCCTAGTTGTAATAAACTGATACCATCTGAAACCCTGAGCCAAAATATACCTCTCCCCTCTTAAGTTGCTCCTGTCAGGAATTTTGTTCTTCTACAACAAGGTCTTAAACCCTGATAGGAAAGATGGGTATTGGAAACTCGAGTCTGTTCATTCTCCATTGAGGGTGAGGATGGGGAATGCAGGATACCAAATTTCTCCTCTCCCTTCAGCTACTTCTCTACAACAAATGCTGGTAGCTGGCTGGGATTTGGGGCCATGTCTTTCTGTCTCTGGAGCCCCTGATCCTGCCTCGTGTTTGGACTCATTGTGTTTCTATGCAGTACGGTAAAGGGCAAGTGTGGCAGTCTCCTGATCCAGTTCATTATCTAGAAATGTGTCTTTCGGTTGTGATCCAGGGGTTAAAAGGGAGTTGGGAGACTGCTGTGATTATTTTTAGCTCTGAAGGTGTCTGTATCTTCAATGCTTCAGAGAAGGGCAAGGCTCCCTGTGGAATGGAGTCAATAGTCCATCCAGTCAACATAGGTTGAACTGCTTATGGGTTTCAGACCCTGGACTGTGTCCTGGGCTCTAACAATTAACACAGCTGCACAGATAGCCATTTTCTTTGTCTAGAAAGAGTGTGTATCGGTGGCCTTTCTCATTGCTGTGACCAAATACCTGACAAATATCTTAAGGAAGAAAGCATATGTTTTAGATCACAATTTGAGGGTACGGTTGATCACAACATAGACGCCATGGTGGGAGAGGGAGGCTGGGTAGATCAGGAAACAGGAAACAGGAAACATAGGCACTCTTTGGGAAATGATTTATTTATTTACTTATTTGCGTGTGCGAGTACACATGTGTGCAACATTGCAGAGTGTATGTATATAGGACATGTATAAAGGACAACTTTATGGAGTCACTCTCTCCTTCTAACTTTATGCAGATTCACAGGATCAAACTAAGGTCATTGGGCTTTCTGGCCGGTGCTTGTACTCACTGAGGCAATCTCGCTGACCGGCTTTCTCCTTTTTATTCAGTCTGGAATCCCAGCCCATGGGATGGGGTCACACACTTAGAGCAAACATCCTTCCTCAGTTAATGGAGACACACTCACAGACGTGCCCAGAGGTGTGCCTCACCAACATTTCTTTATCTAGTGTAGGCCATACTCAGAATGAACCATTAGAGGGAGGCAAACAGGTCATCAGGAACAACAAAGGGAAGGGTCTGAGTGAAGACAAAGGCAGGAAAGGCATTGAGTTGCTTAGCTGGGGAGATGTTAGGTGGTGGTGTTAGGGTCTGAATGAACTATAGCTGACCTTTTCTTAGGGCTACGGGACTTGGCAGTTTAAGTGTCACAAGGTATATTCTGTTTTGGCCACCTACTGCTATAATTACACCTAAAACAAACCACCCCAAACTTCTAGTGTCTTAAACAGAACAAGACTTGACAGTCTTCATAGACCGTGTGTGTAGGCATTGAGCAAGATGAGCTGAGGTTGCCCGGCCCGGGCCATGGCTGGGAAGGTTGCCAATGATTCTAGTGGGCAGAACCTCATGCCATCCAGTTCCTTCATTCACGGGTTTGTCACTTGGGAGGGAATAGGGCAAAAGGTGTGCTTGGCTATGACTGAAGACTCTGGGTGGTCTCTCCCAGAGACCAGGGTTTCTTCTCAGCACGGTGGCCTCTGGGAGGTTAGAGTTCTTCATGCTGAATGTCATGCCCTCATTGCGGTCTGCCAGGGTGAATGAAAGGTGCCTTGGTAGAAACTGCATAGCTTTTGAGGACCTACCCGTAAAGGTCACATCCTTTCTTCCACCCTTTATAAACTGAGGGAGGAGGGGCCACATGTCTAACCTTTGGATGGCAGGAATGTAAGAAGCCTATGTTCACATTTGAATATCACCGCACTATTGTTACCGCACGTGGAAAGGTCTGCATTTCTCCAAGCTTTTCGCAGACTCCAATCCCACCTTGAGAAAGCTCTCCAGGTGTATTTACACCAAAAGCCTACTTCAATTAATCAATTCTAATGCTCCAATTACTCAGCTTATATTTTCAGACGCTCTAATAAGCGCCACAAATGAATGGGAATTAGGCGGATGGTGCAGCACTCTCCACCGTGAGGAAGACCACGTTTGGTTTCCCAAGCAAAGCAGCTTCCACACGAACTTCCTCTTCCCACTTCCGATCTAACGCTGGAAAGCGTTTCTCTGGGGCCAGGGTGGGATCGGAGCAGGATGGGAAGCTTTCGAGAATGTGCACCAGCTGCAGTCAAGGCACTTCGTAAATGAAGACAGGAGTAGCCGAGCCCTCCCAACCCCGAGAGATCTGGATTTCCATGTGGGCTCCGGTAACTAAACAATCTGTGCCTCAGTTTACTCGTTTGTAGCGTAAGGCTTGATCTTTCCTAGGTTCTAAAAGGCATTTGTAATTATGGAGTATTTGTCAAAAGAAAATTTCTGGCCTCAGTACCCAGAGTGAACCCCACTACAACGATCATGTTCATTTGAATGACTCTGGCCTTTAAGAGATAGATACTCTGGGCTTGGTTTGTCATCCCTGCTACAAGTTTAGGAGCTGGGGTGCAGGGGAGATGGTTCAATAGTTTAAAGCACTCACCAAGCAGGTGTGACTTCAAGCCCCCAGATCCTAGACAAAAGCCAAGCACAGTAGCACCTCTATCTGCAATCTCAGTGCCCCTCTGGAGGTGGAGGGGAAGCAGGGACAGGCAAAGCCCCAGAAGCTTGTGGGCCTGATAACCTGGTCACCACGGTGGGATAAAGGAGAGTGACTTTGCCTCAAAGCAAGTGCAAGATGACCTTTGACCTCTGCATGTACAATATGCCTGATGCAGAGGTAGTCACACTCCACACACAGAGAGGGGGGGCAGGTGGTGAGGAAGAAGTAAGAAGGGCTGGGGCTCGTAGCTCGGTGAACAGAGGGCTTATCTATCTTGCATTCACCAGACCTGGCATCAGTCCTCAGCACCACTAAAAACAAAGCAATCCCCTCAAACAGCAACCCCCACCCCAAAAAACTGAAACACAGAACAAAACTTAAAAAAAAGCGGGCAAACATACCTTGTACTCTACATTTGTATAAATGCGTGCAGGAATTCTGGTCCAAGTAGCCTCGCACATTTGTTCCCTTCTGCAATGTCCATGCTTCCTGCTCCACTGTAAGGTATGCTGGAAAGTTTCCACATCAGCACATAAGTTAGTCTTAATACTTATGCTTGTCTGTGGCTGCTTGCATAACACATAGGTGGAGGTTAAAGCACAGCCACAAATGCTGGGCTTCACCTTCCACTTTCTTTGAGGCAGGTTCTCTGTCTTGTTGCTTTCCTCACTGCATTCTCCAAGTCAGCAGGCCTGGAAACTCCTGGGGAAGTAGTTCTCCTATTCACTGCATGGGTATAACATGAACTATTAAGGTAGACCCCTTCAATAAACACTGGGGTTGTTCCATTCTGTCCTCCACGGTCAGCGATACAATGTACAGCCATGTGCATCTATTGTTGTGATGGCTGATTCTGTGTGTGAACTTCACTGGGTTCAGGAATGCTTAAATAGCTGGTGAAACATTATTTCTGTCCGTCTCTGTCTCTGACTCTGTCTCTCTTTCCCTCTCCCTCTCTCCTCTGCTCTTTCCCTCTCTGTCTCTCTGTCTCTGTCTCTGTCTCTCTCTGTCTCTCTCTCTCTGTCTCTCTGTCTTTCTCTCTCTCTCTTTCTCTCTCTCTCTCTCTCTCTCTCTCTCTGTGTGTGTGTGTGTGTGTGTGTGTATGTGTGTGTGTGTGTATTATCAGGTGGATCATATCACTGGACTGAATGAGTAAGCTTGTCTTCTCCAGTGTGAGTAGCAACCATGCATTCTGTGGAGGAGGCAGAGTTTGAGGGCAAAGCCAGGGCAGATCCTCTGTCTCTAGGGCTGGGACACTGAGAATCCTGGTTCCTGCTCCTCCAGACTGACTCCTATGCTAGCAGTCACTCAGTAATTCTCCTGCCTTCCTTGGTTCTTCAGGTCCCTCATAGCTGTGTTCTGCAGGACTTCTCACTCACGGAGTCAAAAAAGCAAGCTCCCATCATCCACTTGTTACGAGCCTTTATTTCTCTGGAGACCTTGACGAGTATCACACTTCTGCTCCTAGGCAGGCACATCTGAAGAATACATTTTTACAAAGCAAGTTTGCTAGGTCAAAAGCCATGGGCTTTTTGTAATTCTGATAGGTATTGACAAATTTCTCATCACAGAGATTACACCAATTTATCCTTTGATGAATAATGCATGAAAGAGCTTCTCCCCCACACAGGCTATCATCAAACTTTGTAATTCTTGCCACTCTGATAAGGTGAAGATGGCATTTCATTGTAGCTTTAAGTGCTATTTCTCTTTTGTGCAAAAACTGGCATCATTTTTTTTATGTGTAGGAGTTCTTAGTATTGCTTTCCCTGAGAAAAGTCTCTTTACAGACTTTGAAAAGGCACGACTTAAAACATTTTAATAAATATTTTAAAGCTTGTCTGCCGGACCTCCCCAGTCTCATCATTCTGGTCTCCTCTTTCTCCCAGTCTCCAAAGAGAGATGTCCTTAGCCAGACAACTTTGTCATTGTATATCTTTATAGTTTCTTTGTAAGAGAGACTTTCTTTATTCTTGAGAATTTCATACATGTATACAACAAAATATCATATCCTTCCCTATCTCCCTTTCCAACTCCCTTGAATCCCCCAAGAAGCACACTCTTTCCTTTCTTCTCTTTGTTTGGATGACCCACACTAAGTTCTGTTAGTGCTGCCTGCATGGCTGTGGGCGTGGGGACATCCACTGGAACATGGAAATCCTACCAAGAACCAAAGAACGATTCTCTCTCCCCCAGCAGCTGCCAAGTGTCAGTAACTCCATAGGAATGTCTGGGCCCTGCAAAGCACCATCTCATCTATGCTGGGACTTTGGCTGGCTTGATTGTGTGCTGGTCTTATGCAGGTTGCCAGAGTGGCTGTGAATTTTTGGGCGTGTCTAGAAGACATCTCACAACCCTCCTCCCCTTTCTCCAACTCTCACATCCTAGAGTGAAGAGAGTGATGCTTACTAACCACCTAATTGGTTTGTATTTTCTATAAATATGGTTGGTAGACAGAGTGAACAGGCAAAGCTTTCCATTTGACTCCTCTGTGCCATTTTGTCTGAAGCCTCAGGAAAGAATTGCTCTTCATTTCTGTCGAAGCCTTTTCTTTGTAGCACATTCTGAAATCATTATGAGTTTTGTCAAAAGAAGAACAACTCGTGGTGTTTCTCAAGAAAGTCCAACATAGTCTGGTTTTATTTCTTGGCATCAGCTCTTTCTCATAATGATGGTAAGAAGAGCTCTTCTCAATATCCATGGCAGCCTTGGAAGTCACAGACGTGAAGAAGATGCTTGCTGTCCACTTTGACTCCCAGTCCTAACTACTGATTCTGAATCAGAGAAACCCTATACAAGCTTGTGTCTTCTATGCTCATTCGAGAGCTGGTGGTACTGTTTGGGGGAGGGTCGTGGGTACCTTCAGGTGGAGCTTAGCTGGGGGGATTGTGTCACCAGAGGCAGTGTTTAAGAATCTAGCCCATGGTCTGCTATTGTGTGAACATTGCAGACAGATTGTCCTCACTATGGTGCACAGAGTCCCTCCACTGTACCATCCCTGCCATGATGGACTGGAATGACTTGAAACCAAGAGCAAGATAAATCTTTGCTCCTCAGATTGTTTCTGTGACGTATTTCAGCCATGTTGACAAGGAACTTGCTACCATCCACCCTCTTGTCAATGAACTAAGCTGAATCCACAGCCTTTTCTTTTCTTTTCTTGTTTTGTATGGTATACATGTGTGCACATGGGTACACATATATATGTGCAAATGTGTGTGAGGAAGCCAGAGGCCAACACTGGGATTTCTCCCTCAGTTACTGTCCACATTATTTTTTTATTTTCGGGGTCAAGCTCTCTCACTGAGCATACAGCTTTCTGATTGGCTAGACTGACAGGATGGTTAGCTTCGGGGATCTGCTGTCTCTTCCCACACGTGCTGAGTTTGCAGACATGTTATCATGTCTGGTTTTTGTGTGAGTGCTGAAGATCTGAGTTAGAGTCCTTCTGTTTTTACAGGAAACATTTTACCCCTGAGTTATCTCTCTAGCTTTGAGGCTACTACTTCCCTGCCCAATCAAGGACATATGAGGTTGTACTGACACTTCTGGGTGGCCTTAGTGTCTGGTACCAACTGAATAAAATCACAAGGGGAGACATTTTGGCAACTGGCTGGATGTAAGCACCTTCTATGCACTAAAGTCTGTGTTGGGAATATCTCTGACTTCCTAAAACGCAACCCCAGGGTTCAAGTAACACACACACACACACTAGAGCAAGTCAATCTGGAAGCAGATCTTTGTGATGTAATAAGACAGGAACCACGATGGAAAGAAGCACTTTAGTCCTACCCAGTGAGAAAGCATCTGTGGAGGAAACACCTTGCTGAAAATACACTGGATGTGGTTCTACTGTCTGAAGACATTTGCTCTCAACTACTCCAGGCACCAAACACAAGGCAGGTTTCACTGAGGACCCACTAGGTGCTCTGTTTATAGATGCAGACTGGGTGAATGGTCATCTACAAACCCATTTGTATTTAATAGGGATCTGGGTCGAGGCAGGTGTTATTTTAGTTGTCTGTCCTCTTCATCTTTTAGCATGACATCTAAAGGCAAGCAAAATCATTTGCTCACATTTCTCAAAAACAGTGAAAGAGACCCCAAATCCTAAGCCCCAGAGACTGAAGGAAGCTGCCGTGTTCCCACCTCGCCATCCCAGTGACACAAAAGCTCACCTTTTATCTTCATTTTTGTCTAGTAATTGCTGCCGTCTTGCCACAGGCTGGTGCAGGCTGCTTTCTCTCCTTGCCTTCCTTTGAGGCTCTGTGTTCTGTTCTGAGCCTGTCTTCAACAAAGAGCAGCCTTCTCTATTCCCAAGGGCTATGAAATGGCCAGGAAGAAACTGCAGTTTAAATGACCAGATACTGTGTGTTAGGGGATAAATGGTGTCCAATGCCCCAAATTCTTTTCTTGAAGTCCTAACCACCAGCACTTCCACATTTAAAGACAGTATTTCTGACGAGAGAGTTAAGTGAAAGGGGGAGTATTTGATGTGGCACTAACCCAGGATGCTGCTGTCCCTGTAAGAAGAGTGACTTTGTCATGAACTCGTACAAGGACAATAACATGAAGGTACATTGAGAAGGCAACCGCATGCCAGCTAAGGAACAAGGCCCCAGAAAGCCAACACCACCTTGCATATATCACCCGGTATTTTCTGCTTTTGCAACTCTAAAGGGATTAGCTTTGGTTGTTCAAGCCACGAGGTCTGTGGCATTTATTAAAAGAGCAATGGGAGACTAAGAAAGTTTGGAAAGGGGGAGGGGGCTGTGGACACTCACAGAGCCTGCTTCATCCTACTCCACCCTCTTCATGTTCATATACACAAAGGAAATCACTTGCTGAAGGGGCTTGGCTTGCTATGCATCACAAGTCTCTTGGTGCCCCTCATAGCTTGTTCAAAGAGAATGGACACACTGCTGTGAGTCAGAAGGGGTCGTGAGAGAATTCAAAGCACAAAAAGGCATGATAGATTTGAAGTTAGTATGAATCCCACCATGATCCATATGGAAGATGGGTCAAAAGGGACATAGTAGAAAATGGAGGGTCATTGAAAAGTCTTTCCATCCAGCAGTTGCAGCATTGGGGTGGAGGGTGGGAGCCGGATTGACACATATTTAGATTGAGGAGAGTAATATTGGGTGGTAGATAGGGGTGGAGAGTGGGAGTAGAGATGGATGATGGCCGTCTTTCTAGCTTGATACCTGAGAATTCGGTGACACCATCCATGGACAGCTGCTTTAGGGAACTTATTTATTTCCGTGCTGTCTTTTTTTTGTTTGTTTGTTTGTTTGAAGTCTAGCCAAGTAGGCAGGACTGGTTGGCAGGGATCTGGAAGTGAAACTTAGGTCTTTGTGTTTGTGTGGTAAACACGATACCAATTGAGCTGCCTCCTCAACCAGATCTTGGCTCTGAGCAGAAATACTGACCATGGCATGATAAAGCTGCTACGCAGAAGAGTGGGGTCGGAAGCGCAAGCACAAGCACAAGGCGTGAGTGAGGGTAGCGAGCGTTCTCGTCTGAGTCTCAGCACTGGATCAATAATGACATGATCGATGCACAGCTGTTAGGTTGGTCAAGGCTGTCCCCTCTTTGGAGGACCTGGAATCTGAAAATACTAATTCTAACGTTGTAAAAATGTGACTTGTGTTCTAGGGGCCAGAGGTCCCAGAGAACTAGAAAGTTGGTGGCTAATCTTTGGACACTCTCTAGGGATAAGGAGGTGTATAGGCCGGAAAATATAGCTCATCCCTGACTCATGGTAGGGTACAGTAGACTTTGGTGGCCAAGGGCAGAGGCTTTCTGGGGGAGTTGGAGTGCCTGTGTTTTCACACAGCAGTGTAAAAACTACTCATTTGGGAAAATGACACAGTTGTCCTAGGCATTCTGTGATGTCATTTGACGCATTTACAAAATGCCACTGTCTCTACTCCATGCATGAGCATACACTGTCTCTACTCCATGAGCATACACTGTCTCTACTCCATGAGCATACACTGTCTCTACTCCATGAGCATACACTGTCTCTACTCCATGAGCGTACAGGTTATGGGGGCAGCCTGGCAATGTGCATTTTGATACTATCATTCCCAAGGCAGAAGATGGTGCTGAGTGGTGCTTCTCCTTCCACAGAGCCCAGAATGAGCATGTACCTGGGCTTGTCTTTGTGATCCTTCATGATCACACCTTTGGAAGATGCCCCAAATGTCAGCATAGTGCCTTGGAAGGGAGGAAAGAATAGATATTCCTAAGCTGCGTTCTGCAGAGTCTTCCCCTTGCCAGGATTTAAGGGGAACTAAGGTGTTCAACACTGGGGGATTTTTGAAAGAGGCTATTGGCAGCCCTGTCACTGAGCCTTGCTGCATACGGACAGGCTGGGGCCTGGCTTGTTGATCTTTGCAGCCTAAGAGAGTGTATGCCTGTGTATTTGTGCACAAACATCCACTCTCATGTGTGTGTACAGGTGCACATTTTGGGCATGCTTTGCTCTACACTCTACAGGGTGCCATCTCTTACAGAGGCCTTCCCACATGTGTTCCCTTGCCAGCCAGAAAAATTCACCCTCGTGTCTCCTGGTGCAGTAGTCAGCTCCCACTTTCAGCCAGGAGTGAAGACCTGACAGGGGACAGTCACTTCACTGCCCTGAATCTTTCTGTGATTAGGAATGGGCACCTGACTTCATTCAGGTCAAAGAAAATAAGGTCAAAGAAAATAATGTGTGTGTGTGTGTGTGTGTGTGTGTGTGTGTGTGTGTGTGTGTATGTGTGATATATGTGCATGTGCATATGGATGTCAGAGGGAACTAGGTATCATTCCTTCTGAGACATCAACCTCATTTTCTGAGATAGTCTCTCAGTGTTCTGGAGTTGCCAAATGCTATTTGGTCTGGTCACTGTTCTTGGGTCAAACTCAGGTCTTTGTGCTTCTGTAAGTAAACACTTTAACTACTGGGCTACCTTTTCGACCCTATTTTTAGTACATTAGATAGAATTCTGAGGGGAAAGATAGTCTTACTTTTCTGGGAACCATCAACATCGATAGTATCAACCTGGAGTCGCTGGGTACCATTATGTTATAGCTAAGACTGAAGCTGAGACTCACACAGAGATCTTGAAGTGAGGGAGAAGATGGCCAGTTGCAGCTTTGAGTAAAGCCAAATGCCCTGTAGACCTAGTGTAGGCAACCAACACATTTGATGTGGGCATCACTATTCTCCTTACACCCGTTTTACTGTTGCCAGCTGTAACTGGAAGTGTGGTCTAAGTGTCTACACCCTGTGTGTTTGCTGACCCCTAGTTGGAATCTTCTGTGGTCTGGATGTGAGTATGTCCCTGGGGCTTTCTCTTTCTTTTATGTGGTGCCTTGTGCATGTGGTGCAAATGATGTGCCGCTGAGGTACATCCCCTGCTCAAAGGATCATATGCTGCAAGCTTGATCCCCAGTGGGGGCGGTGCCAAGATGGTGGAAACTTGGAGGCAGGGTCCAACCATGGGAAACCATTAGTTCACTGGGGCTCTGCCCTGTGGAAGATTAGTGTTGATTCTGTGAAGTGAGTTCTTCTGAGAATGGTTAGTTTGTGTTGATTCTTTCAGTGCTGGGGATGGCACCCACAGCCTTGTTGATAGGGAGGAGTGAGAACTATACCACTGAGACACCTCTGCCTCAAGCGCGCGTTCTTAGAGCAAAATTTGTTGTTTCAGCATTCTCGCTCCCTAACTCCCCTTCACTGTTTGTCACATGAGTCTTCCCTGTGCATTTGGGCTGTTTTATATTCTCTTACTGGAGGCCATCATTGAGCCCAGGAGATGCTAACACTGGACTTCTGGTGCTCCAGAATGAGACACATCTTTTCTCTACAAATGACCTGGCCCCAGTAATTTCTTCTTAAGCCTCTCTCTCTCTCTCTCTCTCTCTCTCTCTCTCTCTCTCTCTCTCTCTCTCTCTCTCTCTCTCTCTCTCTCTCTCCCTCCCTCTCTCTCTCTCTCTCTCTCTCTCTCTCTCTCTCTCTCTCTCTCTCTCCTCTCCCTTACATTGTTATGGCTGTTATGTCAGTTTAGCCTGCCCACAAGCTTCCTGGGATTCTCCAGTCTTCACCTCTCATTTTCCCATAGCATTCCCCATAGTAACATTGTGATCACAGATATACACGCCCTCATGTCCAGCTTCTTGTGGGCTCCAGGGATTTGAACTGAAATCTTCATGCTTGCCTCCTGCCCAGCCTGTGCACTTCTCAGTAGTAAAAAAAAAAAAAAAAAAAAAAAAAAAAGGACTAGGGATAATCTGATTGGTTCCTGGTGGTGCTGTGGATGGGGGTGGAAGGACTCTTTGTCTTCTTTTAACATAGGCCAGGCCAAGGGTATTGACTTCAGGATCAGAGAGAATGGGGTAGGAATCTCGGTCCGGCCAAGCCATTTGGTTTTGCATAAATGATCAAGCTCTCAGAATCTCAGCTTCCTCCTCGGTGATGTGAGAAAAATGACAACCACCTCAGAGGATGCTCCGCTGTGACAGTAATGTAAATGAGTGGCTAGGACTTTGCTCTGCAGCATTCCGGTGACACAAGGAATGCCAAAATAATTTACTTGTTTTAAATCAAATTAAATCTGGCTCTAGGCTCCCATTAACTAGGATGCTGAGAAATTCAATCACAGACATGTTTAGGGGCATCCCTGCCAATCCCCAGAGATATACACAGTCTAGGGAACATATGCTGTGCTTTAGAAATGAAGAGGGGGTGGATGCCAGTCCCAGGGGCAAGAGTCGCTGCTGCTCTTTCTGCCCCATGCTGTGTCTACATGTCTTTTGCTCTGTTTCCAAGCTTTGTCCTGTCAACAGATGTGGGCCGTGCAGGTTCTAGCTGGAGGTTGGTCACTGACGTCTCCACTCGTTCTGCTCAGTAATGCCACCTGACCAACACTCCCTGGCATCCCAGGGAGTTGTGATAGTGAACTGTGTTCAGAAAGAATACCAGTTCTCCCTTTGAGAGAGTCTGTCTCAGGAAAGTAGAGCTCTACCCCTTCTCTCCCCAACCTCCTCTCTAGCAGATCCTCTCTCCCCATGGATGAGCCTCTGCCTCCAAGGCAAACCTCAGGTGATCTGGAGTTTCCATATTTATATCTATCTGGTTTACCCTCTGGGGGGACTCTAGTCAGTGTTTCCTTTACAATTTCTTCTCTCATGCCAATGGATTTTTTTTTTTTAGAGCTGTACAGGAAATGCCAAGAATAAAGCTGACATTTAACGGCCTGCTTTGCAATGGGAACAGCCATGCCCTTGGATTCTAGCCAAAGGGTAGAGAGTGTAGGTGGCTGATTCTTTAGCACACAATTCATGCCTAATTTTCATCCCTTCTTCTTCTTCTTCTTCTTTTTTTTAAATCCAGCTGTCCAGAACACTGATGTTGGCCATCTTGGGCCAAGTGCATGATGGACATATCTTGAAAAATGAGTTGAGTGGGGACAGAATCCTTAATCATAAGAAAGGGAATTTTGGCCTATGTTATGGTGGTTGACCATGAAGGAGACAGTGGAAGGTAAACGAAGGGAAAAGATCGTGAATTCTTGATGGCCTCCCACCAACTCAGAGCCTCCTACCTCACACCTCTTGTGACACAAGATGAGACATTCCTCCCCTGTATTAATCTGCTTTGTTGGGCATTTTATTACATAAAAGTGGTCACGGACAGGAGGTGGAGGACCACATGTCACAGAGGATCTAGACTGGGCTTCTTGTTTTTAAAACATGGAGTGAGAATCCCTCCTGATCTTTTCATCCTCCTTGAACATCAAGAACAAGCACACAGCTATCTCTGTAAATTACCCCTCCATATGTAAAGAGCCCAGCATGGAATCTGACACATTTAAGCAGTCAGTAAAAGGTAGCTATTTTTCTTTTTCTTATTAGCATAATGCCTCAATAAATGTTAGTTTCCAATCCTATCTCCTGAGTATCTTCCCCTTTGCTGCTGAGTTCCTGAGTACCCTCACATTTATCTCCCTTCTCCCTATTAAACCTGGCTCTCCAAAAGGCTGTCAACTCGATTTCAATGAGGTGTCAGTGATAGATAAGGCTTAATGTATGACCTCATTCCCCAAACACTATCAGCTTGCCAGGGAGATTTACATTTAATAGGGGATTAAAGCCTTAAGCCAAAGGAATGAATCTTTAATGGTGAAATTTGAGGCACTGAAAAGCTTATGAAAAACTAGTATGGAGAGGCAGTTGGGGTGCTGGGGGTTTCTCCACAGTGATCCTGATTTTTTTTCTGAGAGCTTTAAGACACCCAAAAGTTCTCTCAGGTTTAAAAACGTGTTGAGCAGTAATTCACAATCAGCAATTAGTGAGCAGTAGACTCTTGGTGGGGCTCTGAGGAACTGAACAGGAACTACACAAAAAAGGGGGGGCTGTCTCAACTTCATGTGGAGCTGCCTGCCCAGTTGAAGAACCAAGGCTAAGCAAATGGATGGAGCTTGCAGGGGTCTGGTACCCAGTAGACCAAAATTGTTTTGGTTCAGCCATACTTGGCTGCTTCTTTCATGGACGGTTTTGGTTGTGAGGTAGGAGACAGCTGTGTCTGCTTATCTCCTTCCTTCCCAATGTCCCGAAATCCAGCACCATTTCTACTCCTGGGTTTTCGACCTTGCCTTCATCCTCAACTCAATCTTTGTCTTCACCTTCCCAAGTACCTCTTTAGCCAGGCTTTCCAAATTCTGGGAGATGGACATGTGCATTTGGCATCCAAGTCTTGATGACTCGAGGGGGTTGTGGTCTGAGCTTCTGCCCTTGGAGCTCATCACCTCCTCTTGGATGTCCACTGGTAGCATCAAACATTGGAGTCACTTCTCTGCCAACTGGTGGCTTAGATATGCTCCCATCCACTGCCACCTTGCTCTTTCCTTGGAGATTGAGTCGCAAGTGCTCTTTCAGAATGTGGCCATGAGGAGAGAAGAGGAGGGCCCAGGAGGGAGCTAGACCTGAGCCCCTTCACAAAAGTGACCTCAGTCTTACTGCTTCTGTTACTGCAGCCCAGTTCCTAGGAGAGCATGGGAGAGGAGGCAATCCCTTTGCCTTTCAAACTATTCTAACTTCTCCCATGGTTCAGAGTGATTTTGAAGTGTGCTGTAGTTTAGGGCTCACCACATTTTACCTTCTTGGTTTGTGGTTAATAAACTCTTCAAATTATGCCAAACTGGGTGTCTTTCTTTCTCTCTGAGATCCCCGCTGACTGAAGAGTCACATTGACAATGGAATTCAGATTCCCAGCACAACAGTGATCCTGTGCAGTCTCCATCCCAACCCGCAGAGCACCTCGGAACTTAGTCTTATGCAGTGATCTCCCTATGTCCAAGGTGAGAGACTTCGACACTCCCTGTGGTTGCCAGAAACTGTCCAGAGAGCCAAATGCTATGTGTGCAGCAGCTCTCTGTGTGTACATTGCCTATAATGACCTCTGACTTGAGAATTGGACCCATCTAAGGCCAACAGCAGTAATGTATCACAGATCTTAGAAACGTTGGCAAACAACTTACTGTTCCCTGTTTTTATAAAGAAGATATTATTTTTTTCCCTTAAAAGAAACATTTTGAGGCTTCTCCCTAGGATGTCTGAGAGGGCAACACTCATACTCTTACACTTTGAGGCAATTTGAAGTAAATAAGGATGATTTAGATTACTTGAGCACAAGTGCTGTGATACTGCGACAGTTGGTTTCATAATCCAAAATGGCCACTGTGTTGTTAGTGGGCAGGTAGCATATACAGCTTGGATACCCTGGACCAATCGAAGAGTCACACCAAAGAGAGATGCACTATATTAGTGAGAATGTTTTACAATTTACAACATTGTTGTTGTTTCAGAAATTTCCACTTAAAATGTTCAAAACAAAATTGACCATAAGGAAACTAAATCCCAGAAAGAAAACCCATCAAGGGGACTTCCATGTCCTGCAGGGCAGGAGGAAGAGGCCGCAGAACAGATTTTGTCCTCAGCACCCACCAGTCGCCAGTCTTTCTAAGATGCTCTAGCCTATGGACGAAAGTTCCTTTTCATGGGCACAGTTTACTTCTATTGGCTTTAATGCTTTTGTGTGGATCCTAACATGTCATCCATTTCTCTGTCTCCTTACCCAGCCATCACCGCATAAGCTGCAGGTACAAAGCCAAAAACAATAGTGTTTTTTTTTTTTTTGTTTTGATTTGTTTTTTGTCACAGTCTCTTGAAGGAACAGGCATGGTGTCTGTTTATTTTGGATCGTAGTAACAGATACTCCATGGGGTCATTGTGAAGATGAAATGGGTAACATGCCCGGACTTGTCGGCACCATACCACACCATCATAACAATAGTCAATCAAGTGTTATTTTAGTTATTGCAATAAGTAACTTATAACACATCTTGGACAGAGATCGAACAGGGACAATAGTATTTCATACTAGGGGAAGAACCTCTTCCAAGTGAGTAGATATTACAGGGGGCTGTAAGTTGAAGTTGCATAGTTACACAGTGTTTAATATTTAATGGCCCAGCTGTTGTTCTTGCCCTCAGATAACTCTTCTTCCTTGTTTCCCCTCCCCCATGCTGCTATTAAGTTCCACTTTGACCTACTTCTACTTCCGTTAAAAAGTTAGCACAAAGGAGTAGCCTAGTGATTTACTATGGGTCAAGACAACCCCTGTATCTTTTCTTTCCTCCTTTAAGATAAACATGGTATTTTGGTGTTTTATTGGTTAAAAGTATCTATCTTCTTCTTCTTCTTTTTTTTAATCAAATGGAGAAAAGTACAGAAATCAAAGTGTCTGTCAGGTGAAGTAAATCACACAGAATACCACTTTCAGCGTCTTGGAGAACATTTCTTAGGATATTCCATCATGAATTTCGCTAAGGCTTTGCCTTGAGTTTTAGCTTTAAGTAAAAGGGTTTATACATACAATCAATCCCTCCGCAGAAGCACGGGGAGAGCGGATGTGTAGATGCGCGCTGGCTCTGCTTCGTGACCACCAGGTGGCGGTGTTTCTGAATTTATCAACTTCCCTGGTCTTCACGCTTTCCTAAAGAAGTAAGTGGTCTGAACTGCACCCTCCACCCCACCCCCAGTCCAGGACCTGGGCCTCTCTCGTTCCTCTTGTCCAGGGCTGAAGGTGGATTGACTTTGTCTTCAATTATATTCTCAGAGGGCAACAAAATCATGCCTGTTTTCTAATGTGGAAGACGGCCTCTGCTCCTGGACCAGGAGGGCTCCGTGGTTGCTGCCCATATCCCTACCCTAGAGCTAGCTGTGGAGATCTCTGCAGAGGAGGAGAGAGTTCTTCAACCTAGACTTTTGTGCATATAAGACACAGAATGCCTGGTACATCTCAGTGAAGAATGTTGTACTTTGAAAGGAAATTGGGAAGGGAAAAATGTATGTTTTAAGATAAGATGGAAAAAATGCACAATTTAACTTTAGATTCAGTAATTGCTGACTGACTTTGGCTTAGCTGGCTGGGCCCCTGGGATCCACTGACCTATGTATTGGGAATCAGCTTCTGGCTAGTTGGGATGCAAGGTTATCTTCTGTTTTCTTTTCCTCGGGTGTTTGGAGGGGACCGGCTGTATGGTCAATCTGTGCCTAGAAATGAGCTCTGATGCGCACTGTGGAGACCTTGGAAATCACAAGTCCAGCATATTCTGAGCAGGACACAGCCTGAGCCTTGCTCTTACTGAACAACTTGCTTGCCTGCCAGGGCCTTCGGCAGGCGGGACCCACCCCAGCCCATGCATCATTATTAGAGTCCCCTTCATTGTGCTAATTGACACAGGATGAAAAATGCCCAGGGAAGGAAACATCAAATGCGTTTGCATGCAGCCAAGGCAAGCTGGCAAATGGGAGAGACTCCTGTAGGAGCCAAGCGAGATTGACAATGGGTCCTGGGATATCTTGTAGGGTGAATGTTTCCTGATGCCCAGAGCCTGTTCAGACTGGCAGATTGAGTAGGGAGGACGGTGAGGGAGAGTAGCTTGGTGGAGTCCTGTCTGAAGGGGTGGATCCCTAAAGAAACAGGAGAAGACAAATGGAGATCGAGAGGAGAGAGAAGGAGATTGACTTTGTCACCTCCAGATGACAGTGAACTTTGTACCAGCCCATACTTTGCTGCCAGCTGAGTATCTTCTCAGTACTGGTGTGAGGGTTGGAAGAGACCATGGAAATTGTCACTCTGGGTCCACAGCTGTTCTTGTCTATTGAGGACCAGCATTTTCCCCAGGGGGGCATCCAACTTTGTATGGGGACACTTTTGGTTGTCATAACTGGGCATTATTCCCCAGTCGGGCATCAGGCAGTGGGCACAGTAACCGACACTCCGAGTTATTTAGTTAAACCATGTTATTAACTTGAAGTGGTACATTGTTGGCAAAATGGCTCTGTTTATTTTTTCCTTCCCCACTAACTTGGCTATTGCAATGTCACTTTGAAGTCCCTGTTATCGAGGTGTGAGCTCCATTCTGCATTTGCTACTTTTGCTCTGCTGCTAGCAAAGTGCCTGGAAGAAGCAATTTAAGGGCGGGAAGACGGGTTTTGGCTCTTTTTATTTCAGCAGGTTCAGTCCACTGTGATGAGGAAGGGATGAGGAACTCTCAGGTCCTGTCACAGCAGTGCGGGCATGTGGTGAAGACCATTCACATCATGGTGGACCAGGAAGTGGAAAGCAAGACAGGAACTAGAAACCCTCTCTCAGTGACCTTCCACCAGCTAGGCCCATCTGCCTAAAAATTCCAAGGTTCTTCAAATAGTGACGCCTGTCGGGGGACAAGTGTTCAAAACACCAGCCAGTGAGGACCTTTCAGACTTAAACCACAATAGCTCCCAAACACCTAGCATAGAATTAGGACTGGTTTTTTTGTTTGTTTATTTGTTTATTTTTTTGTTTGTTTGGTTTTTTTTTTTTGCTTTGTACAAGAGAATATTCTAGAAGTGCTATTTCTGAACCTAGACTTTAAGGGTTTTTCACAGTTCTGTTTCCTTTAGAGTCTTGTTCTGTGGTTTGGACAGGCTCCGGAATAATCTTTTGGAGGAGGATACGCGGCATGGAAAGCAGCCAGAGGTTCTAACCCTATGGCCACTCCAATCCCTAGAAATACAAGAGCCCAGACCCACAGCTGACCATAGACAATGGACTCACCCTGAGATATGAAGCACTCAGTTCACCCACAGACAGCGAGTCAACAGTTGAATCTCAATATTTTAGTCTATTAAGTTTAAGAGCATTTGTTATGAAGCAATTCCTAGCTATGTCATACAGACTGAAAATGAAGACTCAATGATGACTTCTGCAGGGAGTGGGGATTTCTCAAAATTTACTTCTTTTTTTTAAATAACTTGCATTTTATTGCATCAAAGGACTTCAAATAGCTCAAGATGTCATTGCATCCTTGGATGCCCAGGTAACGGAGCTGGGCAAGATTCATTTGGAGAGAAGCTTGCTTAAGGTCAATTTTATCCATTTGTATCGTGACAAGCCACAGAAAGGAAATCTATCTTAAACAATAGCCGTGGGTCATTTATCAGAAGGATGCTGGGAGGCAGAGGGAAGAATTGATTCTCAGAGGTATCCAGATTAGGACCCTTCCAGAGACTTGCACAGCAAGGATTTGTGGTTCTCCTTCCAGAATGCTGTTCAAAGCAACGTTTATTCCTATCAACTTAGCTAGAGATTCCAATACCGGGATGGGGGAATCTGATCGGTTTCCTTGTGCCATCTGTTCTGGTGACAGAGGTATCATTTGATTGGCAGCCCTGCCAACTCCCACAAGTAGGGAGAAGATACAAAGAGTGCCTCTGCCTTCCTGGAGACTGGGAGAAGGAAAGGATTCGTGCTTGGGGATTTTGATGCATGGTCTGGACATCATGGATCTCATTACGGTTTGGTTGTAATATGCAAAACCTTAGATAGGAATCGAAAGCCAAGCAATAATCTGTTGACTGCTGTGCAATCTTCCATCCTCTCCCTTTCTTCTTCCTTCCCTCCCTCCCTCTCTCCTTCTCTCCCTCATCAGATGGACATAGGCACAAACTGTTGGGGGAGGAAATTTGAGAGAAGATTCCACTCTTCCAGAACTCCGGAAGGATATTATTGTACCTTGGATCTTAGATGCTCTCCTAAGACCTGTGTGTGAAGGACTTACGCCCTAGAGTGGTGCTGTAGGGTGGGGTGGAGCCTCTTGGGAGGTTTTTAGGTCTTTGGGGTGTGCTCTAGGAAGACCTGAGTGATCTTTTATTTCCCAGTTATGAGGTCACTGGCTGTAGTGTGCTGTTGTGTCCACAGTGAGCGCTCAGCAGTCCTTGGGCTGAGGCGTATCTCCCAAACTGTGAGCCAAGGTAACAATTTTCTCCTTATAATGTTATGACACATTCCAGGTATGTGTTATAACAGGCCTGCAAATAGGAAGCAAACCACCTCCTCTGACTTATATTTGAACCAAGATGTTTTCTGCTACTGATGTCTCAGCAGGTGCCAAGCATCAGGAGGACTTCCCAAGAATCACTTCGCCAGACCTTAATTTTCTGGTGTCTGTAAGTTGCTAGAGAGCCCCCAAAGTTTCCTAGTCACAGTGATGAACAAATCATCCATTTTCCATCTGCAAATTAAGGAGGCTGAACAAAACCAGTGCTTTCACTTTTTTCTCTCTTTGTCCTTCCTTAATCTTCCTGAATCCTTCAATTAAAATCTTAGACGGAGGCTCAGCGTGCGCGAGAGATGGATGTGGAGTCTTTTCTGTAGAAGTGTTTGCATGTGTTCGAGGGTCAGGGAGGGACAGACGCCCAGGGCATATATTGATCCCCTTTGTCCATACCGGCTCTGGGGGCCACTTGGTGAAAATAGATCATTCTGGCGTCTCTTCACTCTGCACACGATCGCCATCATGAGGGGAGGCTTCCTTCAGGAGTGAAGGACACAACACAATTGTGGTAATGGTATGGAGATGGCAAGTGCTGGATCAAGCTCTTGGGCCCTTGCCTTGCAGATAACTGAACATTTGTCCCAGAGATGAGAGCATTCCCTGGGGAGGGAGCAGCAGAGAGCCTGATACACAGAGGAGTCACCTCAGGCCCCAGTCCCTTGAGTTTTGCCACGTGGCAGCTGGAGAGTTTCTTTAAGGTTCTATGCCTTGAATTCTCAATCTGTAAAATGGATGAACAACAGCACCCACCTCTCAGAGGCACCAAGAGAATCTGAATTTAATCACGAATCTGAGACACTTGAGAATGTGAGCTGCTGGCAGAGTGCCCAGGATGCTCGGAGTGTTAAAGAAGTGTTAACTTGTAGTCTTATTAATATTCTCATTGTCACTAGGAAGCTGATAGCTGGGATCAGAACTGTGAAGCCCTTGCTCTTTTCTCTCACCAAAGATGAATAAAAAGAAGGCGCTTCCCCCATCCTGGTGTGTCGCCCTCTTCCTTCTCTTCTGCAAGGCCAGGGAGGGCATTTCCCTTTCTTTTCATCCTAGAGGGCAATTTGCTTTCTCTTGTCGTCTCCCTGCAAGAACACCAGGAGAGAAATTAAAGCAATAAGGGCTAAACTGTGTACAACTGGAGCGAGTAGTGTGTGATGATGATATATAAAGCCAAAAGCACTAAGTGGGCAGAGCTAGTGCTGCTGAAGTGAGTAAAACCAGGATAAATCCATCCCTGGGGAGCGATAACACATAACTCAAATAGTGGGAGCAGCAGGGGGCTGCAGGGCCTTGAAGGAAGAGCAGTTTGCACTCCTGCAGAGCACAGCCTCTGCCCAGCATGGGTAATTCCTGAGTGCCTGGGTCAGCACCATTACCAGCCTCTAGGGTGGCTGCAGGTTGGAGTAGGGATTCCTCTGGAACTTAGTCACCATGTAAAAGTGGCAGCAGAGATCAGAGGTCAGATCCCAGAGGCACTACGGGATGAAGCAGTGTCTGGAGGTCTGACTGGATGGCCTCGGGTCTAATTCTGCCTCTACCACATTTGAAGCTATATGGACTTAATTAAGGTAGCTCACCTCCCTAGGCCATCGAATGTTCATGTGAGAGTTGAAGGTGAATACGGATATACCTGCTGTTCAATGAGGAGATGTTACAAGGAGATCGAAGGATTATGGTATTCTGTTTCACAGTAGGACTACTGCAGTTGATGATAATTTAATGTGTATTACAAAATGACTAAAAGAGGGCATTTTAAATGGCCTCAACACAAAGAAATCAAGGATTTTGAGGGAGTAGAGGCAAGAGGATCACAAGTTCAAGGCCAACCTTGGCTACAGAATAAGTTCAAGGTCAGTGTGATGGCCAGTCTAACAGTGAAATTAATGAGGTCTAGAATCACCTTGGAGATGGGCAAGCTTGTTGGAGATTATCTTGATTAGGCTAATTAAATTGAAAAATTTCCACTGAGGGTGATGCTATTCCCTACGCTGGGATCCTGAATTATATAAAAAGGGCAAAGTAAGCTGAATACAAGCATTGACTTCTAGCCATTTCTTGGCTCTGGATGCGATGTGATCAGCTGCCCAAGCTCCTGCTGCTGCAATGTAACTTCTTTGCAGTGATTGACTCTATCCTTGAACTGGGAACCAAAGTAAAGCATTCTTTCTCAAGTTGCGTTTGTCAGGCTATTTTTGCCATAGCAATAGGAAAGTGAAGAACAAGTTGCCAACCTTGTCAACTTAGTGAGATCTTGTTTCAAAGTGGAAAGTAACAAGTCAGGGGCTGTGGAGATACCACAGCAACAGAGCACACACTTAGCATGCAGAAGGCTGTAGGTTCAATCTCCAGTACAAAAGGAAACAGTACTCATAGATGTGTAAGGTGATGGGCATACTAATTATCCTGATTTAGTCATAGCATAAAATATGCATGGACCAAAGTAGCACACTGCATTATATATCCATGTGTCAATTAAAATATGTATACAGAGGGGCTGAGAGAGATGGCTTTGTGGTTAAGAGCACTTACTGTCCTTCCACACATCCAAATTTGGTTTCTACCACCCATATTGAGCTATTCACAACCACCTGTATGTAACTCCAGCTCCAGGGGATCTGATGCACTCTGCTGGCCTCTGCAGGCACCTGTACACATATACACACAGAGAGACACACATGCATACACATAAATGTTTAAAAATAAATAAATAACGCACATAAAGAAAGAACCATCTGCTGCCATGGGAAATGCCAAAGCCCACTCAGAAAGGTGGCTGTCTGATTTTCTTTTTTCTTTAGATGTTCCATTCAAAGTGTCTTCTCTGGATAGAATTTCTTGGGGGAATAGCTGTAGGAGCATGAGGAATTTATTAGAAATGACAGCTTTTGGACCCTACTCTAGACCTGCTGAGTCAGGAGCTCTTAGGGTGATGGTGATTGACACCAACCATCAGCTTTTCAGGCTCTGGGATGACCTAGGAGTCAAGCCCCTGGGAGTGTCTGTTAGAGAGTTTCACACGGTTGGGCAGTTGAAGTGGGAGACCCACCCTAAAGGTGAGCAGCACCATTCTTCTGGCTGAGATCTATCTTGGACAGAATGAAAAGGAGGTGAGCTGAGCTCAAACATCCATGTCTCTGTTTTGTGACTGTGGATGCGTGTGACCAGCTGCCTGACTTTCCTGCTGCCATGCTTCACCCACCGTGATGGACTATGCCCTCAAACGGAGCCCAAACAAAACCTTCCTCCCTTGAGTCGCTTCTGTTGGATACTTTGTCAGCAATGAGTTCCCTGAGTTACTCTCCTTGTTGCTGTCACACAATACCCGTTGTGTCATGTTGTCACAACACAGTACCCGAGAGAAGTGATGCAAGGGAGTGTTGTTCCCTGTTGCTGTGACAAATGACCTGGCACAAGCAGCTAAAGTAAGACAGCTCCAGGTTACAGTCCGTCGATGTAAGGATGTGAAGGCGCCAGGAGGCGGAAGCGCCTAGTCCCTTTACACCCAGTCAAGAACAGAGAGCGATGGAGTAATGCATGCCACTGCTCAGCTTACTCTTACTGTTCTATGTGATCCTGGATCTCCCCTGCAAAGAATAGTCCCACCCGTAAGTCAGATGGGTTTCCCCACCTCAATTCACCTAATCAAGATCATTCTCCATAGACATTCTGGGGCTAACTTTGATCTAGATGATTCCTTATAGGTGTGCCTAAAGATGTGTACCTTGATAATTAATAGCAACCACCAGAGGGAAGAATGGCTGGTTTGGCTCATAGTTTCAGAGGGTCTCAGTCCATTAGAGCAGGGAAAGTTTGGTTCACAGCACTGACAGTGCAGAGGCTCCTCACAACATGGCTGAGCAGAAAGCAGTTGGGGCAAGTTGGAACCAGAGGAAAATCTAATCTCAAAGATTCTTTTCCCATTACCAACATTTGCCAGCTACTGCCCATGTCCCAAAGGGTCCACATAACTCACTGAAACAGCATAATTCACCAGGGACCAAGCGTTCAAACTCATGTGCCTGTGGAAGGCAGTTTACATAGAAACCATCCCACAGACCTTCTGATGAATACCACAGTTTAACAATGAGCCCTAGATGGTGACTTACTCATTAATAAGTATGGCAGGGATCCAGCGTCCATGGTGGCTAGCCAGCCTCCCAAACAGGCAGTCCCTGGGCTTGATTCCAAGAGTTCTGGCTCCAGGAGAAGCTGAGGGATGCTGGGAGTCTTATCTCCCCAAGACCTCCCTGCAGGTGCACATGGTCCCTTCATCTCAAGCCCAGCTGGTTTTCTTCCCTCCCATAGTCCTCTGCTCTTTCTTTTCTTCCTTTCCCCAGACACGAGAAATACACGCTGGGACAAGTTCAGGAACATGGGAAGTTTCTTTTGCCCAATAGCAATTCTTCCCTATTCTGAGAATTCATGTCTTCCTTCCTTTACACATGGATTTCTGACATCTAAAAGCCCATGTTTTAAAACTTATAATATAGACTTTTCTCTTTCTTACTTTTCTGCTGCCCTTTTGTTAAACACATAAGTACCTGGAAATCTGCTTGCTGCTAAAATGGGAGAGGGGAAAGTGAGGCATAGTAGGAGGTTTATTGAGGACAGAGAAGAAGCAGGAGTTTCAATAGTCCAATCTGACCAGACAAACTTGTAGGAGAAATAAAAGGAACAGTCGTTCTGCAGAAACTCTTTGGCTAACCAGCCTTTTAGTTCAGAAACTCTTCACTTTGCATCGTTTTGTTGGGCAGCTGCTTGTTTCCAGCTTCCTGGGTCAGCTCTTCCCTACACATTATCTATCTTAAACCTCTTTACCCTGTGATCAGCCTGGGGCCTCTCTTTCTTTGGTCCTGTTACACTGAAGAGTTGTGCATTCTGTCACCACAATAGCCATTTGGTACTGACTTAAAGAGAACTAGGAAAGACTGCTTTGTGTCTACTTAAAAGCCTCACTCTGTTGCCTTCCATGTGGGCTTTGCAGCCCCGTGTTTTCCTGTAATCTGAGTGTTGGGTATCTGGGTGAGAAGAGATTTAAGGCTGTCACAAGGAGCTCAGCTTCTTCCCACTTAGAAATGCAATGGAGATTCAAAGAAGCCACACCTAGAAGAAGGAAACTCCACCTTCAACAGGACAGACAGGAGGCCTGGGTGGATATTTACATCTTACATTTGCATGATGCATTCATACTCATAAAATGTGTTATTATACACTAATCACCAAGATTGAATTTTAACAGGTAACTATTATGAGCAGGGTTGGAATAAGAGGGATCCAAATATATACACACATAACATATACCTACACATACACTACACTACACACACACACACACACACACACACATACACATATATGTGAATTGTGTGCTTTACATCTGTGCTTTCATGTGACCATGTGTGCATGAATGTGTAGAGGGTGTGGCTTAACCTCAAGTGTGTCCTCAATCAGTCTCCCTTTGGGGTTTGACAGAGTCTCACTGTTCTAGATTGGACGGCCAGTGAGTACTCCCTGTTCCCCCAGCATGCTTGCCACTACACCCAGGCTTTTTATGGTACAGACGATCGAAATGCAGGTCCCCATGGGTGTGTAGCTGATACTTTACTCACCAGGCACCTGCACAGTCCCTGGGGATTGATAATATTTAGGACTAGTCAGAAAGTTGCCGATTAGTAATTGAGTATATTTCTTTGAGCCATGCCTTTCATTGCGTGTAATCCTGCTTATGAGTGCTTATGGGGATTAGGCTTCCCCTACCTCTGCAATGAAATATTCTGCTGTATTTGTATAGAAAAGCCACATTAAGTAGAACAGCTTAAATAGTGGTGATCCATGGTAATCGTGCCCCGTTCACTGTCTAACTACTCTGCAGGGAAGATGATCCAGCAGGTTTCCTTACAAAGACACAGCCATGCACGCTGCCAAAGCCATGGTGACTGCATAAAGCACAAGAAGTGACGGCCTGGCTTTGCCAGGGACACCGGTCCAGCTTGACCCATGGGCAGACAGCACAACTCCATCTGTAACCACGCTACCAATCTGCTCACCTGGGAGGCTGTGCTTTTACCTAGCAGGAAGATGACAGCCCCGAGGCCCACAAGGTTTTTGCTGAATGTCAGAAATGCCAAGTCAGTCCCTAGGTAAAGATCACATCTTCAAAGCCCATCCCAGTATTCTTTCTGATTAGCATGGGCATGCCCCGATGCGTTTCGTTATGGCAGGGAAATGAGTGTTTGACTGTCATTCCTGAGAGTAGTTAAAGGGTTTGCCCAGCGTTCTTTGTGACCTCTGCTGGAGCTGAGATGACCATGTGGCACTCTGCAGCTGAACTCAGACATCAGATAGTCAGATGCAACTCTCTCATCGAAAAATGAGCGGCTCTGATGCTGAGGAAGGCAGTTGGGACTCACTTACTCTAGGAACTTCATCCTAACTGCTGCACAGTGTGACAGCCATAAAGATCAAAATGGCAGCAGACGTATCCTCTGCTTCCCAGCCTTATCAGGGATGTGGGAGGGGCTGGGATCTGCTCATCATTCTCCTGGTATCTCTCTTGGAGTGCAGGGTAACAGGGATAGCAATGAAGGAGGACTATTAGCTAGATGGGACACACTAGTGAGTCACATGTCTGCGGACATTGCATCTGTGGATCCAACCAACCACAGCTGTCATTTTTCCCCCAAAAGTTGTACTACTGGGGAGGTGGAAACAAGAAGATCTCCAAGACCAGCCACTCAAGCAATCAGTGGGCTCCAAGTTCAGTGAGAGACCCTGTCAAAAGCAATGGGGGAAGATACCTGACATCAGGTTCTATCCATATGCACATACATATGAACTCATGCACCAGCATATACAGGAACACACAGACACACACACACACACAGACACACAGACACACACACACACAGACACACACACACACACACACACACACACACACACAGAGCACCTTTAAGCAATATGCTGTTTTCCAACAATATACCTGAACAGCTGTTTCCATGGCACCTACATTGTATTAGACATAGATAACACAGAGAAGACTTAAAGCATTTGTACTATATGCATATTCTATTCTATACAGGGCACTTGATTCCTGTAGCTGAGTTTTAGGCCCTGCAGCATGTGGGGACTCCAGAGAGCTCACCAGGACTCAGTTTCTCATCTACTCTTAGGTCTTTATTCCATGCTGAGTATGTTTTCATCAGAGTCACTCCTCTGTATGGCAAAACAGCTGCCAGAAATGCCCTGCACTTGTCCCTAAAACAAGTGTCACACAACAGCCAGCATGCCCTTAGAAAGCCCTTCGCTGGCTTTGGGAGGATCATCCTATACTCTTGGGTTCCAGCAGCTCCAGTTCAACAAGGGGTTGGGGAGAGCGGGATTCTCCACTCAGATCACTTGGATAAAAGTGAGTTACATTTTGATGCTACTTGAAGAATGTCAGTGGTATATGCACACACAATCATTTTGTGTCCTCTTTCCAGTCTGAGGGTCCATGGTGACAAGAATGTGACAAGACACCAGTGTACACATGGGTAAAAATGTTTCATGTGTGTGTCTCAGAGTGGCTGCCATTCAAGAGTTGTTTATAAACACAAGCATTTCAGAGTTCTCGCAGGGTGAGGACCCAGGTCACAAGTGGTGGGTATGCGTGGCAGTGTGAGTCAGAAGGTGGGGGGCTGGGGGTGGGGGGCATTAACTGTCCCATCACCTGTACAGCTGCCAAATTAAAAAAAAAACCCTTCATTTTCATAATGAAAATCCAGACCCTAAGGAGTGTCAGCTCCCCTTTGTCTGCTTTCTAGAACACTCCCTTGTACGGGAATGTGGAGGTCAGGAAAGGGGTGATCAGGCTGCCTCCTTATCTCCAAGTGACAGCTAAGCTGCGCCCTGAAGAATAAAGAGGAGGGTTCGGAAGTGAGTTTGCACTGTGTGTGCAGGAAGGGCTCTGGGAGCCGTCAAGGGCACAGCATCCCACACTGAGGAAGATGAATATTCTGACATACACACATCCCCTACCTCAACCTTCTGTCCTGTTCTTGGAGCTTCCCTCTCCCTCTGCTGGGTTATGCTGTCTTCACTTTGTCAGGAGGAAAACCATAATGGCAAAAAGACCAACAAATTGACTGTTTTCTTGGTTAGGTTCAAAAGTCCAAGTGTGAGAGGAATAGAGAAGGCCTAGCTCTCTTGTCTTCCCCATCCATGGATCAGTGATGGATGAGAATCTCAAGGCTGCTTCATGGGGAGCCAGAAGGTTTGTGATGATTTCCAGTGGCAAAGAGCAGGGAAGAGAGGGTCTCCATGATGGAGGTGCCTCGCTGTGGACCACTACACCGCTGCAAGGATGAGCACATTGAATCCACTACAGTTTCTTTGGAGGGGCTCCCACCTGGGTTTCCTGCTTTGTGACTCGAGGGAGACATAGAAAAATGAATGCCACAAGGCTCTTCTCTATAGAACAAATGTTGTCCGTTTCTGTAATTAACATACTTATTTGCATATGTTTATAGAAACTTGGGAAAAGACTATGGAAAAATATACCCTGTGTGTCTGGGGAGAGAAACAAGTGAAAGGCAAGAAAGTTAAAAGTGCATAGACTAAAATATAAATAGTATATAATTGAGGTAATTTCATGGCTGTAACGTGCTGTATAATGTGAATATATAATGTATAACATGTCACATCTGTGCATATTATACCCAAATGTTCCCTTCAACTCAAATGACACAGGCATGCACAAGAAAACTCTAGAAAAAGAATAGTGACATCTGCCTTGTTCACTTTCCTATACTTACGAAAATTATTGAAATTATGTTTCTCAAGGCTCCTACGTTCCCCCACTTTGAAGAAGTCAATGACAGAACTCACTTCAGCAACATATAGAAATGTATTGGTAACACTAGGCACCTCCTCAATGCTTTAGAGAGAAACAGTAGAATCCTCAAAATCAATAAAGTGCCTTCATCATGTAGAGAACTATGCTCGGGATAGAGGTGTGTCTCAGCACCTAGGACTTGGCAGGTATAAGACAGTTTCATCCCCTAGCACCACAGTATAGACACAGTCCCCTACATCCCACCAAAGATTATGCTTAGAGAAACAAGGTGAGGAAAGAATTCAGGCCATTCTCTGGGAAGAAAGCAAAGTAAATGTGGGGCTCACTTAGGAAGTCTAGAAAAGACAGTGAGGAAGAGAGAGGCCCCACCCAGGACTTCACAGCCTCGGCTGTAACTGTCATGTGTTAAAGATGCTGAGAACTTAGCATAGAACACGAGGAAAGCAAGGTGCTCAGGGCATCCATTCTCCAGTGCTTGGTATATGCAGGCAGTGGGCTATAGAAGCTGGTGTTGCTGCTATCCTGAGGTCCTGACTGGTAGGTGTCACCCTTCTGACGGTCCTTTGTCCACTCACCCACATCAGAAGAGATGGATCCATGAAAGCCATGCAAGCGTCAGGACAGAGTGGGGTGGGAAGCATGGGCAGGTGCTCAGTCCATGCTGGGTGAATGCACGGATGAGGGGCTGAGTGAATGAAAGGTTACGAGTGAGTGAACGGATGTGTGAGGCACAGGTGAATGATCACAGCCTCCCCCGACTATGATCCATCTGAGAACAATGTCCTTTTGGGTCTCAACATGCTTCCTGCAGCCAGAGAATGGAAAAAAAGATCTGCCCTTCATCAGGGTCCCCATCAAGCTTGGTCACATGGCTATGGAAGCCAGTCCACAGGATGCCAGATCTCTGTCGTATGCCCAGTACTAGAGCTGGAGGGAGACTCAAAACACCTGGTAAGTATGGAACTAGTTCTTCCCCAAAGAACATGCAGAGAGATTGTGATTAGAATATGTATTGGTCACAAAGCCTTGAGCAGAAGCCATGGCAGATTGGAGGGACTCTGGAACTTTCAGCCCTCAAGGACTTTGAAGAATTACTGAAAGATCACTAGACAGACACAGAAATAGGTCCTCTTGTAAGAACACACGTAGGGCTGACAAGGTGGCTAAGAGAGTTCAAGCACTTGGTGTAGAGGCTTGAGAACCTGAGTCCCATCCCATGGATCCACAGTGGACAGAGGGAATGGACTCCTAAAAGTTGTCCTCTGGCTTCCTCACATGCTTCCCCACTCACACTTATCATATATGCATCCAAAAAGGATATATAAGATAGATTTTCTGTATAGAGAGATGCTATCAAGAGTCAGCCCTGAAGGAACACTAGGGAAAAAATGGGGCAGAAGTGTCTCCATTCAAGGCCACCAATGGCTTTCCAGAGCGTAAGAGGGAAGCAGTCAGAGGCTGATCTCTGAAGTCAGGCAGGCCCCTACAGTGTACTCCTATCAGATTCCTGACCTCACACAAGTCCTACCTCTCCTTATTTGCAAAAAGGGATAATGATATTAGTAATGGTTTTCAATATTGTGCAGATTAAATGAACACACGAAGAGCTGCCAGCAGCACTTGCCGCATCTTTATTTGACTGTGTGCTCATGTTCATGTGCACGTCCATGTGTGTGTGTGAAGGTACACGTGTGGTACACGCACCTGGAGGGTAGAAGACAACCTTGGGTACTGCTCCTCAGGCACTCGTCCTCTTCTTTTGAGACAGGGTTCCCTCACCAACTGGTCTCTACTGGCTGCCTGGGAGCCCTGCTGGTCCACTCATCTCCCTCTCCACGGCTCTAGAATTTCAAGTGTTGACCACTATGCTCAGTTTTCTATGTGTGTCCTGGGGTCAAACACAGGTCTTTATGGTTGCATGGCAATTGTTGACCAACTGTACTGTCATCTCAACCCCAGCTGCTGAGCTTTTGTTTGTTTGTTTTAGTTTTTCAAGACAGGATTTCTGTGTCTAATCCTGGCTGCCCAGGAACTCACTCTGTAGACTAGGCTGGCCTCAAACTCACAGAGATTTGCCTGCCTCTATCTCCTGAGTGCTGGGACTACAGACCTGTACCACCACCACCTGATGCTGTTGAGTATTTTAAGAACAATTCATACAGCCTGGTTCCTTTGTCCTCAGTCTAACCTACGAAGATTTCTAGAAAGGAGACCAAGGGAATGCTAGTCTCAGGCTAGAAGCTTGGGCTGAGGTTTTGAATACAATCATCATGAAAGCAGGCTTCTGCTATTTCCTACCTCTGTGACCTTGAACTCAGCTCTTTATAGTGTAATAGAACACACCAGTTTCATGGAAAACACACATTAACCATGCCATGATAAATAGTCATTACTAAAGAGAACCACAATAAATAGATCCCAGAGGGAGAGGAATACATTAAGCATGACATTTCTTCCTTCCCCCATCTTTCTTCTCCTCTCCCAGATTTGTTCAAGGCTTCATCATTATCGTCTGGTGTTTCTATTTTAATCATGTTATAGGTTTACAGTACCTCCCCCTCCCCCCACATCTTTATATGCTATAATTTGGGTACTATTTTTACACAACGAGACCATTTTAACCGAGAACAGATTCAATTGTCTTTCGGCATATATCATTGTTTATCTTAATTAATGCTAAAATATTCTTAGGGGGGAAAACATATCCCACAGAGTATTATGCAAGGAAACTTAGCATTCGCTTTTGCCTCCTTCTTGTCTGGCATATCAATTTATAAAGGTCTCAGCATCCTGTTATTTCAATGAAGATATTGCTCTTAAGTGCAGACACTCACTGTTCGGTGAGAATTCAGTCACAAGGTGTCAACAGCAGGTGGGGACTAGCACCAGTGAGACATATGTCAGGGCTGCATGACTGACATTTGGAAGAAGGTTACTTTTCTGTTGCTGCAACCAAATACCTGACCGAAGCAACTTAAGGGAGAAGGGTTTATTTTGGCTCACGGTGATAGCAGCGCAGGTGCCAGCAGGAGAGTGAGGCAGCTCATCTCATAAGCAGTCAGGAAGGAGAGAGCATTGAGTATGGGTGCTTGGTTCATTTTCTCCTTTGAAAATTCAGTTCATTGTCCCAGCTCGGGAATGGAGCTGTTCACATTTAGGGTGGGGCTCTTATTTCAATGAACATAATCTCTTGCAGATACGCTAGATGTAATAGTTAATAATTTCCAACATGACAGAATCTGGAATCAACTGGAGCAGACATTCAACACTGCAAAACAGAGACAGACAGATAGACAGACAGACAGAAGATAAGTATGCCTCACAGACAGTGATGAGCATTTACCATTCTCTCTCCTCTCTTCTAACAGATGTTCCACATATCCTTTGGGGAAAGATTGCTTCTACTCTCAGTCTAGATGATTTAACTCCTGCCTCTAGCTCCAGGATGAACAAATGATGCAAGCTTGCCCAATCAGTACAAACAATTCCCTTCCTACAATGATTGGGCAAAGTGCCACCGTGTGACCTAGCAAGAGCCAATGAAATTACACCTGAGCACTTAGCAAAGAACCGTGGAAAGGTTGTTGGATCTGTATCTCCTGGGATGCTAGGCTGGTGAGCCACGAGGTGGATTTGTCATCTCTAAGTGCTTGCTTAAGGACAATGCTCACACAAAGGATCAGGGCTGACCTCTCACAGACCCTGCAGGACTGATCACTTAGAAACATCCAACCAGAAGCCCTGGAGTCTGAAAGCTATCTCTTTCCACATAAAGTTGGACTGAGCTGTGTTTCTGACCCTGGTAACCAGAGTTCTGCAGAGGGTGGGGCCTCATCGGGGAACTGTGAAGGGAGTAGCCTTTGTCAGGGGGAGGAGGAGGGTCTGTGGGGTTGACCACATCCAGGGAAACACCTCTGAGGGCATAGTCACACAGGGCCCACATGCCTTCTTAACACTGAGCATTGGTTTGGTGTCTGAAATCCCAAATAGCCTTTAAATCACACCATCAGCCCAGAGGAGGCCCCCAAAGGCTGGGCAACATCGTGGTGTGAAATGGAGAGCTTCACAAGGGCCCAAGGTGAGACCTGTGGTTGACAAGTGTGTACATTAATGGTGTAAAAGGCTGGGAGAAACAACCCACTGTGAAGGCGAGAAGATGAACCTGGGCTCCACCTGACTGGAGATGGTGCTCAGGGACCCTGACCTGAGCAAGGACACATAAAAAGTGTCCACAGGAGTCGATATGTTTTATTGAAATTGCACTGTGAACCATGCACTGTACCAAATACTTGACCACTGTTTTGTATCTTTTCTGCAACACTGTGAACTACCAAGCTTATTGCTTCCATTTTAATAAGGACTTAGTATTTTTATTTTTTCACACACACACACACACACACACACACACACACACACACACACACACACACACACACACATCGCTTATTGTGTGGATCCCCAGGCACTACAGTTACAGGAGATTGTGAACTGCCTGATGTGGGTGCCGGGAACCTAACTCAGGCCCTTGGAGGAACAGCAAATGTTCTTAATCACTAGGACAGCTCTCCAGTTCCTTGTCTCCATTTCACAAGAAAAGGCATGGAAATGTACGGAGGAGAAGGAACCTGGTCAGTCGTCTGCCTGACTCATTCTGACTTCTTTACCTATGATCCTGGCTCATCATCTTCATCTGCCCACGCCATATAGTAAAATGACCTTCATACAACTTACACAAAAGATACACACGTGGCTCAATGTACGTGAGGTTTCGTCATGGCTGTCTTGCTTTGCACTACCTTGGCCAGAAGGTCATCTCTCCTTTCCTGTGGCTCATCTGCCAAGCTCAGGAATGCTGGGAAAATGATGTGGGGGTTTGCAGAGTATAGGAGTCTCTTTGGGTCATCCCAAGGAAAGAGATAAAAGAAACTTGCCTGAACACAGGATCACGTGAGGCCTCAGCAGTTGAGAGCATCAGCTGCTACTGTAGAGGATCAGAGTTCAGTTTTTGACACCCACACAGCAGCTCACACCCACCAGTAACTGGATCCTATATCCCATGCCCTCTGGCGGCCTCTGTGGGCACCTGCACTCATGTGCACACACACACACACACACACACACACACACACACACACACACACACATCTTTAACCAAAATTTGCTTGCTATCACTTAATAAGGTAATGATTTTCGTGACTGTGATCCCCTCAAGTGTTGTGCATGTGACCCCTCCATGTACCTAATGCAGACACAGATCTGTAACATCACAGTGATAAAACAATGACCTCTTTCTTATTCTTTTTATCCACCCATCAGCTCAGGGCCTGTCGGTCTTTTCTACCCTTAGCTACTCAACATTATTCACTAGAATGTCTCCTTATCCCCTCACCAGCCATAATTCAAGGCTGAGAATCCAAATAATGACACGTAGTGAAATAGAAGAGATTTAAGCAAATTCGACTGGAAATAATGTGAAAAAATATTATTCACCCAGGACAGGAGGCTCTCTTTTGATCTTCCTTGGCCAGGATGCATTTGTTCAAGACGGTCCTTTGATAGCAAGACGCAAGCAGGGGCTAAAAGGAAACCTTGTGTCTTTGTTGGGAAATAATGAGTCTGATCAAGTCCCTTGCTTTTCTGATGCACAAAGGCGTCTATAAAGAAAATCATTTGTGTTTTCTGAGCCCTGGTGCAGAGCGCAGCTTTCTTTGGCTTGGCCTTTTAGATGAGGGTTTGGGGAATGGAAGATTTCCCTGAATAAGAAATCAGAAAGTTTGACCCCCACGGCTGCCTCTTTCTTAACATGATAACAATTGGCAATTACTTTCTGATCCGAAGCATGAGCATAGATATCGTAATGCATAGCGTGCCCACTCTCCTTTCCTAGCCTGTCCTCCCTGCCTGTTACTTGAGGTGATTTTCCTTTTGTTCTTTCAGGCCCAAAGAGTCAGTCTAATTCATAGCTGGAAATACCTCTAGCAGGTACAGTTGTGTGTGTGTGGGGCACTTGGCAAACTCATGAATTGGACCTCTGTTCTTCTTCCCTAAGGGACATTAACGGTTCCCATGGAATTAGGAATGACCTGGCTGCTAGTGTTAGCCTGTTGCACGGTTGCTTGGCACTCTGGCTGTATAGAAGAAGTGTGTCTTCAGAGTCGGGCGCCAGTGCGTCTAACGCTAACAAAATACATGTGAGCACATCCATGTGGTTAGAAAAAATGAGGCTCTGAAATCCATACTGCTTGGCCCAAGATCCTACTTGTTCTTGGTCACTATTCAATCTCTCCGATGCTCAGTGTTCCTACCTGTAAAATGGGAATATTAAAAGCAGTGCCTTTGGACAACATGGTTTCTCATCCTTGGTGTTATGAACATCTTGGGCCAGACAGCTCTTTGCTTTGAGAAGCCGTCACAGTCATTTTCCCTGTTTAGCAACAAGCCCGGCTTCTACCCAACAGATGCAAGTCACATGCGACCTCTCCCCACCTCCTTAGTTGTGACAGTCAGAAGTGGTTCCAGATATCACCCGATGTTCCACAGAAAGTTTAGTCCTTCCTGCCGCCCTCATTGAGATCCCCTGTGTCAGAGGCACTGTGGGAACTAGATAAAATGATCTGTATGAAATATCCAGACATTGCTCGGGAGATGCTCTGTAGTAGGCTCCCACAAACACCAACTATATTGTAACTGTGAAACAGCAAATAGAAACTTAATGCAAGTTTTCAAAGACTTCCTTTTTTCTTTCTAAAGGTTCTTTCTGTTGGGGATGAGGTGGGCTATGTGCATGTGAGGTCTGAGGTACTGAACTCCTGGAGCTTGAGTGCTGGGACCCAAACTCAAGTCGGCAAGAGCAGCAAGTGCTCTTAACTGTCCATCTGTCTAGTCCTATTTAGAATTCCAGTTCTCAAGTTATCACACCAGAATCCTAAGTACCCCTGTCTACCTCTGATAACTCATTTTGTCTTATATCAAAGCTTCCAGCTGCTACAGGACATGGTGTCTCATGCCTTTGATGCAAGCACTACAGAGGTAAGAGCAGGTAGACTTCTGAGAGTTCTAGGCCAGCCAAGGCTTACAGAGTGAGACCCCAACCCACAGACAACCAATAAACCATCTAACAGCTGCTAGGAAAAGGGAGTTTCACTGCTAGGTGACTGTGAACAAGTGGTGTCACCTGACCTTACCTCAGTGGAAATGGGAAAGTTGTTTAGAGAAGGTTCACTGAAAGGGGAGACACCCCATGTCAGCAGTGTGTGAGCTATGGTCTCACCCAGAACAAAATGCTTGGCAGAAACAAAAAAGGAAGGAAGGACGGTGGGGGGATTACTTTTGTAATCTCAACACTTTCAGGTTTTACTTTTCTGAGACAGGGTTTCCTGGACCAGGCTAGCATCACTCTCACTATGTAACTAAAGATGGCTTTTCTCTCCTGCTCCTCCTACCTCTACCTCCACAGGGCTGGGAATACAGGTGTGAGTGACTACTCCTGGCTTGATATTTGGACTCGACACCACAGAAGCAGCCTTTGAGTTTCACTGACTCTAATTTTAATCAGAGAGGGTTGAGGACAATGCCCTTTAGTCCCCAAGTTTTCCAGGTGCGGTCAACCAGCTTGGTCAAGTCAGTGGCTGCTCCTTTGCTTTCTGTGGGGACTTTGTGTATGTGAGTGCAAGTGATTGGTCTCGGCCTGCAGAAGGAGAGAGAATATCCTTCCTCTTGTCAGAGATGGAAGTTGTCTTTCTGCGGTTGGGGGGCTACAAACAACAAAATACATCTCCTTCTGTCCTTCCCAAGGATGCCACAGTCTAACCAGCCATGGCAGAGGGAATGACTTGACTTTCACGGTGCAAATCTCTAATGAGACATGAGGCTGCTTGGTCTTACCTTAGAATCACTGCAGGATGTAGGTGCTGTCCCACTGACTAAACTGAGGCACAGTCAGGACCCTTGGCCTCGTATTCATAGTACCCGCATGGGTGGTACCACTGGAAGAGTGGCAGTGCCATAGCTACTTGGCACCCTGACTTCGGCCAAGGCAGGAAGCCGTAAGGACAAGACCTCTGAGCTTGGGTGCTTATTCGTCACCATTTGTCTGACTTTGAACCTTGCCCCTAACTTCTCTAAAAGGAGGCTCAGCAAAGACAGAGATGGAGATGATATCATTTGGGGTCCTCTATCATCTGAGGCTGTGTGGAAAGCATAGTGTTTGAGATGTAGTTTACCCTCAGTAGCTGCTTTTGTTGGTCTCAGTGGGTTAGAACTTTCTAGAATGCATAACATCCATATTTAAGGTTAGGTATGTCTCTAAGAACTCTGGGCTCTCTTCAGGTGTGGAGCTCTTGGAAGGACCTTGGAGGCCATTCTTATTTTGACTGGGGGTTGCATCCCCAACTTAAGGTTGGTTTTAGATGTTTAAAAGTATTAAAATTATTTAATTGAATAATTAGTGGTCATCTAGGTCTTGAGAATTTGAATGGCCGAGAATCAACAGAGCTCATTGTTTGGGGACCCAGCCTTTGAAGCCAGACTCAAGACCCATTTGACACCATGCAAACACGGATAGGAATCTCACAGGGTTATTTGGAAACTCTAACTGGACCAGGCAAGCAGCGTGCTTAGCGTGCCTGGCACACCATGAGCTGGAGGAGCTGGCTCAGCCTCGGTAAGCATTTCCTCCTTGTGTGCGTGCAGGGAATAGCTCTGAAAGTCCTTTAAGTTTCCTCTCTCTGCTTCCTCCTCTGTTCTGCTGGAAGGTGACTACAATACAAGCCTGTGTGGGGCCAGGTCTATGGTACACTCCTGTAAACCCAGCATGGGGGGATCTTACAGCAGGAGGATAATGAGTTTGGGCACAGCCTAGGTTACACCCAAGGTTCTGCATCAAAATATTAATCTTTCCTCACTGGAAAGAAAATTTCCACCTAGAAGAAAGTGCCATTCCTCCACACCCACGGTATCGGGTTAAGATGTTATTTTGCCAGGGTTGTTGTTGAATGACTCAGCAATGACTAAGCGTGCCATCTCTTCAGGTGATGCAACCACCTGGGAAGTTGTCAAAAACACCAGTTCCTGGCTAAGTTTGCCCTTCACTATGAAATTTGGGGGGAGGATGTCCCTTTGCCCAGACCCTTAACTTTAACTATTCTAGCAGGACTAAAAGACAAAGCAACATCTAAAATAATCCTCATTTGAATATATCATGATTTATTTTTTTAAAGTACTGAGAATTTCACCCGTGAATATAATAGGTCTTTGCTGAATCTGCTTGCCCCTCCCTCCTCTATAAGGCCCCTCCCAGGCTTCTGACCACCTTTCTTGCTCAACTTCATGCACTCTATTTTAAAACCACTGAGTTCACTTGGTGCTGTGGTTGTGTGCATGGGTTAGGGAAAATTCCTGGAACATGGGCAGCCTATCAGGGGCTGCATCTAGAAACAAACAAACAAACAAACAAACAAACAAACAAACCAAAACCCCCCAAACGTCTTGACTTGCCCTCGTCCATCACCTGCCAATGGCTTCTCAGCAAGAGGGTGAGTCCTTTTGGGCCCCCCGAATCCTCCCTGGGATTTAGTCTGGCTCAATCTTGTGCTGTCCCAGCTGTGAGTTCATGAGTTCAATGGTGCCGTTGTGTCCAGAAAACACTGTTAACAGTAGTTCCACCACCTTTGGTTCTTACACCTTTCTGACCATTCTTCTTTGATGATCTTTGAGCCTTAGCAGAGGGGTTCATATAGATGCCCCACTTAGGGAATACCCCATAGTCTCTTACTCTCTGCACATGGATCTATTGTTTTAAAAGCCATTCCTCTAATGACCAAGGCTAACACTTACTAGGCCCATGATCTAAGATGACAAACTTATTCTGCCTCCCACCTCTCATTTTCTTCACTGTTTTCTCAGTTTATGACTTCACTTTTTGTCAGAGGGATCTATGACAAGCAGAGATGCATTCCCCCCTTGTCCCCAAACTCATTTAACCTGTGTTTTAACATTCCTCAAAGAGGAATATAGTGTTCGATGTGGGCTTTGAAGTTCAAATCCCATTCCTGCCCCTTCCTAGCTATGAGTGTAAGACTTCCTTAGCATTCACTCATTTCTTCATTGCCCTGAACAACTTCTAAGAGAAGACTTGGGTGCCGGTATGGCAGGCATGAGCTCTGCCTTCTAAGAGTACAACCTGTGGGCTTTGAGCGCTTTGAGCAGGACTCATGTGAGGATGGGAAAGAGCTGATGTTAGGAGATCCCATAGCAGAGGACCTGAGTCTGGGAAGGCAGAGGTCAGGGAAGGTTTCCAGTGGAAGCTATGCAGAAACTGAAATCACCTTTCCTTCTCCAGGTTTGAACCCTGGATCTTGGTTAAATTAAGCAGATACTCTCCTAGTAAGCCACATCTCCAGGCTCAGACAGAAAGAAAACTCACACAGGAAATATAAGAAGATGATGCATACATGGTAGGAAGATGATCCCTTATAGAAGCTAAGAGATTAGAAGTAAACAAAGGAACAACCTAAGAAAAGTCCAATGGGGAAGCGGGGAGGGGAACGGTGAGGGGAGAAATGGGGAGCAAGGGCCAGGGTGCAAATGGTAGGTATGTTTTCAGTTATGGAGAGTAGACTGCAGTCCTCAGGGTAGTAGGAGCTTCAGATTGTACAATCAAGTTTCCAAAAAGTACCTACAGGGTGTCTACAAAAAATTACAACGGATGGCATAGTTCAAGAAACAAGGAGAAAGGATATTGCGCGCTTTTGTCTTAAGGAAATGACGAATGTTTGAAGATATAGATTTTTTTTTACCCTGGTTTGAACTTATGCAATACAGAACTGCATGGTATCTCATTAATGTACATCATGTTTTAATGTAGTAGTCAAAGTGGATTTTTAAAAAATGGACCATGTTGTGGAGAAGGGTTTGTGTGGGAGGAGAGAAGCAGGAGAATGTGAAGGAGATTGCTAGAACAGCTCTCCCCAAGCCTGGGACCTTTGTTAGGATAGTTCTTAGTGCCCCGAGTCCTTGGAATGAATGGAGTTGGCACATGCCAGAAAACCAGTCAAGGCTTACAGAACACAGTGTAACACTGCCCACAATGGTTGCTTGGTGGAGGGAATCTTGGAGACTTCAAACCTAAATCTAAAGAATTAATAATCAATCAAATGGGAATTTAGAATAATTCCCTGGGTTCTGGCTTGAGCCAATAGCAACTGATGAATCACAGGGGATGGTTGTGGTTTGAATGCAATGTACACCCCCATCCCCTCCAGGTTTGTGTTTTGAAGCGAGCTGTAGTGTTTTGTACACTATGGAACCTTTAGGCAGAAGGGTCTATCTGGCAAACGATCACCATTAGATTTGGGCCTTTGAAGGTTATATTCACTGCTGGTTCTGGTATCAGTCTGATAGAAGCAGCCTGCCACATGTGTCTACAGAGAGAGCTGCTCCCACAGGCCCTGGTGTAATGGACTGAAACCTCTCTGAAACAGGGATCCCAAATAATTAAGCTTCCCTGCTTAATTAAGCTGCTTCTGCAAGGCTATTTTTGTCCTAGTGCATAGAGAATAAATCAATACAGGGATGCTCTCTGCAGAGAAAACTCCTTAGCCCAAGTCTCAGTTTCCTGACCTGTCAGATGGGACTGACTTTTGATATCTTCTAAGAATGTAAAGGGAGTCACCTGATGCCTGACACACAGGGGTGATCAGTGTGCTTGACATACAGAGATCACTTTTACAGGGTGCCAAGTCTGTTGTAGGACATGTGTGAAGAGTCCCCAGAGTCCCTAGGTACAATCTCTGTCCCCAGGGATGGCTGTGGCAGCAGAAGTATTAGCAACACAAGTGGAAAATGTTCAGCCTGGAAACAGACAAGCAACTGCAATTGCTAATTTGAGTTTATTTTCTAAAAATGCACCATGATTCTCAGTGTGGTGCACTCACCTGCAGATCTGGTCTTTAATGAGCTATTCTGCTGTTGCTGGTACGAGGGCTTTAGCGGTCAGAGGGGCAGATGGGTGATGAAGCTTTCTTCAACCAAGGAGAATGGGGACGGGGGTCAGCAAATAGCAGAAAGAAAGTTAGTTTGCCCTTTGAGCATCTGATCAGCACAACTCCTTAGGGAGGTTGTTACTTCAGCCCCACATCCTAGGAATCATGGCTGGCAATAGCTGGAGGTGGCATCATGGAGACCACATTTATTTTTTCTTTTGTGGGAAAAAATATGTAACCATTTATTGGTCACAGTGGGTGTGTAGCTGCCATCCCAGCACTTGAGGGGCTGAGGCAGTTTGAAGTCAGCTTAGGCTACATAGCCAAGTTCAAGGTTAACCCTGAGAGAGACTCTGTCTCAAAACCAACAAACAGCCATGCTGCTAGAGACACTGCAGGCCTCTCAGGACCACAGTCTCCCTCTGCCTCCCCTGCCAGCTTCTCCTACTTCTTAATGATGGAAATGAACCAGTTTCAGCCCATGACTTCGAGAGAAACAGGGGTGTGCAGCCACTGGCAACCTACAGCATCTAACTCATTCTTGGTGAGGATTCTTTCTTGACTGAGTCATGAATGAGTGAAGGGAGGAACAAATGAATGGAAGCTGGCATCACAGAAGCCTGAGTCCTTGGAGGGTAACTTGCTTTTACAGTAGGCTTGAGCATAGTGGTTTTAGCCCCTCCTGTTTGAAACGACTTGTTTGGGAGAATTAGAATGACAACTTAAGGACTATTAAAGCACGTGGGCAGGAAAAACTAACCATGCTTATCCCTGGAGGGGTCTGAAGGACTCTGGTAGTTTTTGCTCAGGCTTTCATTACAGTCTTCAAAAGCAGGACGAGGTGTCATCAGGGGATGGTTTTGCCTTTTGTGGCTTGAGGGAGCTTCTTTTTTCACACAAACATATTTGTTAAAAATACAAATGAACAAATATGAGTTTTGGAGGTGAATCTGAATGCTGGGCTGGCCGTGGTGGCATTCGGAATATCGCTTATGTCCTCTGAACTCGGTATCACAGCTGCGAGAACTCACCTCCTGGAGCATCATGGGGATGGAAAGTCTAGTGCCTGGAATGGAGGGGCCATTTGATAAATGACAGGTTCTGCTGCCGTTATTAGCAGCAATGATAACAGCGACACACGGGAGCATGACAAATCAGGGTGCACAGAGGTCCCTTATATCCGGGACAGTCCTTGAATCTGATTTTATTTATGACCTGTCTGGTTATGCAGGGTGGCTTAACATATTGATTCCCTGAAGACCATATGGCTTAGCTGTGTAACGAAGGCCTTTTTAATAAACTCCTCTTACTGACTATTTGTGCAAGAGGCAGTGGTGTGGTCTCAGCCATGAAGGGATGCCAGGAGCTTGTGGTACTTGCCATTTACTAAGCTCTTCCGATGCAGTCATCAGTCCACAGTACAATGTCATTGCATCCGACCATCTCTGTTCCACAGAGGAGAGAGCAAAGGGCAGGCTGGGGAAATTCTTTACAGCCACACGGCTGGTAAGAGAGTCAAACTCAGGCCTTCTGGAACAGGGTTGAAAATCTTTTCATTAGACCTGATGTATCTCTTGCTGCAAGTTCTGAGAGGTGAGAGGAAATGGGGGAGGGGAAGGTACAGAAGAACAGCGAGGCTTGGAAGAAAGATGGACAGCATTGTTATCTGGTGGCTCCTGTCATAACCCACTGGGGTATAGAAGCCCAGGAATGGAGTGTGGCTCCTCTTGCTGCTACAGTGCATGCCAGAGACTCCTGTGAAACATGAAACAGAGTACAGGTTGGGCCAGAGGAAAGGTTGCCATGGATACCTGAGGATGCTAAATAAGGGACTACTAGTTTTCCCTCTCCACTCAGTTCCCTTTGTCTAGCACAGTAAAATTATCTTTTTGTCTAAAGTGGAGACCATGGTGTGTAGATTGAAGAAAATGCTTCTCAGCTGTCCTTGGAGCAAAGTGTGGGAAGTGTCCATGCCTGGGCTGATAGGTCTATGTGTCCACACCTGGTACACGCAGAACATGGCGTGTTCAGTTCTACAGAAGGAACCTGCATGATCTTCCAGCTTCTGATCCTGCTGGGACGGCAGCTGTGGTGGCTCATGCAAACACTGGTAGTGACGTACACGGAGAGGTGGCTGTTCACGGTAATAAAACCGGGAATCCTATGGTTATGGAGAAGACGTTCATTCCATTATCAAGCTTGAACGATGAGGACATGACACAAAAAGATGGTTGGGGGTTTGGGGGAGATGGGTGGAGCATGAAGGGGCACAAAGCTTATCTATGGCCCGGGATGGTTTGTTGCTTAAGCTGAGGATGCTCTGCGGTGGTGATGGGCCAAGTGAGAGGTAAGGAGATGACAGTTGCAGAGGAAGAGTTGGGGTGGTCTGTGGTGGGTGAGAGAGCCAGGAGGCTCCATCAGGCAGGTGTCTGAGCCTACTCCATCTTGCTCAGAGTGTTAGACACCCTGAAAGCAAGACACTGGGCCGGGGGGTGTTTGATTCAACAGCAATGAAATCGAACATGGCCCAGAGACCCTTCTCTAGAGCAATATGGAAGAGGAGCTGGGGCCAAGGCTCCCTAACTAGAGGGATATTTACAGAAGCGTCCACTGCGCACTCACTCCAGCAGGTGCACACACATACCATACCACACACCGCAGGGAGTGAAGAAAGCCCCAAGTGAACTCCTGAGTGAATGCGTACAGTTGTCATGGGCACAGCCTTGTCGAGGACTCCAAAGCCTCAGACCCATGGGAAATTAGCAAAGCCTTCCTCACATCTAAGTGCAAATGTTGAGTGTGTGTGCGGAAAATGCTCACCATGGCTCACTCCTCCACGATGTTGACAGTCTGAAGACTCTCCTACAGAGACTGCTCCCACTGAGATTAGCTGAACCTGCCTCTTGATCTGACACTCACCATAACTTCCCACCTCCTTGTTTATCAGTATGTAATCGCTTTGTTCTGCCGAATGTAGTTACCCCAACTCTCTGTTCAACTATGTTATAAAAATACCGAGCTTATGGGGTATAGCAATTTCTCCATCCAAGGGCCTGCACCATAACTCCAGGACCCAGTTACTTCTGTCCATGTGTCTGTGTTTATCATCCCCAGTTAGGTTTGTCCTCAGAGCCATGCAAGGACTTGCAACATATCATACCACATATAGTACATATGTTCAGCACACCATACACAGCATATACACATATGCACACACACACACACACACACACACACACACATACATTTACTACACATCCAATCACACTCACATCCACCTTTACATATCAAAGATTGATGCAAGTACAGAGTGGGTCCTGCAGCTGCAGTTGGAGAGCAATGTCTTTAGTCTTTGATGGTTGATTTAGGGTCAAAGGGTGGTTTGTAAAAATATCTTTTCTGGAATGCACACATGAGAATTCCAGAACATAAGAGCAGTATGGTACCTTGCTCTTCTGCAGAGAGAGAGAGAGAGAGAGAGAGAGAGAGAGAGAGAGAGAGAGAGAGAGAGAGAGAGAGAGAGAAGAGAAGAGAAGAGAACTCTCCCTAGGCTTTCTAGTTTCTAAGAGCATAGATGTCCTAAGGTAAAACCCTCTATGGCATCTAAGTTGCAAGGGTGGCCTCTGCCCTTGCCCTTTTCACTAGACCCTGCCCTTCATCTGCAGCACCCAAATCTGTTTTGAAGGGTGTCCTAGAGGGAGGCATTATGGATAGGCATGAACACCTAAGGAAATACAGGATTAATTTTATATTTCTGCTTAATTTCAACGTGAGAACCCAGGCAGAGGAACTAGAACTTTGTCCTCAGACACTAATATTTAGGAATGATGAAGTTAGTGAGGACTCTTGCCAAGGGGAGGGAGCTCTGCACCCAGACCACTTTCTTGTTGGAGCATGTATTAGTTACTTTCTTGTTGCTGTGACAAAAATACCAGACAAGAAGCAAATTAAGAGAGGAAAGGTTTGTATTGACTCACAGATCAAGAGTACAGTACCTCATGGCAGGAAGTCATAGCAGAAGGAGCTTAGGGCAACTGGACACTTGTCCTTCAATAGCTCACTAGGTACCTGCCTCACACAGCATCCAGAGTCACCGAACAGGGAGATGAACTCTGGTGTTCATCCTATGGGACGGTGCTGCTCATGGTCAGATAGCTCTTTCTTCCTCAGGCAAACATCTCTGAACACACTTGCTCGGATATACAAGTGTGTGGTGTGTCTTCTAGTGTTGACAATGAAGATCAATAGCCATGGAAGGTCACTCTTTGTGTGTTATGTGGAGTACCCATGGGAGTCAGACAAAGTACCCACACCAGAGGGGTCCTACAGCAATGTACTGTCTCACTCTGGGAACTGGAAGACTGAGCTCAAAGCATCAACTGGATTGCTTCCTTCTGTCTTTGACTTCTAGATTGTGTCTTCTCTCTGTCTCTATATGGTCACGGTGAACCTGTATTCTAAAATTTCTTTTTCCGGGAACAAATTGGAACTCATGAAGCTCAAAAGCTCCTGTTTGAACTACTGTCCTCTTCAAAGATGGATCTCAGCTACAGTCATAGTCTGAGATCCTGCATGTTCTGACAGGGCCACTCCCCTGTTGTCAGTGCTCAACTGTACTATTTGGGTGGTGCTTAGAAACAACTTTCTATAACCCCCCCCCCATACTATGACAATTGGCACTGAGGCTGACCTCCAGACTGGGTGTGCCTGATTGAATGAATCTGTGGCCATCTGGTTGCAACAGCTATGTCTGGCCATTCTTTATCTCTGATGATATTACAGAGAATGGCTAGTCTTCATCTGGGTTGGTCTCTATTCACCACTTTGCAGACATTTGCTATGGCAACCATGGTGGGAAGAGATGACCCAGGAAATGGCAGGGTCAGCTGCACCTCATTTCTCCTGGCTTCCTGGATGATCTCACTGTACTCTGGCCACTAGCTTACTAGAGTGTTTATAGATAATGGTTCTGTGTGTTTGTGTGTTCTTTGTGTCTGTGTGTCTATTGTGTGTTGGTGTCTGTGTGTATCTGAGTGTGTCTGCATCTTTCTGTGTATATGTATGTCTGTAGGTATGTCTATCTGTCTTTGTATAGGTGTCTGTATGTTTGTACATGTGTATGAATGTATGTCTGTCGTGCACATTCACATGAAGTATGGGGAGGTTGGGGGTGGAGGGGGCAAAGCAATTCTTTCCAGGATGCTGCCAAGTGGGAAAAGGATCCTGTTGTACTTTGAGGAGGTGGTAACCACATCTGTGACTGGGTCATATCTGTGCAATCTGTCCCTAGTCGTCCCATACTCTTGTTAACCTGTGGTTCAGCTTCAGCAGTGCTGGAAGTATTAACAGGGCTCTTCCTGCCTACTCTGCAGCTGGGATAACGGTCCCCACTCTTCACATCTTTCCAGAGTGTCCTCTGATCCTGTGCATGTGGATCTCCCTGCTGAGCCTCTTGTGGTTTGGAGTCCGTTCTGTGCCAGTCTCAGATACTGCTCTGGAGACCTCCATGTTAGAGATGGGCAGACAAACAGCAGTGGGAAAGGATTCATCAGTCAAGTAGTAGGTGACTCACTGACTCACCTGCCTGAGCATCATCTGTAATGTCCCCTGAAGACTTGGTGAGACCATGCCTGTGCGTGAGAGATAGTTGAGCACCTGATGTCCCTAGGGCCTTAAGATGTGGTGAGACAGTCGTGTTCATGAGGGGCCTGGAGAAGAAGGAGATGTGTGGATGTTTCCCCAGTGTAAGGCAGACTGATGCTCTGAGAGGGGCCTGAGGTGGTCCCAGCATCCTGCAGCCTGTAAAGCACCTGCTATAAGGAGCACATTGTGTGTGTGTGTGTGTGTGTGTGTGTGTGTGTGTGTGTTCCACTTTGTCCCCACAACATGCTGGGGGCCTGCTTTGTGCAAAAATTGCTTTCTCAGCTCGCTTCTCTACTGAAATTTAGAATGCTCTCTGGCTGACAGACACTGCCTGGAGCAGCCTGTGTGGCTTCCCTTGGGCCTGTCAGAGGTGAGCTCTCAGCACAAAGCCTGAGGAGGTCTGGCTCCTTCTTGCTCTTCTCCTTGGGAGCTGGCTATGGCAGCTGCCAAGGACGGGTCTTATCACTGTGCCTGTTCGCACTTCTCTGGTGGCTTCGTTTGGATGTTTCTTTGCTCATTCAGTCCTGTTTTATAAACATTTATCAAATACCAATGATATATTACTACACATGGCCTTACCCTGGGATCATAGAAATAAATAAAGGCCTGCTGTTAGTGCTCGTGTTTTAGTGTAAGTAGGTGGTTAGTACATTTGCATTCAGTATATAATCATAAACTTGTATATCACTTTAAACTCCACAATAATTTCTAGTTGGAAACCCAATCACATTCAGACACCCCACTCCATTCTGAATCTCTTTCCTGGATGGGAAGGGAAGAGAGGGTTGGGGGTGTATCCTTAAAACAATGTATTTGTAAGTGTACACACACAGAAAACAGGGCAGGTCTTCCTGCATCTAGAATTACAGATTATTGTGAGCCATTAGACAAGTGTGACAGGAACTTAGCCTGGTTATCTGGAAGAGCAGTTATGTGTTCCTAACCACTGAGCCACCTCTGCTATAGAACCCCATTGGGTATTCTGAAATGTATAACATAGAGTACACAGGCTGGCGGAGAAGACCTGTGATGTAAATGTTATGTGCTTCTCACGCTCCCTAAAGCGTTGCTGTCTGATACTGAGTGCTCTCGACTGATGCGTGCAAAGTCATGATTTCACGGTAGGATTATCACAGCTGTGATTCCCAGGTTCTGACGAGTGTCAATGCTATTTTGAAGTATCTGTAACACCTGAAGAATGATAAGAAAATGCCACTGGTTTTGACTGGTGACAAAGTCCCAGATAGCACAGGCCTCACTTCCCCTTTACTTAGCACAGGCCATTTGTCTGTTGTATCAGTCAGCCAGCGTCTCTGAAACAAAGCTGCTGACCTAGACTGTGTCCTGTCCTGCAGTTCTGAGGCTTGGTCTGCGATCCAGGTGTGCATAGGCCACACCCCTTCTTAGGTGACAGGAAGTGGCCAGATGATGCAGCCTTTGCACATACACCCTCCAGGCACATAGAGACAGCTGAGCTGTATTCACAAGAAGACAAACTTTCTAGCCTGTACTCCCTCATTGGGTGACTACTTGTCCTTCAATAGCTCACTAGGTGCCTGCCTCACACAAGCAGCTATAGTGACCTCAAGTGACCTGATCCTCTAACACCTACATAGTTATTCTAGGAACACAATGAAGGGTGCTGTCTCTGTTTTCATTATTTTTAAAAGTAATTTGTATTAATTTTTGGGATTCCTTCTATTTATTTGTTTGCCAATTTCATGTATGTACCACAGTATACCTTAATCAATCTATTTTCAGATCCCTCTCCACACTTTCCGAATACCCTCAAAACATCCCTTCCTACCTTCTTGTCCTCTCCTCTTTTGTTTCTATGTAACCAGAGGAGTCCAGTTAGTGTTGCCTGTTGGGATGGTAATTGATCTTGTCTACTTGACTTTTGCAGGTCTTGTGCAAGGGACCACAGCTGTGTGTGAGTGGTATGACCAAATCCTGAAGACAGCATTTCACAGTACTCTTCCTCATTCTCCAGCTGTTACATTCTTCTTGGCCCCTCCTCCACAGTGTTTTAAGAGCCATGGGCATGCATGTATGGGGGTTTTATACAGATGTCTAGTTTAGGCCTGAGCTCAACAGCCACGTGTTTTCAGCATTTTGACCAGTAATGAGTCTCTGTACGAACTGTTGACCACTGCAGAATGCAGCTTCTCTGCAAAGCTGAGAACAGTGGCAATCTATGGCTATAAACATTAAGTATTTAGAAGATGGTTTAACAACGTGCCCATTTAGGAAAACAGGGGCAGTAGGTTCATTGGTAGGGCCCAAAGCCATTGGCTTTTGACTAGGGTAACAATGCCAGTTATGAGTTCCCTCTTGTGGGTTAGGACTCAAATCCAATCATAAAATGGTTGACTTCCCCTATAACTGTGACACTATTGCTTCAGTGGGTACTTCTTGCTTGGTAGATCAAAATTGTAGCATGCCTGAATATCATTGATGACTTCCCCCTGCTTTCCCCCACCCCAGCATCTTACATAGCAACTTCTTGATCTATGACAGCTAGCCAACAGGGAGGGAGTTTTCAGGTCAGTTTCAGTTTTTTTCTATGTCTCACAAACAAAGTGTGTTATGTCTTTAACAATAGGGTCTTATCATCTAGTTTTTATGGGCAAACCAGAACAATGGAGATAGTCTATGTTGTTGTGAGTAGAGGGTCTCTGAGACCTTGGCATCTAACTCACAGGAAGGCATTTCATGCCTAGCACAGAGATTTTCACTTAATAACCCATGACATACGTTTTTGAGAGAGTCTTGCTTTGTAGTCCAGGCTAAACTTGAGGTAGACATTTGTCCCATTGCCCTCTATCAAGTCATAGGACTGAAGGCTTGAGCCACCACACCTAGATGTCCTGACTTTAATCAACAAGTGAAAGGTCATCATGTCTCTTACCTCACACTCTAATGGCTTTCTTGCTATCAGTGTCCTTCTGGTAGAGTTTACAGTCCATTATAAGTGGTTTTTTTTCTCTCTGGCTTCTTCCTGGTAACCCCCGAGAGAGTCTGGGCACCATCCTCCTCTACGGTTAATGAGCATACAGCTCCTTTCTACCTCCTGCCTTAGCACTGTTGGGATTCAGAAAGTTTAAGGACTTCTGGCAGATTCCAGAGGCATTCACCTTTCCTGTTGCTGAATGGGTAAGGGGAAGATGGTGTGAAAACCCAGGAGCTTAGCAACCTAACAAGGGCCTTTCTGCATGAATGAGAATTTCATTAATCTAAAGGTATTTTGGAATGAAGCAAATGTGTCCTCTTCCTACCAACTATTTCTTGTATTTCAAACTTAAGTTCTGAGTATGTGTGCCTCTGTGCCTGGGCAAATATGTGCATGTGTGCATGCGTGCCTGTATGAACATGTGCATGTGTGCCTGTGTGAACATGTGCATGTGTGCATGTGTGCCTATGTGAATATGTGCATGTGTGCACGTGTGCCTGTGTATATGTTTTTCTCACAGACTTGGAATAATGAGCTCCCCAGATGTGCAAGCTGTTTGAATAATAACCAACCTGTTCTCTGTAAACTGGGTTCTGATATGTTACCTGTGGGAACAGGAGCATGCCTGAGAGATGAAACTAGATTTGATCTGTATCTATTAGATATATATTTGTGTACATGAAAGAGAGGAGAGAGGGAAGGGTGGAAGGGCGAAGGGAAGAGGGGAGAGGTTTGAGTTTGAAATTTCTTAGTCTTTAAAAATATGTGCACTGCCTTCGCAATTTCTGTCCTAGTATACTAGATCTTTATTCTTTAGAGATGCTTGTTTATAATGTATACACTTGACTGGAAGAAAAGATGTGCCATCAAAGCAATGTAGTAAGAACTCATAAAACTTAACAAGGAAGCAGAGAAACTGTGCAGGGATGAAACAGTAGTGGTAGAGAGAGCACTTGGCTTTACAGTAGTGAAGTCTTGGGCTTCGTTTCAGAATAGGCAGGAAGGAAGGAAAGAAGGAAGAGGAGGAGGGAGGGAGGGACTGAGCAATGATTTCCCCATACTATCCACAGCTGTGTTATATAGTGATTTCCTCTGAATTGAAACACTTCCTTCTGGAGGGAGAAGGAAGGTCCATAAGACTCAGGAAGTCAATGAAACTTACAAGATTCACAGCCCCCTCCATAAAGCTATGCAAGCAGCAACAATCCTAGGGGAGGAGGGATTCTCTAACCACTGAGCTGACTGCTGCTGTGTGAGGATTCCATGGCGTCATTTCCATGAAGTCATCGTTAGTGGTGGGATGAGACGCTGCAAGGACGCAGCTACTGTGAAGCCTGCTCCTAGCAACTTCCCTATGGTCTACAAGGTAGTCCACAATCCCTGGTTTAGTATCATGAACTTTGGTGGAGTCCCTCCTTCAGTGTATCATTAGAGGTGACTGCATTAGTTACTTTCTTTGGCTGTGATAGGACACCATGACCAAGGCTTATAAAATAAAGCATTTAATTGAGCTCTCAGAGGTTAGAGTCCTGAGCAGAGGCAGCTACCTTCTTGTATCTTTCCCAATAAATCTCTTGTGTGAGGTGTGCCAGGATACCTTTCCCTTCACATTTGCAACACTGCTTATGCCTAACTGAAATGAATGGATGTTTGTTCACAACACAAGTCCCTAGGAAAAGTCACCTGAAAAGGAAGCTAAATACATTATGGATAATTAACACCACATGCCATCAGGGGCCACACATCAAAATGGCCATGAGACAGCATCCCTGCCCATATCAGAACAGCTGAAACCTAAAACACGGACAGCAATAGAGGCTGAAAGAGGTGGTAGGTCACCCTGAGCTCATGTCCATCTCCAGTGTGAATACAGAACGTCATAGCCACCTTGGGGAGACAGTTTTGCAGTTTCTTGGAAAGCTAAGGTGTATTCTCACTTGCTTCTCATAAATATATGCTAAGAGTTACATCTACACAACAATATGCACGGTGGTTTTAAAATTACGAGCAAATCTTGAAATCATCCAAGATGTTCTTTTATGGATGCATGGATTAAAAAAATAGTGTACTAGAGAGATAAATATTACTTAATGGTGGAGAAGGCTCCTGGGTGGACAGAGATATGGTGGAAAAGAGCGCAGATGATTTTGAGGACAGTGGAAATTACTTTATATGACATGCCAGTTGTGGAAACATCTTACACATTTGTCCAAACCCATAGGAAGCACAACACTGAAGGAAAACCAGGCGTGATTACTTTTTAGTTAAGAGTCATGTACCGATATTAGCATGTCAGTGTAACAAAGGTGGCACAATGTAGCAAAATGTTAGTAAGCTGGGAGTCTGCAGGGGTCAGAGCAATAGTCCCAAACTCTCTGCACTTACCTCTCAGCAGACCAAAACTGGCCCTCAACCATGCCTACTGCCATCTTTTAAGAACATTTGCAATATTTCAGTCAGTTGAGACTGGAGAGATGGCTCAGTGGTCAAGTGCACACACGGCTCTTACAGAGGGCCTGAGTTTGGTTCTCAGCATCGCACAAGCGGTTCACAATCATTTGTAACTCCAGTTCCAGAATTTAATAACTTCTTTGGGCCTCTAGGTCATCTGCTCGCATGCGCACATACTCACACACAGATGGCACAGACGTAACTACATGCAATTAAGAATATGCATAAGACTCAGCTTATTCCCCAGCATCATACAAAACTGGATTTGGTGGTACATGCTTGTATCCCTACTACTTAGAATGAGGAGTTAGAGAGGTCAGAAGTCCAAGGTCATCCTAAAGTACGTGAGACCCTCTCTCAGTAGGCACGTAGTTGTCATCTAATATGCAGCCAATAGAAAATGTGTTGTATATTCTCAGCTTTAGTCATTTGAAAGGTTTCTTCTTCCTCCTCTCCATCTTTCCTCTCCCCTTTCCCCTTTCCTGCCTCCTTTGTGGTGGTTTGAATAAAAATGGCCTCCATAGGCTCATAGGGAGTGGCATATTAGGTGCAGCCTTGTTGGAGGAAGTGTGTCACTGAAGGCAGGCTTTGAGATTTCAGATGCTCAAGCCAGGCTTGGTGTCACGCTTTTTCTGCTGCCTGTGGATCTGGATGAGAGTTCTCAGCTCCATCTCCAGCATCATGGTCTGCCTGCACAGCACTATGCTTCTCATCATGAGAGCAATGTACTAAACCTCTGAACTGTAAGCCAGCCCCAATGAAATGGTTTCCTTTATAAGAGTTGCCACAGTAATGGTGTCTCTTCACAGCAATAGAAACCCTAACTAAGATACACCTCCAATTGGCCCTCTCCCATCCCCTCGTCTCCAGGCTTTGTGCTAAGGGATGGACTGGGACCATTCATGGTCTTTCATAAGCAGATGCCATGTACCTTTGAGTTCATACACCCAGGCGTCTCATCTCCCTCTGCCTACTGAGATCTTCCTTGGCCGGAAGACAACTGTTGCTGGAGCTGAGATGGCACAGGAGGTCTAGAGTTTTGAGCTCACATTATTCTCTCTTCTTTTTCACGGTTCCTATGACTGCTCCTTTCACCCAGAGGGCAGATGGAACTCTGGTCCTCTGAGGAACAGGGCTGAGAAAGTGATGGTCTAAAGGTCATAGGGATAGGCCTCGGTAGGGATGCAGATAATCTACTTCTTACCAAAGACCCCAGCAGATGTGCATAGCCAATGAGTGTGGACAGGATTTTCAGTCCCTAGGCCACAGGTCTTAGCTAACTGGAAGTGCTCTAGAAATGAGGAGGATAGAAACTTGAGGTAGACCCACATGTCTATGAAGTCTCTTGACAGTTACTCCAGGCTGGAAGTTACTCCAGCTGTGATTGTTTAAGGTACACTACCAATGGGGATGGGAATGGATGCAACCACGGCAGGGAGTGATTTATCACTGTGGGGTCAGGCGCGCTACTAACCTTCTGACCTGCTGCTGTTGTACTTGCAGGATCATGCCCAGAAATTCTTGTACTTGGTCCCAGGGACATGTGCAAAGGCGGATACTGCAACAGTACTTGTGGATGTGACAAACTGGGAGCACCCCAAATGCCCATCAAGAGGGGATGGGTAACTCACTGCACAGCCACAAAATGAAGGACTTGGCAGATGACATCAATGAGTGGCAGCGAGGCTGGATTTCTGAACAGTGTTGGACAATATAAAAGCAAGCCTCAAAGCTATTGGCATGGGATCCTATTTCTTCTTTAGCTATTGAGCCTGGGTTAGTTTTCAACTCACAGCAGTCTCTTGTTCCTTGCCATCTCCATGTGCCGGGATTGCAGGCCTGTCCTACCATGTCCATCTCTGTTCCTATCTTTGTAACTGTCAAATATACCAGCCATGCTAAATGCGCTTAACAGATACATGTAAGTATAGAGGCATTAAAACACTGGCTAAAGGCTACATGCCAAGCCCATGATAATGGCTGGGAGAGAATCACCAGAGACTGGGTGACTTCAACACACTCTGCTCACACTAATCTGATAAAAATGTAACTTTTCTGAACGTTGATCAATACATGTTTATTTATACCTCGAGCTTTGTGTTTTCGTTGTAATTTTTGTGATGTAAGCTGTACAGATTTATAACCAGGAGATATTTCTCTACATGCTTCCATTACATCATGTTCAGACCAAGGCAAACATGTGTTCCATGAACCTTTATCACTTCCTTGTGGTGGAGGCATTGGAGCACCTTTCTTCTGGCTTCCTCTGAAGAGCACAGAGTGCCATTGTTACCACGCTCTACTGTGTGGCACTAACTCTTCGTGATTACTGCATTAATGTTTTTCCTGGAGTCAAAAGAATTCTGTCTTGCTACAATTTACTTATCAAACAGTTCTGCAGCCTGTACTGTGTATCAGACCTGGAAAATCATAATAATTTAAACTTCCTATCAACCCCACAAAGCACTAATTTTAGAAGAGAGGAAATGGATACAGAGAGAGGCCAAAGTAACAGCCAAAAGTAACTCAGCTAGAATGACAGAACGAAGCATGAAGCATGTCTTGAACAGTCCATGCTTCCAAGAGCCTGCCATGGGAGGTCTTGGGTGTTCTTCCGGTGTGCCCCATGACCTCCCTCACACTGCCTACCTGCCTGTCTTCCCCAGCTTTGTTTTAATCTGTTCAGGAGACAGGTTCCTATCTCTCTCATCTACCGTAGGCTGAACTAGCATTATCCTGGCTCTGGATGCAGGAGAAGGAAAAGCAGGTGAGGTATGGGTGCGTGGGTGTCCTTGGTTTTTAAATAGGTCATCTATAAATGTTAAGGACAAGGTCACTGCCTCTCAGGTGGCCGCCGTGTCTTATGTCATCCTGGGTGCCGACACTAGTTACACAGGAAATCAATGCAACTAGCAGAAACGTTGGCTAAAGCAGACACAAAGACACATCGAGTGGGATCTTTGCTAAGTGCCACCTCCCTCCCTTGCTGTGGAGACAGGGGATCAGGGAAAGCTGAAGGGTTTGGAACCTCCAGATCTCAAGGCCCGCTCATTACGTTCTTTGGTTAATTCTCACTCGATGTTGGTTTCCAATGTAATGACGAATCCTTGAGGAGGCTTCCCTAGTCACCTGCTAGTCTTCTGTGAAAATAAATCAAGGCAAAGGACAAGCTTGGTGAATCTGAGCAAGCGACAGCAGTTAGTCCTCAGAGTAACCCCAGCCACACTTGATTCCTAAACAGAAGCAAACCTCAAGCTATTACGTGCACATGCCTGTATTAGAAACAGAACAGCAACTTGACTAACCAGAGGCTTTCAGCACACTTAGGCTTATGCAACTGGAGGCTTCCAAACAGAGAAACCAAGTGAGCAACTGTATGACTATAACCTACTAGACGCTTGCTTTGCATTACTTCTGTTCCATGCTGTAGAAGCATTCCCCAGTGTCAGCCCAAAGAATGCCTCCCTTGTGTCCAATCTGTAAAAGCTTCCACTGTATCAGTCCTGTGAGAGCTTCTCTGTGTCCATCCTGAGAGAGCTTTTCCTGTGTCTTTGCTCTGTGTAGTTCCATTCAGGCCTGGGATTTGGAGCTGCCCAATTTGCAAATCACTGTTCTCTCAGATAAACTCTTACATTTCCTTATGCCCCCATTCGCCTTTTAAAGACTACCCTTTTGCATTATTAAACTCATCACGATTTATGAATTTGTCTGTGGATTCGGGTGCTTTTTGATGTTTGTCAGCCCTAGGAAACAATCAAGTCCCAAAGACAAGTCTCTCATATGGGTCTATTCACACCTTATTACTATAACCTGGTAGGGAACCTGCTACACGTTAGTCATTTTTATGCATCTCGTTGTTGACTATAGTAACTTAGCTGAAGGACACTTTTATCATAATTTTGGAGGTGGAATTTATAGCTCTATTCATTTACACACAGTATTTACAGTGTGTGTGTGTGTGTGTGTGTGTGTGTGTGTGCGAGTGTGCGTGCACGTGCGCACGAGCAAGCGCACACGTGAATTTTGGGTGTCACATTATGCGTGTGAAGGGCAGAGAACAACTTGCAGCCGTCTGTGCTCTCCTTCCGTGCTGTGATGCCAGGGAGATTGAACTCAGGTCATTAGGCTTGTGGCAAGCTTTCTTTCTTTTATACCGCAGAATTCCTTTCACTAAATGAGATTGTTAAGATTTCCTTACATAAACCAACATGTTTTCTTGGTTAAATTGGGACAGAGGTGGCATAAGAGAGAATTAGCTTGTCCTACCCCCTCCTCACTGTCACTACAGAACTCTGAGGTACCTCACACACTGCTCCTGGGCAAGCTCTTCTGAGCTCACCTTGAGTGCAGCAGAAGGACCTTTTCAGCAAGGGAGTCTCCCTTTGAAGGTTGAAAGACAGGCAATGTGTCCTCTCCTCTCAATGCTGGAGTCAGCCTCCTGGGGCTCTCTGCTAATAGAGCTATAAATTCCACCTCTAAATGAGCATCCTGATTTGGTTTGCTCTTCAGATGACCTGGGGGAAATGCTATGCTTTCCCTGAGTTATGGCGGTGACTCCAGTGGGTGGCTGTGTTGTGTCCTGCCTCTGCCATCTGATAGTCTAATTCCTTTCCAATTTACAGGCTCGTTAGCTCCCCAGCCAGTTCCCACTTCAGTGCAGCTGACCCAGTAGCAATATTTGCCTGTGTCATCTTGCTCAGACAAACATAGGCATCCCTGCTGGGGAGGCAGCCATCCAGCCTTGTCATCTTGTTGACTGACCCTGGCTGACTCCTTTGAAAGCCAGGGAGGAAGGACGATTCATCAGACCACGAAACAGGCTCTGTTCCCATAGTCATTAAGGCCCTCATTGTCACCGAGCATGGATGGAAGTAGAGGCCTTGTGCTTACTGAATGCCTCAGCACTAGGAAGACTCAGGGTAACGTGTGCAGGCCTCTCACAGCGTTAGGACTGCTGTGGGACCCAGCCTCTTTTTCCTTGTCCAGTTTCTGGATCTCCCCAGGTTCTTTCTCTGGAAGCTTGCTGGTCTGCTCATGCTTCATTTACGGAGAAGTCTGGGGAGGTTAGATGATGTGTGTGCACTTAAAATCTGGAGCGCAGTGTCACAGGGACCATTGGCACTTGCTGATAGTTATTGCTGTGTGTCAGTGTCAACATCTCTGTCTAGCTCTGGGTCCGAACCTGTCAGCAGTAGCAAGCACCGAGCACAGCAGCTTAGAAAGCTCCCATAAGCTTTTAGGGAGCCCAACCCAAGTAAAACTGGACTCTTGGCTTTTACATAAAAGCTGAGATGTATAGAGCAGAACTGGAATTTATTAAAGACATGCTAGTATGGATTTTACGAACGGGGCTTAAGAGGAGCCCCAGAAGAGAGTAAGAATGTTTGGGTGTGCTTCTCAAGGTGAGTCCCTCTTCACTGTCTTTGCAATAATCATGCTTAGGATTTGTGGGGACAATGTTACCGGTGTCAGAGAAGCAACAATGAGAGCCCCTGACAGGATTATAATGGGTAAAATAAAAGTCTAGATCAAAAGTATGCAGGAAGGCAGGGTATCTTCGGTGTAAACAAAGCTCACAATCTTGTTAATGATTTTTGAAAGATGCCTGGGAAAGGAATAAATCCCTATTCAAGGTCACACACATTCAAGGATTAATCCTGCTTTATTGCTATTTTAATATAAAACACCTATATAAACTTTTGTAGTGGCCCATGCCTTTAATCCTAACACCCAGAAGGCAGAGACGGGTGGATCTCTATGAGTTTGAGGCTGGCCTGCTATGCATTGTAAATTCCAGGACAGTAAGGGCTACATAGTGAGAACCCATCTAAAACAAACAAACAATAAAAACAAAAGAAAAAAAATAAACCAAACCAAAACAAAATGAAATCAACAAACAAAACAAAAGCTAAAACCTCCAAACCCAAACCAAAACACTGTATGTAAAGAGACCATTACATCTACGCTGGAAACATTCACAGAAGGTGCTGGCTGTACAGGGGTTTTTCTTCACAGATAGTGGGAGGTTTCAACCAGACTCTGAGATGGTGGGCTGTACTTTCTTCCTGTGTATCTTAGTTACTTTTCTATTGTTGTGCTGAGACACTGTAAGGTAACTTATAGAAGGAAGAGTTTATTGAGGCTTACACTTTCAGATAGTTAGAGTCCATGACCATTACTGGCGGGGCTTGGGGTGTGTGTGAGAGCAAGCAGACAGGCATGGTACTAGAGCCATAGCTGAGAGCTTACATCTCCATCTACAAGTATAAGGTCATGAGAGCTAACTGAAAACAGCATGATTTTTTTCAGGAGGTAGAGGCAGGTGAATCTCTGTGAGGCCAGCCTTGTCTACAGATCAAGTTCCATGGTAGCCAGGGCTACACAGAGAAAAGCCCTGTCTTAGAAAACAAACAAACAAACAAACAAACAAACAAACAAACAAAGACAGCAAAGGTTGTGCTCTCAGGACATGAAAGGCAAAGTCTGAAATCAAGGCATAGGCAGGGCTGCATTCTCTCTGGGGTTTCTACAGGGTCCTCTCTTTGCCTCTGCAGCTTTGGAGGACTGTCAGTGTTATACAGCGGGGCATCAGGCCATGTTGTTCTGCATCCCACCTCTGTCTTCACAGCTCCTCCCGTCTTGTCTGTGTGCCCCTCCTCTAGGTCTTTAGTGAAGAGACAGCATTAGAGCCCTAGCCCTGGGTAATCCAGGGGTCTCATGGAAAGATCATCAACTTTATTCCATCTGCAAAGATCCCTTTCCCCAAAGTCCCTTTACAGGATCCAGGGTTTCAGGATGAACATAACTTCCTTCTCTGCATCAGTATCTCTCTTCTCTGTTATAGCAACAATAATAAAGTTCAACATAATAACACAATCATAAACATCTGAAGAAGGCTGTGCTTATCACATGCTTGTAGCCTAGTGCCTGCCACACAGTAAAAACTCAAAAAATATGCATAAACATCATCTGAGTCAGGTTTTCAATGGCATAATAAAATACTAGGGGATGGCTTGTTTTATAAACAAAAGAGATTTATTTAGCTCATAGCTGTGAAGTTTCCAAAGCATGGTGCTGGTGTTGGCTTAGATCTGGCAGGGACTTCCTGCTGGCAGTGTCAAGGTTGCACGTGGTTTTACGAGTTAAGAGACAGGAGTGTGCACATCCCTATGTGCCCTGCCTCTTCTCCATGTTGTTATAGGGCTGCCAGGAACCAATCAATCATGGGAGCACAACCCCTATGTCTTGAAGATCTAATCATTTTCCAAGGGTCCTTCCTTTAAATCCCACAGACAAGTTTCCCCGTCTTCGCACCACTGGCTAGTAACTTCAGAGACTGAAACAGGGCTCACGTTCAAGGCGACAGACAATATCAAACTGCAGCAGCCATCAACATTCTTTCCTTGTCACATTCATTAGCAGTGTTGTGGGGCATGCATTTCGGGGGCTACTGAAGATTCTTACGGTGAGGTTTGATAGTCAAGGGAAGCAGAATCTAGAAGGATCCCTGCAGCAGGCAGCAGAGGAAACCATTGCTTGAGAGGAAGAGGGAAGGAAACTGCCTGGAAGGCTGTGGTTCTGTTCCAGGCAACAGGGGGACAGTCCCATAAGAAGATGGGAAGAAGATAGGTTTGAATTTGGTGAGTGTCACACGAGAACAAGGTAGATACTGATCAGCTTTGCCCAGAAACTCATGGGTAATAGCTTGAGAGCGATCTACAGGAAGTTCTACACTAGGGAAAAAAATACATGAGTCCATTCAGGAACAAGTCAAGAGTAACCTCATGGCTGGCATAGCTCCCGAGTGCAACCCATGACTTGTAAGGACAGCGGGAGCTAATCTGGGGCATTACATTTGCTCACTGCTCAGTGCCCATGTGCATAATATGTAAGCCACAGAATTGCTCAGAAGACTTTAAGGCTGTGTGTGGATCAACGGGCTAAGGTGGATTCAGGTTTCATTTTTGTTTTTATTTGTTTTATACAGGGCCTCAAGAAAACCAGACTAGACTTCAGCTCTCTAAGTACACTTCTGATCCTCTTGCCTTCTCTTCCCATATGTTGGGGTTAGAGAAGTGCACCATAGGACACAGTTTATTAGATGCTGAGGACAGGCTGGAATGAAACCCAGGGCTTCAGGGATGCAGGCAAGTGATCTACCAACTGAGCTGCATCTCACTCTAGCAAAGACCATAGAGTAGTTCCTCTGGACATAGAACCCTGCATGCTTTAGGAAACTCTTCCAGGCAATGCTCAGATGCACCAAAGAGGGAGAAACATTGGGATTAGTGTCCATGGGGCTCAACAGCGTTCAGCCCAGAAAACATTGTCATGGTAGTGTGTGAAGGTCAGGGTTTGGGAAACTGAAAGTGATTAAAATCAAATGAAAATGCAAAAAATCTGAGAGATCACACAATCAAACAAGAAAGCAAGGCTGCAAATTGTTCTCCTGGTGAAGATGTCAACTAAATCCAAAACCATGGGCATCACTGAAGGGGCATGGAAGACAGGGAAGCAGGAAGAGGACCGACCAGAGCAAGGTGGACTATGGCACATAGCATTCTTCAACAGCATCGTGGTGCTTCCCGAGTGGGATGAAGACATTGGGAATCTGACAGAATGCGCAGCCCTGAGTCACACCTCAGCCTTAGGCAGAGTCTCTGGAAAGCTCTCTGGGGCTTGCTCATGGCCCGGAGGTAGGGTCTGTCTTCACACTTCAGAGGGAGCCCTGGCAGCTTGGCATCGATTCCTTTGGAGCTTTGGTTGTTGAGTAAAGCCACATTTACTATAAAAGAAATACTGATAATTAAAAGCAGAAGATCAAAGGTAAATGCAAAGTTTCCTCATGAACTACCACCAAATATGCTTTACCCAATGCCCACCCTTCTTTCCTCTGCTCAGAGAGCATTTCAACAACACATAAAACAAAACAAATAAAAAAAAACCAAATTACCCCAGACCATACTAAATCTAATTTTGTAACTTTTATTTAAATGTATATTGAAAATGGTTTTTCCGTGATAATCTTTTATAAACGAGCAACCAACCAAACTATGAAGGGAAAAGGGAAATTGACTCTGTCTCCATATGACACAAGTTTATACATAAACAACCCTAATAGTCTCATCAAGAAATTATTACGGGTCCTCTTGGAAAGGACCAAGGTTTGGTTCCTAGTACCTTGACCTGTAATTCCAGTTCCAGGGGACCCTAAACTCTTTGGATAATAGCACACATATACACACCATACCCCTACACAAACACATATACACATAATTCAAAATAATAAAAATAAATCTTTAAAAAAGTTATTGAAACTTATCTTCATTTCTTCCCCTACCTCTGTGATGAGATACCCAGGCAAAGACAACTGAAGATAAAAGGTTTTATTTGAGTTTGTATTTGAGGGTGCAGTCCATCACAGTGAGGAAGTCATCACAGCAGTGGAGTAACACACTGGTACTGGTAACATTGCATCCACAGAAACACACACAGAGAGAGAGGTTAATGCTCATACTCAGCTCACTCTTTTTTATTCACTGTATGATCCCAGTCTAGGGAATGGTGCCGCCCATAGTGGATGGTCATCCCACATAATAAAATGACTAAGAAAATCCCTAACAGACATGTCCAAAGACCCAACACTAAGATGACTCTAGATCTCATTAAGTGGACAGTTGAGATCAACAACCACTATACATGAACTCAGGAGTTCTAGGATATAGACCCAATGTGCAAAATCAACAGTGTTTCCATGTAACAACAACAAAATATCAAAGACAAAAAGACTCAAGAAACAATCACATTTATGCAACTTTGGAAATATATTTAAGAACAAATAAACCATGGAGGTGAAAGATTTGAGCTCTGAAAGCCATAAAACACTAATCAAAGAAGCTAGAGAAGACAACAAGTAAATCAAAATATACTTCATGTTTATGGATCAGAAACATCAATGCTGTTAAAATTCAATGCTACCGAAAGTAATATGATGTTCATAAGGTACTAATGCCATTCGTACCAAACCAAAAAGATTCTACATCGCCAAGAAATCTTGAACAAAGAGAACAAAACTATAGACTTCACAGTCTTTTGACCTCAAAATACACTACAAAGCTATAGTTAACCTAAACAGCACACTACTGGCAGACAAACATGCAGACCAATGGGATATGGATTGGGAATACAGAAATAAATTTGCATGGCTACAGCTACTGACTGTAGACAAATGTGCCAAGAACATAATGTTGTGTGATGAATTTTTCATGGGGAGATGCAACACGCATGCCTTTTCAGTCCAGAGGGGAACCCACAACAAGACAAAGTGATGATTGCACCAATGTCTACTGATGAACCAATGACATATTTTTTTATTGGAGTTGCTAACAGGAACTTGGGTGAGAGGTTGCTTGCAATGAGCAGTGATAACTCAAAAGCAGCTGTGTCACTGAAAAGCCCCAGCCAAGACAGGTGCCAGCTCTTGAAACCTGAGACCCTGAATCCCCCTGCACAGCCTGCAGGCTGGTCAACTATTCGAATATCTCTTCTTTGCTGTTGAGCTGGTCTAGTCTTCTCTCTCAGAAGTTGGTTACTCTTTCTTATACTATGGACAGGGGCCCTCAAGAATCATCCAAGTTTCTATTTTCCTAGAATGTGACCTTTGTTCACCTGAGGCTCATGAGCTCCCTCTCCCTCCTAGAGGGTATTTTAGTATTGAAGAAACTGTCATTCAATACCTAGAGCAATGGAGATTAGGAGAATAGATCTGTTCAGTAGAGAGCTAGGGAAAGGTATCTATGTGCTGAAGAGTGCAATTAGACAATACCATTACATGGTATCAACTCTAAAATAAAGATTTAAATATAAGATGAGAAATTGTAGAACCACTAGAAGAAAATATAGGGCAGAAACTCTGTAACATTGGTCTTGATGATGATTGTGGGGATGACCTCAAAAAGCAGGAGAAAAACCAAAAACAGATGATTAAGATTACCTCCAACTAATAGGATTCTGCACAGAAAAGGGAAATGCTTAAGAGCCAACCCAATGGGAAGAAGTGTTCACAGCTACACATCTCTAGTGCTTGATAGACATGGTATCGAGGGAGCTCAGGTAACTTGATGGCAAAAACAAAACAAAGCACAAACCAACCAAAACAAACAAAGCAGTTGAAATATAGGCAAAGGACTTGAATAAACATTTCTCAACGTATCATTGACACATAACTTAATTTTATGACTGTCGACCTAGTGTTTGATCTTTAGTCTGCTTTAGTTTATACAAGATTTCTCTTTTACAAACGACACAATAACAAACAGGAGGCATATGTAGTCTGAGCCACTAACTGAGTGTTAAGTATTGGCAGAGCATGTCTCTCTTGGAGGGAGACCCTTTCCCACTCTTTAGTATTCATATTGGATGTGTTTGTTATCTGCTTGAAAAACTAATAATTTCTTAGAAAAAGAAGATATACAAATTACTCCTGGATGTGTGATAAAATGTCATACTTCTGTAGCATTCAGGTCAACACAACTTAAAATGATGGCAAGGCTCCACCTCCCTTTGGTTGAAATGGATACTGTTGGAAAGACAAGAGGTAAAGTTGGCAAAAGTGCAGAGAAAAGAGGTGCACTAAGGGTGGGGATGTAAAGTAATACAGCTGCTTTGAAAACAATGTGGAGCCTATAAAATAGTTAAAAAAGAAATAGCACGAGCCCTATTACTGAGCATGTTGCCAGAGGAAATTAAATCAGTACGTCGAAGAGGAGTCTGCACTCTGTATTTACCAAAGCTGTAGTCACAGCAGTCAAGATATGGAATCCACCTGTCACACGGTGGATGAATGAATGGAGAAAACGTGGTGTATCTACACAATGGAAGCCATTCAGCCTTCACAAAGAAGGAAATCTTGTCATGCTCACTGATCTTACGTGAAATAAACCAGGCCCAGAACCCACCAGTGAATGAGCTCTCTAGTGTGGTTATCTAAAAGAAACAAGACAAGACAAAATGAAAACGACAACCAAACAAACAAAAACCATGTGATTTGAGCTGGTTGGTTTCTGTCACCTGGACAGAAACCTCGACCTATCATCTGGGAGGAGGGAATTTCAGTTGAGGAATTACCCTCTTCAGGTTTGCCCATAGGCAAGTGCCTATGGCATTTTCTTGGTTAATGATTGATGTGGGCAGGCCCAGCCAATTGTGGGTGGTGCCACCCTCAGATAGGTGTTCCTGGAACATACAAGAAAGCAGGATGGGCAAGTGATGGGGGAGCAAGTCAAGGACTTTGCATCAGTTCCTCCCTCCAGTGTTCCTTCAATGATGGATTATGATTGGAACATGTAACTCCAGGTTGCTTTTGGTCATAGTTATTATCCCAACCATAGAAATCAAAATTAATCTTAGATTTACAAGAACCAGAGAATATACTGATAGATGATAGACCACATCTATCCTATGGTATCAATAGGCTATGGTGGGAGTTGGGAGAGGTGATGAGATGCTGATTTAAGCGTATATTACTGAAATTGGGAGAAAGATTTCAAGTTATACACTGTACCACAATGGCTGTAATACGTGATAATACACTGAGTTCTCAGGAACATCTGAAAAGTGCGTGTTACCACAAAAATGGTTACTTTGTGGAGAGATGATTATGTTAATTAGCCAAATGTTACTATTTCATGTTACATAGGGGCATCAATGAAGCACATCACACAATGCATGTGATTCTGGCCCCATTGTTGTACACAGGTCATTGAACATGGAGATGTTGAGCTGTGCCTACATTCACAGTACACTACTGTGAATGCACTACTGTTCACAGTACAGGAAGGTACTCTGCATGCTACCCAAGGAGAAAAGTAAACACCAACACAGCTACAAACCCTTCAGTCTACAGTGGTGATCTGTCTGTAACATACGCGACTGCATTAGAAGTACAAAGCTTGTGGGAAAAACCAACCAAGATCTGATTTGAATTATGGCCTACTCTATGAGATGGACTCCATGCCCAACCTTGCTCAGGTGGCCAAGAACCTGAGAGGGCAGGGAAAAACCAAATACTACTCTTCTGCTTAAGGAATATAGCCATAAAAGACTCATAATAACTTCCTGCTAGACTTACAGATCAGCGCTCTGCTCTGGATCTTCAGAGCAACTTCCTCCTGCAGCAGATATGAGCAAAGACAGAGACCCACAGCCAGGCTGTGTGCAGGGACTGAGAGAGCTTGGAACACTCAGTCCTAAATGGGATGTCTCCAACAGATCCCTCCCCTCGGGGCTCAGGGAACTCTGTAGAAGAGCCAGAGGAGAGGGAGGACACAAGGCAACCAGCAGAAGTGGACACACACCCTCATCCCTAATCCAAAAGCTGTCTCCAATTGATAGCCATTTACAAATGAAAAATTATTTTTCTCCAAGGGAGTCCCACTGGGGGAACAAACCCCTCTAAGGGCAGGCTCCATGCCCAGCTGAAGATGCCCAACACAGCAGGAACTCAATGGCATCCTTGGATGGTCTTTGTGTCATAATGTTGGCAGGGATTCCTTTTTAACCTTTTAACCTTACAGCTCCTTTGTGAACGTATGTTGTTTCCCAGTTTGGGGATTTTATAGGATTCTCGTGTGTGAATGCGTGTGGATCTCTGGATCTATCTCTGTTTCTTGTGCTTTTTCTTTAGCTCCTTTTCTTCTGTTAGTTTGTTTAGTCCCATTTCAATTTGTGTTTGCTTCGTCTCGTTTTATTATTGTTGTTTCTTAGATGTCTGATTGTTTTCCAAAGAGAGACAGAAAGGAGTGAGTCTGGATGGTGAAGAAGAACTGGGAGAAGATGGGGAGAAGAAACTGTAATCTCAGTATATTTTATGAAAAAAAAACTATTTTCAATTAAAGCCCCCAAATAATTTATTTTTGTTATTTACTTTGGTGTTTTGACTGCACATATGACTGTGTGAGGGTGTTGGAACCCCTGGAACAGGAATTACAGACAGTTAGATCTGGGTCTGCCACATGGGTGTTGGGAAATGAACTCAAGACCTCTGGAAGAGCAGAGCAAGCTTTTAACTACTGAGCCATCTCTCCAGCCCCCCAGAAAATAATTTTTGAAAGAACAAGTTCAGGATATTTAAAAATATTACTACAACATTTATTTATTTATTTAATCTGGCATTCATTCACATGAGTGGAGATCTAATGACAACCTATGGGAGTTGGGTCTCTCCTGTCAAGTGGGTCCCAGAGACTGAACTCAGATCATTAAGCATGGTGGCAAGTACTTCATGAGCCATCTCACCAGCCTCGAGCAGTAGATATTTTTTAATGGTTGCGTACCATTTCGCTGTGTGAATACTTTAATACCAGTCTCACTCTTGAGATAAGCACAAAAAGCAACTTTTGGTTTTTCCTTTACACTCATTATTGCTTTCTCCCCACACATTTACCTTTGTACAGAAAGCAGGCCTTTGCTCTAGGACGCGCTGCTCCTCCGCTCCGGGTGGATCAGCTGCAAAGGTAAGTGCATTGTGAGGTCTCTTGTTGCACAGCTGGCCACCAGCTGTGATCACCCCCTTACCTCACCCCAGTCACCCATCCTGTGCGGAGTTGTTCCACAATTAGTAAGTGAACCAACTTTGTCTTCCGGTTCAATAAAGTTTATGCTGCTTGGGGATTTTTACTTTGGGAAGGGGAGGGGGGATCTGAAATTTCTGCTACAAAGTTACAATTTATCAGAGGAAAAGCCTTCGAATCCTTGTCAGCCACATTTGTAAACCTTCTGCTGCGAGTAGAGTTCGTTAAACCAGATTGGGGACAGCTCTCCTAAACCTTCAGGATCCCACATATCAGCAGTTCTCTCCTGACAGGGAAGATCCACGCCTCACCAGCTTCCGGATTTTGGAAAGCCCTGATCCTCTGTATGACTGACCTTCGGAAGCCCCTGCTCTTAGGAAGAGATTGATTTGCATGTGGCTTTGGCCTCTAAATACTCAAGAGTTCTGGGGTAGCCCCCTCAGCCTCTGGGTGCTGGGTCTCGGCTCTCATTTCACACTAGACTGGCTTGGAGAGCTTTTGGAATGATGTCTTCTGATGCGGAGACCTCAGCCAGTCCATTTAAATTAGGATCTCTGTGGCTAGTTGGGGGCCTGCAGTGCGTCAGACTACCCAGGTGATTTTAATTGTCCCTAATTGAGCGCTGCAGCCTCAGGGCTTTGAGAGGGAGAGGGGAGGGGGGGGACGGAGGGAGGGGGGGAGGGGAGAGAGAGAGAGAGAGAGAGAGAGGAGAGAGAGAGAGAGAGAGAGAGAGAGAGAGAGAGAGGAGAAAGTCCAGAGAGTTTTCTCACCACTTATTCAAATGACTTGAAGCTTTAAAAATTCTTCTTGCCCTTGGGATCATAGCCCAAGCTGCAAACTCCTACTGATCAAGCAGAAATCCAGCAAGCTGCTGTCCCACTCTTGTCTGGGCTCACTCCCATCAGCCGGCAGATGCTGCAGGTCACTGCTCAGCGTATCTTGATGACTGATTTTGATCTCCTGCCCACATCAGGGGCTGCACCCACCCTTGCCTTGTTTAGGAGTGCTACTGCTTGGCTCCTGCTCCTCAAGACTCAGTTATTCCTGCTCTGCCATCTTCTCATTGTGAATTTGTCGACTTAAATCCCTCAGTTTTGAAAAGAGGAGTTCTATCGGGCAGCTGTGACCGTCAGCATCATTAGAAACAGGACAATCCCTGTTGAAATGTTACTGGGAAGATTTTCCTTTCCTGTGAGCCACTTTCAAAGCATTATGCATCTCAAGTGGGAAAAAAAATCAATTCAAACTAGTAATAATTTTTATTTAGAACTTTTATACAGCAGTAGAATCAGATAGGAACTTGAAGCAGAGAGAAATAAGCAGCATGGGGATATAAGGAGGAAACAGAATGTTCTAGAAAGACCTCTGGAAAAAGTGCTTTTAATCTAGAGATGTTCTGTTCTGACCTTCCCACCCACGCACGAAGGGAAGACATTACTAATCAATCAATGTGTGCTATCCCACTCAACCTGGTAGAATCTTTCTTAAGTCAAGCCTCTGGGTACCCAGCAACAATCAATGAGGGGTGGTACAGAAGGTGAGGCCTATTTATTATTCTCTTCTTTGTACCCTTTTTATGCCTTAGGTAAACAATACTACATACTCAAAACGAAGAGTGAGCGTCCCAAAAGATCAGAACAACTGCTTTTAACTTGTTCAGAACCCACAACAAAAGACAGAATCCTTCCTGTAGGACAACAGGAGGCCCAGGTTATTCTAATAATGAGAGGCTTAGAATTTAGCTACAGCCACTGAACAACAAACCAGAGAGAGGGATGGGGAGGGGGAGGGGGAACGGAGAGAGTGAGAGGAGGAGAGAGGGGAGGAAGGAAGAGGAGGAGGAGAAGAGGAGGAGAAAGAGGAGGATCAAGGGAGGGGTGTTTTGTGTTGGGCCTGAGTAGAAGTTGTGCATTGGTAATTGTTCTATTTCTCATCTGAATACAAAGCACTAGCTTTGTTTTGTGCTCCTCTGAGATACATTTCCAACTTTAGGTTGAAGCAGTATTTTTTAAAAAGTCAACCAACCCCTAGAAGAGATTAGAGGAAAGGGGGGTGGGTTTGGCTAGCAGACTGCCTCAGCAAAGGGCAGTAATAATATAAGGGGTAACAATGTAAGGAGTGTGGGCTTCAGCGAGGGGCAGTAATAATGACAGTGTACTCCTATTTTCTCGTTGGCAGATGTGTTAGGATGGCTGAGGGGGCTTTTCTCACTTCCTCTGTACAGAAAGCCCCCTGAGCAGGACTGTTAGCAACCCTCCTCTCTCTTTAATAGGGGAGATGCCTTCTGCTCAGGGCAGTTAAGTCACCTCTCAAGGCCTCACAGGCGGCAAGCTGTAAGGCTGTGGGACTCCAATGTGGCACTCTTGCTCTTTAAACTGCACATTTTAGACCAACAATGTAGTTTTCTTTTTTTACTTCAGAATTTAAACAATGATGACTCACTGGCCAGCGAGATGGCCTGGCAGTAAAGGGGCTTGCAACCGAACATGCTGGCCTGAGTTCGATCCCTGGAATCACCACAATGGAAGGAAAGAACCATGTTTCCTGATACCTCATTGAGAGTGAGGGATTCGACTTTCTTGTGCTTGTCCCTCTTGCTTCATGGCAGATTGGAATTAATGTCTGTCACATGTTTGTCTGAGGGCGCTGCTCGTAGTATACTCGTTTCTAATCTCATAGAGGAAGGACTGCTGTTCCTGTGGCCATGGCACCTGCTTTACTGGCACCTGCACACATATTTATTGATCACCTATTGTACCCCAGACAACACAGTGCCAGGGTTGCAACTGAGAGGTAGACACGGGCTCTGCCTTAGGCTTGTAGCTCAGGAAGGAGGCAGCCTGAAAAGCAGAACAAGGGATAAGAGAGAACCAGGGACAGGTGTAAGCTGGGAAGGTAGCTCTGGTGGTAAATTGCTTGCTGAACAAGCCTGAGGACCTGAGTTCTAGCCTAGCACCTATGTAGCCAGATGAAAAGCCGGCAAGGTGGTGTTTGTGGTCCCAGCACTATGAAGGCAAGGACATGAAGAGCCTGGTGTTCCCTAGCCAGCCAATCTAGCTGAAATGGTGAGCTAGGTCCTACCTAGAGAGAGACCTTGTTTGCAAAAAGCAAACCAAACCAAAGCAAAGCAAAACAAAACCAAAACAACAAACCAAAAAAGCAAAACGTGGGTGAGGATGACTTAGGCAGGAAACCCAAGGTAGACCTCTGGCCTCCACACACACGCATGTACTCAAAGGACAGGCACAGCAGAAGTGGCCCCGGACTTCCTCAGCCCTGGCAGCTCACAGAGAACCCTGTGAAAGTAACGCCACAGAACTCAGTTACACAGCATTGGCCATGGGCAGGGGCTCGTCTGCAATGGCCTGTGTCTCACACCAGTTGTTAATCCATAAACCATAAAGTTGTCCTCTCCTCATGCTACACAAAGAGACGGTGGACATCTCTCTCAAGGTCAGGACAGTAGATGCTGGTACTGGATTCAAAACTTGGGTGTGGCTGGAGTTCAGCCTCTCCCCTAATTTACTGTGCTGGGACCTGAAACTGATTTGGGAAAGCTTGGAAAAGGGGGTGAGGCTGTGCAAGAAAGAGGGGTTAACCGCGGCCTGGACAGCGGATAAGGTCCACGAGTCAGAACGTTCCCTGGGAAGAACTGGATGAGTTAAGTGGGTATATGATTTGGGAGGCCTCCTTGAGTTCTTCAGGAAAGGTGGGCTGCTGACTTTTACTTCAACGCACTTGAGAGCCAGCAAATGGGAATTTTGTCCAGGGGAAGATCAATTTTTATGTTTGAATACAACGTGTCATGCTTGAGGTCCATTTTCCATTAATTTATTTACTCACTTTAAAAGAGCCCCCACTTCTCCTGGACAATCCTTCCATCACCCCTCCTCTTCTCCTCTAATGAGGAGGAGACATCCGTGAGTACCAACCCACTCTGACACTGCAGGACTAGACACATCCTCTCCCACTGAGGCCAGACAAGGCCGTCCAGTTAAGGGAACAGATTCTCAGGGAGGCGACAGGTTCAGGGGCAGTGCCTGCTCCAGTTGTTGGGGGAACCACAGGAAGACAAAGTTGTGTATCTGCTACATATGTTCGGGGAGGGGGAAGGGAAGGGGTAGATCCGGCCCAGGTACACTCTTTGGTTGGTTGTTCAGCCTCTGGGAGCTCTCAAGGGTCCAGGTTAATTGAGGTTGGTCTTCTTGTGGAGTCTCTATCCCCTCCAGGTCCCACAATCCACAACTCTTCCACAAGACTCCCCTGAGCTCTGTGTTTGGCTATGGGCTTAATATCTGTTTCAGTCAGCTGCTGAGTGGGGCCTTGAAGAGGACAGTTATGCAAGGCTCCTGCCTGTAAGCACAATCATTAAGTATCATTAATAGTGTCAGGGATCAGTTTTTGCCTATAGAATATGTCTCAACTTAGGCCACTTATTGGTTGGCCATTCCCTCAGTCTCTATCTTTGTCCCTGCGCTTCTTAGATGTAGGGCAAATTTGGATCAAAAGTTTTGTGGGTGAATTGGTGTCCTCATACCTCCACTGGTAGTCCTGCCTGGCTACAAGAGGTGGCCACTTTAGGGTTCATATCCCCCACTGCTAGGAGCCTCAGCTGGAATCACCCTCAGATGCTTTCTGGAGTCTACCCTGCCCCAGGTCTCTGGTGATAATGATGCTCCCCCTGCCCGCTGCCCTCTGCTGATTTCCATTCACTCTCCCAGATCTTCCTTGTCCCCTTTCCTGTTCCTATTCCTTTCATCTAGTTCCTTCCCTTCATCCATAGCCCCCCACACACACACACTCTATTTTATTTCCTCTTCTAAGTGAGATTCCAGCATCCTCCCTTGGGCCTTCCTTCATATTTACCTCCTTTTCATCTGTGGAAGGTAGCATGATTTTTTGTCCTATATGGCCAATATCCACCTAGATACCATGCATGTCCTTTTGGGTATCGCACCATGCCTTCGTTTTTAACTGCTGAGTAGTATTCTATTGTCTAAATGAACCACATTTCCTTTATCCATTCTTTGTCTGAGGGACATCTGGGTCGTTTCCAATTTCTGGATATTACAAATAAAGCTGCAATGAACATAGTTGAACAAACGTCCTTGTGGTACGGTGGAACATCTTTTGGGTATATGCTTAGGAGCAGTATAGCTGGGTCTTGAGGTTGAACTATCCCCAATTTTCTGAGAAACTACCAGATTTCCAAAGTGATCATACAGGTTTGCCCTCCTACCAGTAGCGGAGGAGTATTCTCCTTGCTCCATATTCTTGGCAGTGTGTACTGTCACTCTAGTTTTTGATCTCAGCCATTCTGATGGGTATAAGATGAAATCTCAAGTTATTTTTTTTTGTTTGAATTTCCCTGTTGTCTAAGGACTCTGAAATTTTCTTTAAATATTTCTTGCCCATTAGAGGTTACTCTGTTGAGAATTCTGTTATGTTCTGTACCACATTTTAAAATCTGGTTATTTGGTTTGTTGGTGTCTAATTTCTTGAGTTCTTTATATATTTTGGATATTAGCCTTCTGTCAGATGTAGAGATGGTAAAGATCTTTTCCCAATCTGTAAACTGCCATTTTGTCCCATTGGCTATTTCCCTTTGACTTACAAAAGATATTTTCAGTTTCAATTTATTGATTATTGGTCTTTGTTTTAGTTAAGGTTTTACTGCTGTGAATAGATACCATGACCAAGGCAATTCTTATAAGGACAACATTTAACTGGGGCTGACTTTCAGGTTCAGAGGTTCAGTCCACTATCATCAATGCAGGAGCATGGCAGCACCCAGGCAGGCATGGTACGGGAGGAGCTGAGAATTCAACATCCAGTTAGTCTAGCACCATTTGTGGAAGATACTTTCTTGTTTCCATTGTATGAGTTTGGCTTCTTTGTCTAAAATCAAGTGTCTATAGGCAGGTGGGCTTATTTCTGAGGCTTTGTTTTGATTCCATTGATCAACTTGTCAGTTTCTATAGCAATGCCATGCAGTTTTTATTATTATTGCTCTGTAGTACAACTTGAAATCAGGGACAGTGATACCCCAGAAGTTCTTTTATTGTACAGGATTTTTAGTGTCCTGGGTTTTTGTTTTTTTATGAAGTTGAATAGTGTTCTTTCAAGGTCTGTAAAGAATTGTGTTGGAATTTTGATGGTAATTTCATTGAATCTGTAGATTGCTTGTGGTAAGATGGCCATTTTTACTATGTTCATTCCTACTAATCCATGAGCATGGGAGATATTTTCATCTGAAATCTTCTATTTCTTTTTTCAGAAATGTGAAGTTCTTGTCCTACAGGTCTATCACTTGCCTGGTTAGAGTTATACCAAGATAATTTATTTCTCTGACCATTTATTGTTTGTATAAAGGAGGGCTACTGATTTCTTTGAGTTACTTTTATATCCAGTCACTTTGCTAAAGGTGTTTATTAGCTGTAGGAGTTCTCTGGTAGAATTTTTGGGGTCAGTTGCATATACCATCATATCATTGACAAATACTTTGACATCGTCCTTCCCAATTTGTATCCCATTGATCTTTTTTAGTTGTCTTATTGCTGTAGTTAGAGTTTCAATTACTATGTTGAATAGAGACGAAAAGAGTGGACAGCATTGTCTTGTCCTTGATTTTAGTGAAATTGCTTTATGTTTCTCTCCATTTAATTTGGTGTTGGGTATTGGCTTACTGTATATTGAATTTATTGTGTTTAGGTACATGCCTTGTGTAGTGGCTATTCCTGGTTGTCAACTTGACTATATTTGGAATGAACTATAATCCAGAATTGGAAGGCTTACCTCTGATCCTGATCTTGAGGCTGGGCGATACAAGTTTCTGACCTGGATTTTGGTATGGAGATCTTGAGGCAAAGTGGCTATGAATCTCAGAAGCTTAAGGCAAGGAGATGTCTGAGTTTAAGGTCACCTGGGACAAAACAAGTCCCAGACCCAAGTGTGGTGGTACACACCTTTAATCTGGTACACACCTTCTGCTGGAGATTTACATAAGGACATTGAAAGAAAGAAGAGTCTTTTTTGCTTGACTGCCTGCCTCATGGGACTGAGCCACTGCTAGATCCTTGGACTTCCATTCACAACTGCTGCTGATCATTGTTGGTGAGTTGGACTACAGACTGTAAGTCATCAACCAATTCTCTTACTATATAGACACTATCCATAAGTTCTGTGACCCTAGAGAACCCTGACTAAGACACATTGTATCCTTGATTTCTTTAAGACTTTTGACATGAAGGGGTGTTAAATTTTGTCAAAGAGGCTTTCAACATCTAATGAGATTATCTTGTGCTTTTTCTTACAGTTTGTATGGTGGATTTGTATGTAAGTTGATGAATTTTTGTATATTGAATGATCCATGTATCACTGGGATCCAGCCTATTTGGTCACGGAAGATAATGTTTTTTGATGTGCTCTTGGATTTGGTTGTGAATATTTTATTGAGTATTTTTGAATCAATATTCATAAGGAAGGTCAGTCTGAAATGCTTTTCTTTGTTGAATCTTTGTGTGGTTTAGGTATCAGGGTGACCATGGCCTCACAGAATGAGTTTGGCAATGTTCCTTCTGTTTCTATTTTGAGGAATAGTTGGAATATTCCATTCTTAGATGTACTCTTCTTTTCTGTATCCATTCCTCTTTATTAGGGCTGGGTTTTTTCTTTCTTTGAAAGCTTCGTTTTAGGAATTCTGCACTAAAACCAAGAAAACCATCTGGCCCTAGGGCTGTGGAACCTTTTTTTTTGTTTGGAGACTTTTTTAATGATTTTTTATTTCCTAAGAGGTTATAGCATTTGTTTAGATTGATTTTTGCATGATCTTGATTTACCCTTTTTTTAAAGTAGTATCTATCAAGAAAATCATCTATTTCATTTAAATTTTCCAATTTTGTGAAGTAGAAGCATTTGAAGTATGACCTAATTGTTCTTTGGATTTCCTCAGTGTCTGTTGTTATGTCTTCCTTTTCACTTCTGATTTTGTTAATTTAATTTGGACACTGTCTCTCTGCATTTTAGTTAGCTTGGCAAAGGGTTTTTTTATCTAGTTGATTTTCTCAAAGAATCAGATCTTTGTTTCATTGATTTTTTTTGTATTGTACTCTTTATTTCTAATTTATTGATTTCAGCCCTGAGTTTGATTATTTTCTGCTATCTATTCCCCTTGGGTCTATATGCTTCTTTTTTTCTCTAGAGCTTTTAGGTCTGCTGTTAAGTTGCTAGTATGATATCTCTCCAATTTCTTTATGAAGGCATTTAGTGCTATGAACTTTCCTCTTAGCATTGCTTGCATTGTGTCCCACAAGTTTGGGTATGCTGTGTCTTCATTTTCATTAAATTCTAGAAAATCTTTAATTTCTTTATTTCTTTTTTTTACCCAGTGGTTATTGTATAGAGAGTTGTTCAGTTTCCATGAGTTTGTAGGTTTTCTGTTGTTGTTGAAGTCCAGCTTTAATCCATGGTGGTCCGATAAGATACAAGGGGTTGTTTCGATTTTCTTGTATCTGTTGCACCTTGCTTTGTGACTGAAAATATGGTTAATTTTAGAAAAGGTTCTGTGAAGTGCTAAGAAGAAGGCATATTCTTTTGTGTTTGTGTGAAATGTTCTGTAGATATCTGTTAGTTTTATTAGTTCTTTGTTTGGTTTCTGTCATGATAACTTGTCCAATGGTGCTTTTGGTCCATCTTGGGGTGATGATTATGCACGATTGGGTATCCCTTTCTGTACCTCAGAGGTTGATCCGTTTTCAATTAATTATAATGTCTAATTTTGGAGAAGATGTTAAGAAACCCGCCTGACTATCAATAGTGTAAGTGGTTCAAACTTTTTAGTCTGTTCACATCTCTGTTTAATTTCTGTTTCCATGATCTGTCCTTAAGCTTTAGTGGTATTTCCTTTACAAGTGTGTGTGCCCCCATGCATTTGGGGCAGAGATAGTTAGAACTGAGATGTCACCTTTGGGGTTATTTCCTTTAATGAGTATGAAATGTCCTTCCCCATCTCTTTTCATTAATTTTGGTTGAAAGTCTATTTTGTTAGTTATTAGAATGGTTACTCCAGCTTGTCTCTTGGGTCTGTTTGCTTGGCAAACCTTTTGCCAGTCCTTTACTCTAAGGTAACGTTATCTTTGTTGTTGAGGTGTGTTTCTTGTATGCAGCAACATACAAGATCCTGTTTTTACATTCAGTCTATTAGCCTATGTCTTTTTATGGGGAATTGAGTCTATTGATGTCAAGAGATATTAATGAGTAATGATCATTAATTCTTGTTATTTTAATGTTTGTGTGTGTGTATGCGTGTATGTGTTTTCCTTCCGTTGGTTTTGCTTGTATGGGATTATTTATTTCCTGTGTTTTCTTGGGTGTAGTTAGCCTCCTTTGGTTGGAATCTTCTTTCTAGTATCTTCTGTAGGGCTGGGTGTGTGGATAGATATTTTTTAAATTTGGTTTTGTCATGGAATATCTTGTGTTCTCCATCTGAGATGATTGAAAGTTTTGCTGGGTATTGTACTCTGGGCTGACATCTGTGTTCTCTTATGGTCTGTAATACGTCTGCCCAGGCCCTTCTGGCATTTAGAGTCTCTGTTGAGAAGCTGGGTGTTATTCAGATAGTTCTGCCTTTGTATATTACTTGGCTTTTTTCTCTTTGTTATGTACCTTTAGTGCTTTGATTGCTTTATGGCAGGATTTTCTTTTCTGGTCCAATCTATTTGGTATTCAGTAAGCTTCTTGTATGTTTATAGGCTCATCTTTCTTTAGACTGGGGAGATTTTCTTCTATGATTTTGTTAAAAATAATTTCTGGGCCTTGTAGCTGGGAATCTGCTTCAATTTCTATTATTCTTAGGTTCGGAGTCCCTGATTTCTTGGATATTTTGTTTTTAGATTTAACATTTTCTTTGAATGTTGTATTGATTTCTTCAATCATATCTTCTGTTCCTGAGATTCTCTCTTTCATCTCTTCTATCTGTTGGTGATGCTTGAATCTGTAGTTCCTGTTCTCTTATGTAGGTTTTCCCTCTTCAGGATTCCCTCAGTTTGTATTTTCTTTATTGCTTCTATTTTCATTTCCAGTCTGAAACAGTTCTACTCACTTCCTTCACCTGTTTGTATTTTCCTGTATTTCTTTAAGAATTTATTCAATTCCTCTTTAAAGGCCTCTATCATCTAAGTATAGTGATTTTGAGGTCACCTTCTCCTGCTTCAGCTGTGTTAGGATATCCAGGGCTTGCTGTAGTAGGATAGCTGGGTTCTGGTGGTGCCATATTGCCCTGACTGTTGTTGATCACATTTTTGCACTGGTCTTTAGCCATCTGATTGTCCCTGGTGCTGGCTGGCCATCTGGATGTTTCTGCTACTGGCAGGATGCCTCTAGAAGGCAGGCAGAGTAGTCTGACAGACAAAGGAACTCAGGGGACAGGTTGATTAGAATGGCACTAAACCCAGCTTGTCTCTTGGGTCTGTTTGGTTGGGGAAACCTTTTGCCAGCTCAGTTTAGTGTACAAGATCCTGGTTTTTACATTCCCCAGAGGGACCTGATGTCGGCAGGGGATTTTTGGGTGTGGTGGGGTTTTAACTTCTAATGATTTTTTTGTGTTTCCTCTAGTCTGTCTATATTCCTCAGGCAGGAAGGCCTCCTTGGGAAGGCAGGCAGACCAGTGGCTGAGCCAATGGAGCTCAGAGGACAGAGTATTGTTCACTAATGCTGGCTGTCAAGGTCCATGTTTGCAGAGGCCATGGAATGGAGCTTTAAAAATCTGGTTGGAGGAAGCAGGTTACTAGGGTGACCTTTTGAGGTTATAGTCACTGCTAGCCACCTTTCTCTTTCTGCTTCCTGGTCCATCTTGACACCAAGGCTATGATTATGCACTGTTATGCACCTAACTGTTCCACCATATCCCTTCCCTGCCATCGTAGGAGGAATGAGTCAGCATGTTTTGACTGGCGGCTGCAGTGGCCCACACATGCGCAATAGTTGCTTCTGCATTTACTAACCCTGAAACCTGCCTGATGCTCAGAGATGAATGACAACAGAGCACTCGATCAGAACAACCAATCAAATGGTGCTAGTAACAAGGGGTGAGAAGTTGTAGACCAATGGGGCACGGGTGGAGGGTTTATTGATCCTGCAATAAACAAGTCTGCTTTCACTTCTCACCTGGTTTCGCGAGTCTGTGTCGTCGCTTCTGTGCCGTCTTATCCCCTACCTCCATGGGCCATCTTGAGGGGTCGAGGACTAGGGCAATATGCCATGATGAAGGAAAGCCTCTCAAACTGTGAGCCAATGTGTCTTTCTATTTATAAAATGCTGCTACCAGATATTTTGTCATAGTAGGAAACAAAGCAGCTGGTAAAAGGCTTGCCCTGTAAAATGCTCTGTGGACTACTAGGATGGCTCCTGAGGGCTTGGGGGGAGGGGTAGATTGTCAGAGCTGGAGCTAAATGACAGAATGGAATGTCTTAGGACAACCACTATTCCCAAAGTGAGGGTTTCCACAAATACTTGGTCCTCTCACCTTAGCACTGACCCTGACATGTAGGTAGAAGTTCCAGGTACAGGTAACATTAGCCAGGCTCACAGGGGACTCATAGATATGGAGCCCACATTGTCTAATGACTGTGCTGATCATCACCAAGCTTATCTCAGTTTTTGCAGCCAGAGGATGGAAAGTTGTATTGGGTAATAATGTCTTTTAGATGTGTGTTCATTAAAAATCTACAAGAACGTATGTATGTGTATGTGTATATGTATGCAGATTTTTGTGTGTGTGAGATAGTGTCTGTGTATGCAGATACCTTTGTATGTGTGAGTATGTGTGTGGTTTGTGTGTGTAAGTGAGTGTGCATGTTTGTGGAGGCCAGAGGGCAATCATGTGTATCGACCCTCAAAAGCCACATATTTTGTTTCCTGAAAAAGGGTCTCTCGCTGACTGGACAGAGAGCCCCAGGAACCCATTTGTCTCTTGTCCACATTGCTAGGATTACAAGGGCACACTATCATACCCAGAGTTCTCACACAGGTTCTAGGGATGGGTATGGAAGGCAGGCCTTCACGCTTCCACAGCAAGCAGTTCTTTGATTTGTCGTCTTCCCGGCCCCTCCCTCTTTTTAAAATTGGTGGTAGAATCAGAAGGGAGTGAGGACCTGAGGACACAGAGGCAGAGACAGGGCTTTGAACTAGTAGGATGGAGAATTAGATAATAAACTTGTTGGTAAGTGTGGAGCCAACGGGCACGCAAAGCGAGTTCCCGCAGAGTGGGGAGAAAGCTGACACTGCCTTGCAAGGAAAGGTTCATCCTCCTCGAGGTATGGGTTCTCAGCATCACTTCCTTGTTCTGAGGCCCTGGGAGAGAAGTTCACAAACCGTGCTTTAATCTTCCGCAGCAGGAACCTCTGAGATTTGCTAAGACTCAACCAACTTGGACGACTTTCAACAGAAAAGATGTTGGCTACCTCTCACTGTCAGCGCTGGAAAGTTCCTAAAAACCAGAAAGATTAAAGGGTTTTTGAACTGATTCTAAATGCCTGCAACAGAGGGGTAAGGATCCTGGTAGAGTACATTTACATTAACTCCTCTGGAGTCCTGGAGTCCTGTGCTTTTGGGTTTCCATGCTAGGGAAACTTCTAGATTGAGTTTCTTGGGGAATAAGGTCTGTTTCATCTTTATTAATTTGCGTTTTTTCCCTCTAATCCTATGGCTATATCCTATGGCTGACCCCATACCTGGTTTGATTCAATCCCAGCCTGCTTAGACCCCCTCAAGATTACAAGCTGGTTTTGCCTGTCAACACTTGAATGACCTAAAGCCCCACCAAAATGGATTTGGGTTTTGGTTTGCATTTCTGTGTTTCAAAAGAGGATGTCGGGGCTGACCTTGAGCTGCGTATATTTGGAAGGAGGTTCTTGAACTGATGCCTGCCCCTTCCAGCTTTAGCTTGAGTTTAAGTCCAACTTTGCTGTGCATCTGCCTGTGAGCTTGAGCAAGCCGCTAGACCTTGATAAGTGTGAAAGGGGGATTAATTGCAGTGTCAGGCTCCATACCTGCTAGATGCACAAGTCTAATCATGAGACAACACGTACCAGCTGCGGGCACAGGCTAAGCATTTGTTACACATTCTTCTTTCAGTGTCATTAACAAAATTTATAGAAATCACAAGGCTTCACTTTTATAATTGATTAACTACTATGCACTTAAGATATTAACTTTTATTAGTACATTCCAAGTGATTAAAATTATTAATAGGTTAATATACATTAATTTCCATCAAATAATTAGATTAATTACATTATAAATACATCTCTAATGATTAAAAATCATATAGCCAATAATGAGACGGGTTGAAAGATTAAACCCATTGACAGACAAAAAGCATTTGGAGTAGTACTCAACGTGCCTGCCAGCACCCAGCTAACTGTTTTATTATTTCCTATTATTATTGTGGTTGTTTGGAGGCAGGGTCTTATTATGGACCCCGGCGGACTATGAGACTGAGATCTTCTTACCTCAGCCTCTAAGCGCTGGGGTTATAGGTATGCACCACACACCATGTCTCCCCACTTAGCTGCATTGAAAATTTTTGAGCATTGAATCTACCTGCAGAGATTTCTTCAAAGTGACAATCATCTTGGGAAAAAAACAATTGCATTTCTTCACCTGGATTATATTAATAATGTCACATTCTTCTGTGTTCCCTCTAGTCCCCCATTTGACTTTCCTACTCTTCTCTTACTCTCTGAGTGGTGGTAGCCTGAGGGAGGGAATGGCAAGGAGAGAGCTGAGGTCTTGCCCAACAGGAGAAGTGCTGTTGAACCTCATTTGAGGCTGAATTTAAATTTTGACCTCATTTCAAGTTTTCAGAGACACCACAAGAATAACAAAAGATTGTGATCTGATTGTCTCCTCCACCCAGCTGCCATCGGTCTGCCCCCTCTCTGTTCTGTCTCCTCCTTCTACGACCTGCTCTCCCAATGTTCACTCCCAGAAGCTCATTGCCTGGTGTGGCTGTGTCAGGCAGATGAAGTAGATCAGTTCATCAGAGATGCTGTCTTCTGATGCAAGGGATCCATGCTGGTCCTGCAGGTGTTGTAAGGTGGGATTGGGGTCTAGCCTTAGCCTGGCGTGTATGGAACTGATTCACTTTTTGACACTGCAACGTGTTGTGAAGAAGTTGGGGGTCCTTGGTGGGCCCTTGTACCAGGTTTTTATTTTATTCATTTATTTATTTATTTTGAATGTCAAAGTGACCAAACAGGTGAGTGAGGTAAAGTTCCTTTATTGTGATTTACCCAGTGTCTTGTATTTTCCTTTCTTTGCATGCCGTGTGACTTTTCTTGGGGACATGTGAACAAGTGCTGTTCACTGCAGCTAGGACAACAATGACAGAGATAATTCTACCTATTTAGCTCAAGCTAATAAGTTTACTGGGGTTACTTACAGGCACATGGATGGGGATTTACTTCGAGGAACATGGTTGAGTCAAAAGCAACTGCATCACCCAAAAGCCCCCCACCCAAGCCTGGGTGATTATTCACAAAAGCTGCATCCCTGGAATTGCCTGTCCAACTTGTAGGCAGTTCTACTGAAGAGGCTCCTGTCCCAGGCAACTGTTACTGTTTATATGCATCTAGGAATGGGTCATGGAACCTGTCTGCCTAAGCTTTGTGAACCTGTACATTTCACTTTCTTCCCATGTCTTCTAAAGCTCTGTCCTCTTTCTAGGAAAGGATGCTTCAGTTTAGGGAAAATACCTCCTCTCTCTGTAGAAGAAAGTGTTTTTAGTTTAGAGAAAATAGCTGGATAATAGTTTGTCAGGAATTGATCCATCTGCACATGTAAATATATATCCACATGCACAAACACATACACATGAACATATGCGCACATATATCACACACAAACATACATACACACATACATATACCCCTACACAAACATATATCTCTATATAGTCTTATTTCCACAAACACACATACTCATATATACATACATACATACACTAAACACAAGCACATTTACACATACATACAGACACACATGTACATACATATACCACACACACATACACACATCACACATATTTTTAAGTTTATTTTTAATATTAAAGAATGTCTTTGTGTTCATGCCCATAATACTCCTTGTTCCGAAGAGCAACGGTGCTCTTTCCCACATAACTGTAGTTCAGGGAACTTAATATTGGTCTATTTCAGGGTCTATATGAAATTTTACTAGATGTTAATTATTTTCTTCCATGTCCAGAATCCAGTTTAGGCTCCTCAGTCATCCTCACGTCCTTTGTCATTTTGGTCTCTCTGAATCTGGAACAGAGCCTGTGCTTTGTGAGCGTGGCATTTCTGGGGAACATAAGTCGTCATTTCAATGTCTGCCTCAGTGTGGGTGTATTATGTGCATGGGCTGAAATGTCCTGGTGACTTTGTCAGTTGCTTTTCTGAAGGATTTTTGGAGCTTGTATCAGTTGGAATGCTCTTGGTTGCAAGTAAAAGAGGATCCAGGTAACTATAGCCCCTGGGGAGTCTGGCAGAAGCTGTCCAGGCTTGACTGGACTCTCTCTGTGTATATACTCTGCACACAGATGTATATGACAAAGTTAACTGACTTAAAGAAGAATGGGACAAATGATTCATTTCCTATTATCATTTTCACAAAGGCAACTTGAGCATTAGAATGGGAACAAACCATAGTTAATGTTTCTATGATGCCACATGTGCACATGCGCTGATGGCTTTGAGAGAATGCTTTCCTAGAAGAAGTTGGAACAAGGATGAGGGTTCAAGGGATTTATGGGATGGATTTGAGGAAGTACCAGTCAGGGAATGTGGAACAAAGCAAAGGAAGATGTGATACTGGAGCTGCTCACAGGCAACCAGGGCTTGGTCCTCTGGAGACTTCTGAGGCCACTAAGGGATAATGAACTAACAGGCTATGTGACAGATCCTGCCATCTTTAAGAGCTGGATTTGCTCCTTATCATGCGCAGACTAAGTATAGTGGGGCAGCTCCCTGGGAGGGGCTTCAGATCCTACTGCTGGCATAGGAGTGACGGTGGTGTGGGTGGAGCCTGGCAATGGCTGCACTTCCTGCAGCTGAAGTGAGTGTTCCCTCACATGAACACCAGGCCCCTCACTTGCCACTTTGCACATATCTGTCATGATGTGGAGACAGGCTTATTACGGTGCACCTCAAGTCCCTGTGTCTTCTCTTCAACTTTTATTGAGATTCCGTTTCAGTAACCCAGAACCCAAAGCCACAGCCTTTCATGTGGAGGAAGGTCTTTGCTTGTTCATATATACATTGTCTGTGTTTTCTCCATGGAGGTGGCTTGTGTAATGACAAGTGGGTGGGTTTGGGGGTGGGGCAGGGCTCTGGCTCTGGCTCTGGCTCTGGTCTGTGTGACTGTTGTAGATATGGACACTTTTCTAAGCCTGAGTTTCCTCATGGTAAGCTGGAGATTAAATATCCACTGCAGAGGAGCAGAAGAGAGGATTAAATAAGTCTTTAAGCATCAGCATCCAATTCATATGTAATGGCAGTTCAAAGCAATAATGTATATGAATTAGTTTGCATAGTGCCTAGCACAGCACCTCCGTCATAAATGGTAACTGTAATTCAGAGGTGGCAAGCTTTCTCCTTTTCTCTCTACCTCCCACCCTTCTTAAATCACATTTAAAATACTCTTCTATAATTTCATATGTACATACTGAACTTCAGTCATTTTCAGCCACTGTTTCTCATCCCCTTTCTTTCTCAGACTGAACCCCTTTTCCTAACAAGTCTTACCCCTCCTTCTGTGGCTCCTCTGTGTGACCTACTGAGTTTAATTAGAGTTGCCTGCGGAAGAATGGGTGGGAGGTTGTTTACTGGGGCCTGGGCAACTCATCAGTGGCTGCACCATGGAAGAAAGTGTCACCCCTGTTCCAGCCATGTCCCCTGCCAAACATCCTTCAGGGAGTGGCATTGCCTCATGACCTCCTCCCTCATTTGTGATGTTTTATTTTGAAGCAGCATCTTACTAAGGTGCTCAACAGGCCCTGAACTCACTGTGTGGCCCTGGCAGCCAGTGAACTTGGACTCCTCCTGCAGACTTTTACCCTTATTGCACTTAAGGGCAGTAGGAGCACTTTAGCATTGTGCTTGGAGGTGAGACATGGGTGGGGTCAAAACCAGTTCAAGGAGGCAACTCTACCCAAAATAAAAGAAAAAAAAAAAAAAAAAAAAAACCAATGTGAAAACATTCTCCCTTCTAAGTAGGGCTGACGCACCTACTCTTTGGTCTTCCTTCCTCTTGAGCTTCATGGGGTCCATGAGTTGCATCATGGGTATTCCAAGCTCTTTGCCACTTATCAATTAAGTACATACCATGTGTGTTCTTTTGTGACTGGGTTACCTCACTTGGGATGAAGGGTTTTATTGAGCTCCATCCACTTACCTGCGAATTCAATGATTACATTTTATTATATAGCTCAGTAATATTCCATTGTGTAAATGTACCACATTTTCTGTATCCATTCCTCTGTTGAGGAACGTCTGGATTGTTTCCAGTTTCTGGCTATTATAAATAAGACTGCTATGAACATAGTGGAGCATGGCATGTGTCCTTATTACATGTTGGAACATCTTTTGGGTATATGCCCAGGAATGGTATAGCTGCATCCTCAGGTAGTAGTACTACATCCAATTTTCTGAGGAACTGCCAAACTTATTTCCAGAGTGGTTGTACCAGTTTACAATCCCACCAGCAAAGGAGGAGTGTCCCTATTTCTCCACATCCTTGCCAGCATTTGCTCTCGCCTGAGTTTTTGATCTTAACCATTCTGAATGGTGTGAGGTGGAATCTCAGAGTCATTTTGATTTACATTTTCCTGATGACTAAAGATGTTGAACATTTCTTTAGGGGCTTCTAGGCCATTCAAGTTTCCTCAGTTGAGAATTCTCTATTTAGCTCTGTTCCCCACTTTTTAATAGGGTTATTTGGTTCTCTAGAGTCTAATTTCTTGAGTAGTTTGTATATATTGGATATTAACCCTCTATCAGATGTAGGATTGGTAAAGATCTTTTCCAGTCTGTTGGTTGCTGTTTTGTCCTAATGACAGTGTCGTTTGCCTTACAGAAGCTTTGCAATTTTATGAGATCCCCTTTGTTGATTGCTGGTCTTAGAGCATAAGCCATTGGCGTTCTGTTCAGGAAAATTTCCCCTGTACCCATGTGTTCAAGGCTCTTCCCCAGTTTTCCTTCTATTAGTTTGAGTGTATCTGGTTTTATGTGGAGGTCCTTGATCCACTTGGACTTGAGCTTTGTACAGGACGATAAGAATGGATTGACTTGCATTCTTCTACATGCTGACCACCAGCTGAACCAGCACCATTTGTTGAAAATGCTATCTTTTTTTCCACTGAATCCTTTGTCAAAGATCAAGTGACCATAGGTATGTGGGTTCATTTCTGGGTCTTCAATTCTATTCCATTGATCTACCTGTCTATCTCTGTACCATGCAGTTTTTATCACTATTACTCTATAGTACAGCTTGAGGTCAGGGATGGTGATTCCCTGAGATATTCTTTTATTGTTGAGAATAGTTTTCACTATCCTGGGTTTTTTGTTATTCCAAATGAATTTGAGAATTCTCTTTATAACTCTATGAAGTATTGAGTAGGGATTTTGATGGTGATTGCATTGAATCTGTAGATTGCTTTGGCAAGATGGCCATTTTTACTATATTAATTCTGAAGAGAGGAGGGGGAGGGGAAAAGAAGAGTGGAATCAGGTATGGGAGGAGATAGAAGAGATGTACAAAGGATCAGGAAATTGAGCAGATGTGTGTAGCAATGGAGGATAGGAAATTGTGGTAGCAACTGGAAAGTCCCAGAAGCTAGGAAAGTGAGAGCCTCCCAAGACCCCACGGGGATGACATTAGCAGAATTACTCCACAAAGGGGAAGGAGAACCTGTCGAGATCATAGCCAGAGGTTAGGCATGGCCCCCTGGTTGAGGGATGGGGCCACCCACCCATCTTCAAATTTTTAACCTAGAATTGTCTAAAGGAAATACAGAGACAAAGAGTGGAGCAGAGACTGAAGGAAAGGCCATTCAGAGACTGCCCCACTTGGGGATCCATCCCATATGTAGACACCAAACCCATAACTATTGCTTATGTCAAGAAGTGCTTGTTGACAGGAGCTTGATACAGCTGTCTCCTGAGAGGCTCTCCCAGATCCTGATCAATACAGATGCAGATGCTCGAAGCCAACCATTGGACTGATCGCAGTCCAATGGAGGAGTTAGGAGAAGGACAGAGGAGATGAAGGGGCCTTATCTGGCATCAATGGGCAGGGTGGCCCTTGGTTATATGAAGGCTTGATGCCCCACTGTAAAGGAGTGCTAAGTCAGAGAGGCAGAAGATGGGAAGGTTTGAGGAGTTGCACCGTCATAGAAGCAGGGTAAGGTGGGATGGGATAGGGGGTTTGCAGAGGGGAAAATTGGAAAGGGGATAACATTTGAAATTATTACATTATTTATGTAAATAAATAAAATATCCAATTTTTAAAAACGTGAAAATGTGGCATTAATCAGACTGTGGGGGCTAAAGCAAGAAACTGGAACTCTGCCTAGCTCAACCTGAGCTGGAAATGTGCATGAGTGATGCTGCGGAATCAAAGGAAAATTCCACAAGCTACACCCCTCACCTATGAAAAATTCCCCTGCCAGGAAAATTCCACCAGTTATACCTCACCCACCCATTTGTGGTTTTATGAACTAGTTACACCCTATCCTCATGGTTCTATGACCAGCAGGTGGTAGTCTTATGACCGGCAGGACCAGCAGGGACTTTCCACTGTCCAAAACCACAGCATTGCTCCAGTCACCAAAGACAATGTGACCACGATGTGGACCAATGAAGTTAAAGGGCAAATGGTTCCAACCAATCCTTGTGTGCCTCAATGTACCCATCCCCATTCCTGTGTTTTTTGTGGTTTTTGTGCTTAAAAATAGCTTGTATCTGTAAGACGGGGTTCTTCTCCTTCTTCCGCTTGAAGGCTGAGGAACCCTGGAGCGGTGGAATAAACCTCTTGCTGATTGCATCAAATCTCGGCTCTGGTGGTCTTTGGGGACAAGAAGATCTTTGGTGGTGGTCCTTTGGGTCTAACAATGTGTGTTCATATGTCTACGTGTGTGTGTGTGTGTGTGTGTGTGTGTGTGTGTGTGTATGTGTGTGTGTTGCACACCATCTGTGAATGATGTCAGAAGGGCTGCAGTTTTGATCCTGATGTTATATATACATTTTAGCATGTGGGTAAATTTACGAATATGGGCTCTGTGAACAATGAGGGTTACTTTTATTTCCTCAACTCTGGTCAGTAAATCAAATACTGAATGAGTGTTTGCTATAGGAAATGAACATGTGAGGCCAACCCCATAGGCTTCATGTGGTAGAACTGTCTTTGTTCTTATTTTGTCTGAGTGTTCTCTAGTTAACTCTTTAATAGTTCAGCTATGAGTACACGCTGAATATAAAAACATTAAAATGACACAGTTATAAATAGTAAAGAGCAATTCCTTTGCCTTGGGTCTATCTTTCTGGAGAGGTAGCCAGAGAGTGGTTCTTGTGATTAACTGAGATGTAAATAAATGTGAGTTTATGCCTGTGGTAGTCTGAATAAAAATGGCCCCTATTGGTCCACAGGAAGTGGCAGTATTTGGCCTTGTTAAAGAAGTGTGTCACTGGAAGTGGATTTTGAGGTTTCAGAAGCTTAAGGCAGGTCTAGTGGTTCACTTTCTCTTCCTGCTGCCTGTGAATCCAGATGTAGAACTCTCAGCTACCTTTTCAGCACCAGGTCTGCCTGCTGCCACGCTTCCCACCATGATGATAATGGACTAACCCTCTGAAAGGCGAGGCAGCCACAATTCAATGTTTTTCTTTATAAGAGTTGCCTTGGTTGTGGTGTCTTATCTCATCAGTAAAACCCTAAGACAATGCTTCTAATGATTATTTTAAAAATCAAATGGGTATACAGAGTTTTATAGTGGCTTTATTTAAAATAGTACAAATTTGTAAGCCATAAGATGAATGAAGAATGTGTCTTCATTCAGTAGGATAAATGGCCACAGTGGGGTAAATGAGTTGTGATGTGTGATGACACTGGAATATTATTCATCTCTAAAAAGAGTTGAGCTAATGAGTTGTGGGAAAATGTGGAGGAAACAGAATGACTAGTGGCAGTCAGAGATTGGGGCAGGGAGGGTTGACTAGGTGAAGCACAGAGGGTTTTTGTGGCAATGAGACTATTCTGCGTGGTTCTTACTGTAAGTACAGGGACAGTAATGCAAACTAGAAGTTTGAAGATCTACAATATAATTTGGTCATATAGGTGTTAAATATGAAGAAGGAGGAGGAGGAAGAGGAGGAGGAGGAGGAGGAGGAGATACAGTAGTAGTTGGTCCAGGAGAAGGGAGCTGGCACATTATTTTCTTCAAAACAAAAATAAGGTTTCTTAGAAGGGCCTTGAGAATATGATCAGGCCTTAAGGTGACAAGCATTGGAAAGAATTATATTAAAGCAGCATAACAAGACCTGAAAATGAGTTTCAGAGATAGGAGAGAGGAGGGGGGAATGAGAGAAATGGCACTTTAGAAAAAATTCCCAGATCAATCACCAGAACTGTTGGGATGCCCTTCCCCCTCACTGAAAGTGTGTCCCTGTATTTTCAATTGTTAATTGCTGCGCCTGCAGAGAGCTAAGTGCTGCCAGGATTTCGGTATTGTCATTTCTATGGCCCATTGCCAGTTTTCTAAGTTTAAGATTGTCCTTCCTCCCCTGCCCAAAAGATGATCCTCTGAGATTATCACATTAAAAAAAAAGCTGTCCTGGTGAAGGGCAAGGGAGACAGATGCAGCTGGAAGCAGGTAGTGAGAACCAAGTGGAGAGAGGAGGAGGTAGTGGAGAAGTCAGGATAAGTTAGCTAAGGGACTGCCCGAGCAAAAGGCCAACAGCTTCAAACCACACAGAAGTGTCCATGTCTTAATTAAACCTCAAGTGGAATCCTCAGAAGCTCCAAATACAGAACAAAGGAATTATCAGCCTTTCTTAAAGTTTAGGGAGTTGGTAGGAAGTTTCCCATCATGTGATTTAGTTCAGCACTGTGCAGTGACAAAGCATGGAGGACAGGCAGGTACCATAAACTAAGAGCTGTCAGGTCACAGCACAGACTGCTTCTTGAGTCTGTCCCAGGGAGATGCAGGTGGGTGTGACTAATCTCTTCAGGCTGAGATCTGACCTTGTAAGAGTGATCACTGTCTTAAAAGGTCATGCTCATTTTATGATCACAGCTCTGTGGATAAAATGCTCACAGAACGCTTCCTTTGTCCGAGGAGCACATTGCTCTTCAAGTAAGCCCAGTGCCCGCCTTACTGTAATAAATTGTTGTCAGTTCTTTTAATATTCTGCCATACTTCCTTGCCATCCCTCTGGAACCACAAGCTAAAATAAAGCCTAGTATTTTATCCTACCGATAGAACAGTACTTAATATCTAGTTTGGTGAAATGTTCTTACGAAGAACATGACGATGCTAGGTTTTTTGTTTTGTTATTTTAGACATATGGAAGACTGTGGGGATTTCTATTAGGAAATGCTGCAAGTAGAGCTTAAAGGACCACTTGTCAAAAGCCATCTTAGCCATCCAGGGTAAACTGAGGGAGGGCAAACAGTCTCCAGGAAGCTCACTTGCCCATTACAGCTCCTCCTGAATGGCAGCCACCAACCACTCAAGCAGGAGCCTGGAAGATAGTAGTGTTGCAAGCAGTACAGATATTGGAGGCCCAGCTAAAGGGGGTTCATAGACGAGCAAGGACTCTGGAAACAGGCCATTCATGTGCTATTTGGGCGAAGAATCTGGCTACATTCTGCCTGTGTCCCAAGAACTTGCTTGAGGCTAAATTAAAGCATAATGGAAATTTCAAGGCAGTATAACAATGGGTCCGTGGAATGGCTATTGCTGACTACTGTGTGTAGGCCTACAAGGAAAAAGAGCAACAAGAAGGGTAGAAAGAAATAAAAACAATGTGTAGTTTGGAATGGAAAGGGATACTGGGAAGCTCAAGGTTGCTTTTTGCTGTGTACAAAAAGAGGCTGTGATTGTTAAAGATCTTATTGATATTACAGAGCACAGGGGGGGGGGGCAGCCAAATACTCAGTTTGTGAATTTTCTGCTTTATAGCCAGTAAATGCTAGGGAAGGTTTTCACCACATTCATTATACAAAAGCTGCCGGAACTGTGGTTTATGGAGACCAAACTTCATCTCAATCTGGCAGTTCAACTTGACAAAGTCATCTATGTAGGCTGATTTGGGGAGCAAAACTAATATGCAAAATGGAGAGGGTCATGGATTCTTGCTCTTTAAGAGAGCTGCTGAGCAACACGTGGTTGTGTCAGAGTCCTTGTAAGGAGGCTCTCAGAAGGCAAAGCCTGTGGAGGAGACCCCAAGATGTTAGAGATACCCAACTGTCAGACATCTTCTAAAGAAGGTACAGAGTGGGTGGAAGCAGCCCAAGAAACAGATGTATGCTGGAGGCACCAAAGCCAGAGGGGGGAGCCATCAAGACCTTTGAAACTAAAGTCCCAGATACTAGACCTGAAGCTAAGAGACCTGGGATGTGCTCTTCTGGGTTTAGTCTCTCCTTCACCCAGTATTTCTTCACTACACTCCATGTCTCACTCTGGGAATGGCGGGATGCATTCTGTGCCACTGTATAAGCTATTTTTAAATTATTTTACAGGGGTCACAGTTAAGAGAGTGCCTTAAGGCACGGAAAGTGGATGGAAATGCCCCAAGAGGCAGATGTATGCTGGAATTTTGAGTGTTGAGACTGTGAAAGACGATGGAGATGTTTGAAATTGAGCTAAATGTATTTTTCATTAAGACATAGTCCAGAGTCCATGGGTCCAGAAAGTAGAATGTGGTAGTTTGAATGAGAAATGTTCCCAATAGGCTCATGTATTTGAATACTCGGTCCCCACTGTTTAGGGAAGTTACGGACCGTTAGGAGGTGGGGCCTCACTGGAGGAAGTATGACAATGGGGATGAGCTTTGGGGGCTTATAGTCCCACCCTAATTGCTATTGTCTCTGCTTCCTATGCTGCCCGATCCTCCTGCCCTACCTTTCACTCCGTTATGGACTGTCTCTCTGGAAATGAAAGCTAAAATAAACTCTTTATTTCTTAAGTTGCTTCTGGTCATGGTATTTTATCACAGCAACAGAAAAGTAACTAATTTAAGAGCCCATACATATTAATAAAGGAGAGCCCATGTTGCCTCAGGCACATTGTAAGCATGATATTTTGAGGTAGTAGTTAAGAAAGGGATGATGAAGGATGTACTTCTGAGCATGCCCAGTTCAAGGTCATGAGAGCACATGCTCAAAAAGGAAAGATGGTGGACATGAATATTACTGGATACTCCCTGCTAAATATATGTATCAAGTTTTGCTCTAGGTCACCTATGAGTCAGTGTAGTGAGCCATATTGGATTTGGGCCTGGCTGCTTTGTAACTTCATGGTCACAGTTCAGAAGTCATGGGATTGTTGGACAGAGGCCTCTCCCATGTATTTACAGCACAGGAAGAAAAGACCAAGTGGTAAACACCCGGTGTCTCCACTGCATGACCTCTGCTGAGCCCGGCTGACGCATGTGGAACTGACACACCTGGACCACACCTGGGTGGTGGTCAATTTACTTCTGCCTTTTGCTTCCTCAGCCTTTATCCTTGAGATTTAGGCTGGTTTTCTCGGATTTCTCCCTAATTGATTCAAGTCTCGTAGTCCGTCTTTTGTTACCAAAGTCACGAGCCAGGTAGTTACAAGCCAGGGTTTCCCACTGTGCTTCCCAGATATTTTCTACCTGGAGACTTGGGTATATAAGTGGTGAATAAAGCTACAGGAGTCTCTCACTCTTCTTCCTCACTCTCACTCTTCCTTCCGCTCTTCCACTCTCTCTCTCTCTCTCTCTCTCTCTCTCTCTCTCTCTCTCTCTCTCTCTCTCTCTAACCTGTGTGTGTGTGTGTGTGTGTGTGTGTGTGTGTGTGTGTGTGTGTGTGTTTGTGTGTGTGTTTCTTTCATCCCGTAGGCTTTCGCCGGATTCTCGGTACCGTGTCTGTGCTGGCGCCAACAAGTCAGAGTGAACCAATGGCTTTAAATGCTTCCTTCTAAGTTTCTCCAAAGAATTTCAGCCAAAATGAAAAAGGTGCATTTCTGTGGGACTCTTTCTTTAGTAGCCAACAATTGTACCAATTTATACTTGAGTCATATACAAGAGTTTCAGATAACTCACTCTCTAAAATTAGTATCTTGGGGCCAGATGGTGGCAGCGCACACCTTTAATGCCAGTACTCAGTAGGCAAAGGCAGGCACATCTCTGAGTTCAAGGCCAGCTTAGTCTACATAGCCAGTTCCAGGACACCTAGGACTACACACAGAGAAACATGGTCTCAAAAGATCACAAAAGAAAATTCAAAATTTTATTATTTTTCATATGTAAAAAGAAAGTAAATTTATGTTATAAAATAGTGCGATGTCAGTGTGCAATGTAATATACACATATACATATATTGTAAAAAATAGCAATATCTATGGACTGAACACATTGTAACAAAAAGGGAACAATTGGAGTGTATAAAAGAAAAAGGTTTAAAAACATACAGTATGATCCAGCTGAAGAAAAATAAATGTGCATAAACATTTAATATACCTTGATGTGATTCTTCTATTGGAGAAGTAAAAATAAACAATATAATTGAAGTTTCAACACAGCTTTAAAGAAAGAAAGATTTCTCAATATAGGATGTAATTAAAGATCTGTGGAAACCAGCGCTCCACAGACTGGAAACACACAAATGACGAACTACAGCCTTTTTAGGACGAAACAAAGAAGAAAAAAGGGCTTGTTTTATTGCATTTGAAAGTACGCAAAGATATAACTCTTCTACCCTAATATGTTTTTAATTATAAAGAAATATACAACTCACAAAGACAATAAAAGTCTGCCTCAGAGTTGATGCATTAATCTTAGTCCTCAGTAAACATAATGTTCATGGCTCTGTTCTCACTATAAGTTCTTCTCTTCTGACCATCATGTTTGGTGATGTGTTGGCACAGTGTGGATCCTCACGACTAAGGTCCTCTGGAAGACGAAGGCACTGGTCCTTTGTTCTCCCTCAGGTGTTTCCTCCGCTGGCCAAGATTACGTGGTTGGCCACATGACTTGAATCATTCACTCAGTGTTGTCTCTTAACCACCGCAAAGTTGAATCTGCTTCTTTCCAAAGAGGAGTTCTGAGATTCTGCTTCATTCCAGGTCGTAGGAACATTCAGAGACCTGCGTGGGCCGGCCCTTGGAGGAAAGACTGGCTGCCTGAGCGGTGATGATAGAGAAGTCTGGTACCATGGTACATACATGCTCAGGGGATGCCTCCGCGTGAGCAAGGATTGCTCGTCCTGAGCGTGCACGTGCACTGGGGTCGTGATAACTTGCGTCAGGCCCAGCCCACACAGAAGAGAGTAGTCTTGTATAACTTCGCAGTGTAATGTGTCCGGATCACCAGCGCCTGGGTCACATGCTGCTCTCTCTCTCATCCCTGGCACACAAGGCTCTTCTTGAGTGGGTCTAATGGTTTCCTCAATCCCTTTCCCCTTGCGTCTTTTTATCCTAACTGGTTCTATGTTCATTTCCTGGACAGTCCCTGCTTCTGACCCACCAGTGTCTTTCAGACTGTTTCTCAGGGGTTTCTCTCATCTGAGATGACTTTGATTTTTATGCGAACGCAGCTCTTGCTAGAAAGTGAAGTCTTTGTTACATTTTTCTCTGAACTGATTCTCCTAATTTGGCCTCTTTTCTTTTTTCTTTTTTTTTTTGAAAGGGTGGCACTAAAATTCAGGACCCATGTTGGTATTGTGAAGTGCTTTCTCCCTGCTGTAGCCCCATTTACACTGATTTTCAATGATTAAAATCGATAAGTTGTAGGCTGTAAAAAGAGGTATCCCTGGTCCAATTCTTTGTTGCCACATACGATAAGCGCAGAAACCTCAACAGGTCATCTTTGGACTCGAACCCACACTTCTCCATTGTTCCTAGGTATTCTAGGCACATAATCACCATGCCACAAAGGCATGTATACGTTTCACTCAGGGTGTTCATTGGTAACACTTCTCTGTTCTTCAGGACACCCAGATGAAATGCTCTCCCAGTCCCCATTCCTTAGAAATAGACATCGAGACTGGCAGTCTTCCCACGTTCTTGCCAGGACTGGCTACTATCAGTTTCATTCTGCCAATTTGATGGGCTCGTTTTTATTCACAACTTAAACTCTTACAACTAGAACCTCTCACAAAACCAATGCCTACAGACTCCCTATTAGGCAGTGGGGGAAGGGGTGGCGGGGACAGAAGGCAACCGTTTCTCCACCTCTCTGATTTGCCACATACACATTTAGGCTCTTAGGAAGATTAACAAATATCTACAGGGGCAATTCTGAAAAGAAGTGAGGGCAGAGATTCTCAAGCAGAACTTAATGGTTTCTGAGTAGGGGCGTGATATGATTGGCTACAAGACCCCCTTTGCCGGATGTCAGCAAATCAAAGACATTCATCCAGCTGAAAGCAAGTCATTCAGGCGTGTGGGCAACACACGCAGCCAGAACCCTGTGTGCTTGGCTCAGGGTAGTGAAGTAAATAGGACTTAATTTATATTTTAAAGTCTTTTATCTCTCTTTAAGCCCTCGTGCTTCACTGAAATGGAATTTGATGGAGGTGGGAGGAAGCGGAGAATGGGGGTTTAATAATGCATAGTGTCATGCCTCAGCTTCGCCCTTGTCCTGAAGGCAATAGTTCCCTCCGCTTCCTCTTTCCCGACTCCTGAGTCTGGTCCCTCTTCAGCCATATTCCCTCTAGTTTCAAGGGAGACCGGAAGGGTTGGCACCCACTTTGACCAATGAGGGCCTTCTCGGGCAAGCTGGGTCCTTTACCTTTCTCTCCGTGAACCTCTGTCTGCCAGTCAGCTGCCATATTGGTGAGATTAGCTAGTAATTACCAGCCCAGCCCAGCCAAGCGGAGGAGAGGACTCAATTAGCAAAATGTCACCGCATCTAATTTACTTTGCTTATCAGAGATTTAGTCTCTAATGACTACAGGAAAGAGAGCAGGGCACCTTCAGTACAAGTGATCTGAAGGGTTTAAAAGCTTAAATGTGGTCTCACCTTACTGTCTGCTGGCTTGTCTGGCAAGGAGGAGTCTGATACTGCCAATCTGGGGGGACTACTGGGCTGATATATGGATCTCAAGCCTGAAGGGAAAAGGAGTAAACTTTTTTTTTTTTTGTTATTTGAATCCCTCGCTTCCACTTATATGTTGAGATAAGTGTGCTTATTGTATTTATTTGGTGAGGAAGCTCCTGCCTCGAACTTTCCGAATAAAGGCAAATAAAGGGTTGGCAAACTATTTCCTACAGGGCCACACAGGAAAAAAGTTGTCTGTTTGTTTAGCTGTGGGGATGAAGGGCTATCTGTTTTAGTTGCCTGACTTTGCCATTGAATCAAGAAAGTGGTCATCAGTGAGTAACTAGGTATGATTGTGTTTCAATAAGACTTTATTTACAAAAAACAGACACCCAAGACCAACCAGTACCTGCTCTGTGATCCATCCCTGAATCAGTGAGGGTTGCAAAGAAAGTCAATTTTGTTGTTGTTTCTGTTTTTTTTTTTTAACACAATATTATTATTATTTGGGAGTTTCACATAATGTACCCCAATCATATTCACTTCCCAGCCTTCCCAGGTCCATCCCCTTTGATGGGGCGACCTTCCCCAAAAAACAGAAGAAGAAAAGAAAAACCTGCCAAGTCAGATTTGTATTGTCCATATACTCCTGGAGCATGGACAAACTCTCAGTGGGCAGGCCCTGAAAGAAAACGGAGTCTTTCCTCACTCCCATCCTCACCCTCTCCAGAAGCCATGGAGAGTGTAAGAGCTACACTTCAGGACCCCTATCACGATTTTTAAGAGTTTTTTTTTAAGGACTTCCTGTCTAAATGGTTTCTTTTGTGGGAGTACAAGGGTCAGGGAGAGAGGTTGTCACAGAAACCTTTCCCGTCTCTCATTCTTAACTATGAGTCTGCAGTCATGGATTCCACTGATGGAATCTGCTACTCTAGAAGAAGCCTCCTAGTCCCTTCTATCTAGGGGCATCACGGATAACAGACTTCCACGTGGACTCTGCCACAGCACAGCCCACGGACCTTCAGCATGGTCTCTGGGAACAGCACAGGTCACACACATAGACACAGCCTCAGGCAGCAACATGGGTCAAGGACACCAACATGATTTCAGGAAGCAGCGCAGACCACGGACATATGCATGGACTTTGGTGGTGATGTGGACCATAAACGTCAGGCCTCCTGTGAGTGGAGAGACCACAAACACCTACATGGCCACTGACAGCAACACACACCATGCACATAAATATGGCCTTTAGTGGTGACAGATCACAGACACCATCATGGCACAGATCACTGACATCCACACAGCCTTTGGCAGTAAGACAGACCATCCACATCAACATGTCCCCCCACCCCCAGCTGTAGCAGGACCATAGACGTCAACATGGCTTCAGATGGCAGCATAGGCCAAGGTCACACACATCAACATGACCCCTAGGGCCAACATGGACCATGGGCATCGATATGGATTACACAGGCACCCACAGCAGTAGCTGTGGTCCTCTGGTCCGCAGGCAGTGGCAACCCAGACCTTGAACAACATCGACCTCAGGCATTGATATAGCTTGAGGTGACAGCAAGGACCTTGAGCACCAAGGTGGCCTCTGGGGGACAGCACGAACCCTAGAGGCCTTTTGAAGAATACCAATCCAAATAAAAAGAACTATTTTTTTTATTATTTTTTTTTTATCTCAGACATCCTGTTGTTGCTCAGAGCTGGACTAAGTTTGTGTCTGAGCAGGAAGTTTGCATAGAGCCAGCGGGAGCTTCAGGATGCTGCACATCAATCACCCTGCCAGCCCTGCTCAGCAATGACATGCTCTCTTGTCCCCCGCAGCCTTCTCTGACACCTGTAGCCTCTAGTGCTGCCTCTCTTCACTGAGCATGCGCCGTTCCATTCCTCCGTCTTTCTTACCTTGCCACCGCAATATTTGTTCTCTGAAGCCGCACTGCTAACTGCAGTATGTCACACAGTATGTATTTGTTCTTTTTGTTTTCCCCAAACAGCTTTATGTGCAAATATTCATTGCAAGGAATCATTGGTTTGGTTCAAGGTTTCTGGTTTCTGAAGTACCGGAAATACTGGACCGTCACTGGTCTTGGATATCCTGCTGTTGTGCAGAGTCAGGATGGTCCTGAGAGTAGTCGGAGCAGGTCCTGGGAGCAGGGTCCAAGAGAACGCTAGGCTGCAGTAACCTCCCTGCTCTGGCACAACCATTGTGCTTTTAGCCTGTGGGCAGTGTTTCCGACCCTGAGCTCCTGTCCTCCCAGTAGGGCGAGCTACTTGGGCTGCAGTAAAGTCAGCCCTGCTGAGGGCTGGCTGTCCGGCCGAGGGCCAGCCCGATTCACTAATGGCCTGTTTTTGTCAGCTGTGGCCAAGCTCTCCCATATTGCTTCCATACCCTTTGCTGACGGGTCTCTAGTTTCTCCATTCTCTGCCACGTGTGCTTTGCCATCTTTCAATTTTGTGAGACCATGTTTTAAAAGCATCTTCCCATCAGACGTTGTTGTTGTTGTCGTCGCCGTCGTCGTTGTTATTATTTTGGAGATACTGTGGCTCAGGTTTGGGTTGCCGCCACCATGGCTCCTTAGTGATGGGTGTAGGGCTGACCTCAGAGGCAGGAGGCAGGATACCAGCTTCTTTGCAGCATCTCTCATTCATGCACTGAGCCCCATAGCGCTGCTATGTAAAGCGAATCAATTTTAAAGATAAGAATTAAACCCAGGCAGGATGAAAACCATGTCATTATATCACATTTAACATGGATAATGAGTGTTTTGTGAAATTTTGACTTCTGATGTGTGCACATATATGCACTCAGATATGCCTATATATGTGTTTATGTCTCCGTGTACGTGTGTGCTGGGCTTGGATATATAGTGTATATTTTATGCAGAAAAAATACTGCTCTTAGCTGCTCCCCTCTTCCCACAAAAGACCTAGTCCCATTATCCCTGGCATTTTACAGGTAAGAAGACAGAGACATTAAATAACTTGCTAAAACCCACACAGCTGGATCCCAAATGCATCATCACTCTGAGCAGGCCCCAGAGGTGGAGAGCAGAGTCTGAGACAAGCAGATGAACACTTAGGCATCTTCCCATAACACAGGAAACCTTCAAGGTATAGCTTCTTCCCTTGCCCACTTTGCAAATGGTCACCAGAGGGGCGAGGGTTAAATTCTTCACTGTGAGAGGAAGATAAACGTGCCCAGGTGACAGGTCCATTGCCGGACCCACTGGATGTCTCTCAGCAGAAGCCAGCAAGCAGCTTCTTTCCTCTCTGTGTTTTCATTACAATTGTTATTTATCACAGTGTATTTTCCCCTCAACACATTTTCAGAAAGTCAGTTGGAATTGATTTGAGACTCTAAACAGTCTCCTGAATGAAAAAGCGAAGTGCAACCTATTCAAACAGTCCCTCTTCCTTAATCTAGTAACACAGGAGATGCAATTTAAATGATAATGTTAACAAAATTCAAGAATGCAAGGCTGAACCAGTAGTATTTTTTATTTTTTTTTAAACCTTCACAGAAAGACAAATGGCCGAGACATTTATATCTGCAGCAGTTATTAAGGGGGAAATGTTCAACCCATTAATTCTGCCGCTGTGGTGCTGACTATGAACGAGAATGAGTACTGAATGCTGAGGACTCCAGCAGTTCATACAAGATGGCGGCCGGTAGAGCCGATTACTAGCCACACCCAGGAGCTTCAATCTTGCACACCACAGCCTTCAGGAAAGCTCTGCGAAGCTCTTGAGTTGGACTCCTCCAAACTTGTTCTTTTAAATTCAGGCTTTGAGTCACTTGGTAAGTTTGTGTTTTCATATCCAACCCTTAATAAGGTGATTGTTGATCATTAAAAGACAGGTCTCCCTGGCAACCACATTTTACTTGGGGTATGGATCGTGCATTCAGAGCATGGAAGGCGGAGTCATCAGTAATATGGTGTGTACATGTTAAGTTTCAGTGAAAATAGTTAAAAATGAAAGAAAGCACGTCTAAATCAAAAACACATAGCTCGGAACTGAGGAATAAAATAGAATATGTGTGGTCCTGGAATTTGACTTTTAGGGTATAAGTCTAGGGAGCCCCAACAGGCTGACTTCAGGTACCCATCCTCTTATGCCAATCGGGATGGAGCAATGGGGAAAACCAGACAGAAGATTTAACCAGTGATGTGGCCATGCTGGGAAGAACAGAACAGTGCCCCTCCACCCCCAATCCCTGCACACCAAGCCTATCTTATGGTGCTTTGTTAGGTACACAAGCTCTAAGTTTTAACAGAGAAAGACTGGGTAAGGGCCAAGAAGCAGGCACAATGATGCTGCCCAGGGCAGGTGTGGTGTGCTCATCATTATCTGCTGCTTCTGCAGGGGTTGGGGGTGGGGTGGGAGTGAGAAGAAGTCCTTATAGCACAAGGCCAGTGCTTCTCAGTAGAGAGAGTGAGAGGTGGAGTCTCAGGACTGTTTTGATTTGCATTACCCCGATGACTAAGGGTGTTGAACATTTCTCTAGGTGCTTTTTGGCCATTTGGTATTCCTCAGCTGAGAATGTTTTGTTTAGCTCTGTACCCCATTTTTTAGTAGGGTTATTTGGCTCTCTGGAGTCTAATTTCTTGAGTTCTTTGTATATTTTGGATATTAGCCCTCTATCAGATGTAGGATTGGTAAAGATCTTTTCTCAATCTGTTGGTTGCCGTTTTGTCCTAATGACAGTGTTCTTTTGCCTTACAGAAGCTTTGCAGTTTTATGAGATCCAATTAGTCTATTGTTGATCTTAGAGCATAAGCCATTGGTGTTCTGTTCAGGAAATTTTCCCCAGTGCCCATGTGTTCACGATTCTTCCCCACTTTTTCTTCTATTAGTTTGAGTGTATCTGGTTTGATGTGGAGGTCCTGAGGCGCTTGGACTTAAGCTTTGTACAGGGTGATAAGAATGGATCGATCTGCATTCTTCTACACACTGACCTCCAGCTAACCACCTCAACCTAAGGTAAAACTGTGTTCATCCGGGAGGTGGCCTTTCCCCCTGGACTTGGCTGCCCTGAAACCCAAGGTAAATAAATGCACTTTTTAGACAATGGCTGAGACCCATAGGAACCTTGGGGAGGTCTGGCACAGGACATCATAAAACATTGTCAGAAAGATGCCTCTGTTATTCCAGCCTTGAGAGGTGGGGTAGGCACCCTGAGAACCTGATGCCTATGCAGAATCAAGTGGTAATCTGACACAAAGTTAAGGAGATAGACACAGAAGGAGGGGGAGATGCTAAGCTTTCAGCGGGCTCTCGTCACCCTGAGGGCCCAAGGGAAGCGTCTGAGCATCGCCATTGCCTTTTATCAGGAGAGGCTTCTGACCACCTGTTATTGTCCCGCTACTTAACAAGAGGACTGCCACTAGGCTGTTGTTGTTTTTCTTTTATGTGCTTTAAAAAGAAGCCTTACAGCTCTCCCTGATTAAATCTTAGACAGGAAAGCAGAAACACAAGATGGGAAATGTACCTGTCAGCATCTTAGGGCTCGGAAGTCTGGGACCTATGTTCAACAAACAGAAATGCCTAGACAAGGTGTCCAAATGAATGGCTTCTTGGCTTCTTGCCTTTCCTCCACAGCATGGAGAGCATTGAATCCATGCTGGAAACACAGCCTAAGACTTAACGGAGTCCTGCATATCAAGGCTTTGATGTCACGTGATCTAGGGTGTAGACACACCTAGCTAGTGTATGAAACAACAATGCCCCAAATCACCAGAGTGCATTAACAACTTCTCATTACCCAACTAGAATCATTCCTCCCACGGCACCTCCTGCCATTAAATATGGCTCCGGGAAGTTCAACAATTGCCCATTGGTTGGTAGTTTCATAAATCTAGTCTGATGACATCCATTTCTTTCAAGAATCTATCAATTTTGCCTGCCAGCCGTTGAAAGATCTGAGCGAGCATGAACCTCCCTTTCTTCCAAGCGAGGAAAGCCAGCTCTTGTGTTATGTAGACAGATATCTTGGTTACACACACACACACACACACACACACACACACACACACACACACACACACACACATTCTAGCCCCCAGAGGAAAGCATTCAATTTTCAAAATTGCAGATACTTTGTGCGTCACAGGATCATGTCTGTCTGATCCCCACTTTCGGCTACAGGAACCCTACTTGCCCATAGTCGCACATGAAGTCCATGGTAGGATCAGATGAGAATGCAGGGCTTTTGTTTATCTGTGTTTCTACTGAACTCTGAGGTTGAAGTCTCCAGGCTCAATGATCTTGACTCTCTTGGCATGACCAGGAAGAAGCTAATTCACCTAGAAGGGCAATGCTGGGCCTGCATTCAGAGTCCTTTTGAGCAAAGCCACACTGTAGTCAAGCTGAGGAGAGCACCATGCTGGGAACCAGCAGGTTAGAAATCCACCATTCCTCAGACATTTGTAGAACAGAGGTTCTTTGTGCAGGTCCTAGGGAGGACTGGAGGACAGGGACATTTCTGCTTCCTTTGCTGTGGCCGTCATTGCATTCTCCCTCCTTGTCTGTCTTCTTTTAATACATTAGGTTGTTAATTGTGTCTGAGGAAGACTGAGTTGACGGCACCCATATTTTTTCACCAAGACCAGAAAGCACCAGGATGGCCTCAAACCTCACGATCAAAAGCTATTGTTTTAAGAGAACAAGGATCAGGTTTTTCCACTTCAGAGTCAGAGCGATCTTGTGACTAATTCCCCCCAGCCTCTTCCTTATCAGTACAAAAAGCAATAAAAAAGAGAGTAATCAAGAAAAATCAAATTGTCTTAAGTACTTGAATTAATAATGGCAGTAGCAATCAGCGGCAACAACAGCCTGGGCTGTGTTTTTGGGATGCATCTTGAAGCCTGCACCAGACTCTGCAAGAACTGATCCTTCCTTCAGTCTAGGAAGCACTGAGAGGGGAGCTGGGATTTTGCACTGCTTTGTGGGTGATTTCAGCAGACCGGTCTATAGAACTTTGCTTGACTTCTGTGTGAGTTTGGAGGCCAGAGGCCAGTGTCCAATGTCCTCTGGCCAGTGTCAATGTCCTGTTTTTGAAACAGGCTCTCCTGCTGATCCTGGAGCTCAGTCACTAATTCGGTCAGCCTGGTTAGCTGGCACATCCCAGGCCTTCTATCTCCTCAATGCCAAGGATGAGATTCTAGGCACACACTCCTGCACCTGGCTTGTGGGCTTCTACATGAGGCTGAGGATTCACACTCAGAAGCTTATTATCCCTGTCCAAAAGCCCAGATTTATGTAGCTAGTGGAGCTTGGATTTGAACTCAGTCATCTGAACTGCAGTGCTATATTGCTTCTTTGTTTTTACTTTGGCTGATTGATTCACTGATAGTTTGATTTCCAGATAGAGACTCAAGTACCTCAAGCTGACTTCCAAGTCACCAAGTAGCAGAAGATAACTTGCCTCTCCTGCCTCTACCTCCCCAGTGCTGGCAATTCAGGCATGCGTTGAGGATCTGGCTTATTGCTTATATTATGTTAATTGGGTTTCCAAATTACATGAGAATTTGCATGTCTGCATGTAAAATGCCTCAGGTCCCTGCCCCCAGGTAACTCTAATTGGTAAATAAAGTTGCTGGCGAACAATGACTGGGCAGGGAGACAGAGGCAGGACTTTGGATTTTCCAGGCAAGGAAGCCCAGAGAATAAGAAGCATGTGGTACCACCATGCTGGGGCAGCAGAAGGATCAGGCTTGAGGACAGAGAGACTGCCAACACGTAAGAGTTGGCTGTTGTGGCCCTAGGGGGCTGCAGGCCTGGGTCTGGTGTGGCCAGGTTGGAATATAGGTTTTAGTAAGTAATAATCAGGAATATTAGAGGGGAATGTGCTAGCTGCATGGAGTATTAGAAGTGTACAACCATTGAGCTGTTTAAGGCCTATTAAAAAGTCTCTCTCTCTCTCTCTCTCTCTCTCTCTCTCTCTCTCTCTCTCTCTCTCCCTCCTTTTCTCCCTTTCTCTCTCCCTCTCTCCCTCTCTTCCTACCCCCCCCCACTGTGTGTTTCATTTGAGAATCCAGAGCATTTTGTCAGGTGGCAAGCAACACATGCCACAGCCACTGGCGTGGTGATTTGAGTAGAGCACCCATGCCTGTTTATAGTGTGCTGGGCTTGAAAGCTTCCAGGAAGCTAGGCAAACAGTCTAGCAACCGGGCCAGAGCCCAAGGCCCTCTTGCCTCCTGAAGAACATCTTCTCTACTGTTCGCTGTCACACTGGATATGAAGCAGAGTGTAGGATTTCTTTTCTTGTCATTGGGAAAACCCATTAATTTTCAACTTCCAAAAATATGTTAAAGTATACACAAAATTTACTTCTAATATTGTAACTTTTTTTTTTTTTTTTTGAGATAGGACCTTGCTATGTATCCCAGGCAGGCCTCGCACGGACTTGTGGTCCCAGTGCCTCAGCTCCAGAGTGCTAGGATGAGAAGTGGCTTCACCATGCCTAGCTTGGGCTAAATGTCATCTTGAGTATGGTGGGTGGCATTTGTAAACTCACAATGCTGTACATTTCCCATTTTTGGAGTTTAACTCTGTATCCATTAAATAATAACTCCTTTACTCTCCTATCCCATCTCCTGGTAACTCTTAGGTCCTCCTGTCTCTATAAATTCCTGCTCTAGGGACATCAAATAAGTAGAGCCACGCTTTATCCTTTTATGTCTGACTTCTTTCGGTTAACATCATCTGCTATATCACTTCTATTGGAACCTCAACCTTTTAAAAGATGAATGAAACTATTTTATATTACATCACATTTTGTTTAATCTGTGGATGACATGTTTGCTTTGTTTCCACCTATAAATTGTTAACAATAAAGTTTCTATGATCACTGATTTGAGTGAACAAGTGTTGGTTTGAGCATCTACATCCATTATCATTATCACCTTTATCATCGTCACCACCATCATCATCACCACTATCACCATCAACACCATCATAACCATTGTCCTCTTCTGAACACTAATGTACAACTGTTTGCCTGAGCGCCTGAAGTCCCCATCATTATCACCACCACTACCACCACCACCGTCATCTGAACACTGGTGTGCCAGTGTCCATCTGAGCCTCTGATTCGTCGTCGTTGTCATCGTCATCATCATCATCATCATCATCATCATCATTTAGTGTCTACTTATAAACAGACTTGATGGAACACTCAGCAGTCCTGTTTAGGTTTTGTGGAAGTGTTACCTGTTTTTCACAGTGGCTCTACAATTTACAACACCACCAGTAAGGTACAGATGTCATTTCTGTGCTATCCGCCACACATTTTCGTGTTTGTATGATAGACATTCTGATATCTGTGAAGTATCTCATTGTAATTTTAATTTGCATTTCTCAAATAACCGACAGCATTTGGCATCATTTTCTACCATCATTGATTTTCTGCGGCCCTTCTGAGAAATGTCTTCTCAGATCTATCCCCCACTTTTCACTGGGCTGTTCTGTTTCGCTGTAGCCACTCTTCATATATTCTCTGTGCCTGTCCCTTATTAAATACATAGTTTCTAATTAAGGTTATCATCCTGGAGGTATCTTTTCACCTTTGATGGTGGCCTCTGATGAGGTCTAGCCCACGTATTTTCCTGCTGTTACCTGTGCTTTTGATGTTGTTTGGACATCACTGCCAAAGTGGTGAAGAGATTTCCTCCATAAGAGGTTAATAGTTTTAATCGCTTACAGTTTGATCATTTGTTTTTTTAAAAAAAATGCTTGGGATAGGACCCAGGGTCTAGCATATTCTTGGGGATCATTCTGATACTCGGCCACACCTTCAGCCTTCATTTTCATCCATTTGATTAATTTTTATATATGATTTGTATAGGTACCTAACTTTGTGATTCAGTATGTAGCTATCTGATTTTCCAACAGTCTCCAGAGAGAACTTCCCTTTCCCACTGGATGGAGTTGAAACTGCATGCATTAGCTTTCTCACAGCTGTGACCAAACACCTGGCAAGAAGATGTTTAGAGGAGAAAGGGATTTATTTGGCTCCTGGATTAAGACAGAATAGTGTCCATCATGGTAGGGAAAGCCTCGGGGGGAGTGTGAGGTCATTGGTTATCTGGCATCTGTAATCAGGAAACAGAGTGGGAATGGGGTTAGGCTATAAAACCTCAAAGTTTACCTCCAGTGGTCCTCTTCCTTTGGCGAGGTTCCTTCTTTTAAAAACCCACAATCTTCCAAAGTAGTGTGACCACTTGAGGTCCAAGGGTTGAGACATATGAGCCCACAGAGAACACTTCTCATTTAAGTCACAACATCACCCTGGTCAGAAAGGTCTTGGCCTTGGATTGTTCTTAGGTATGCTGGGCTGCTGCAGTGGTGCACACCTCTGACCTTATGACATCACTGTGTGATGATGGTTACTGTACCTTAGCAGGGAAGTTTGAAATCAGGAACTGCAAGGAAGGCTCATTCTACTTCATGCAATGAAGACTGAAGTGTAGGTTAGACCAATAGCAGCTGATGCAACGGTGGCAGCAGGAAGCTATTTTGAAAACCAAAGCCTCTCCTGGGCTCACCCATGTTCTAGGCTTCCTCAGAGTTTGTGCCCCATCCCCCTTTTGTTTAGTTTTACAAGTGGAGGAAGAGCTGGGATAAGGACCAAAGCCAGTGCTGGTTGATTAGGAATTGGTCTGTGGTTTTGGGAGGATATTTTGAAATAAGAATCATAACCACAAGATGGGCCACCATTTGACCTAGGACAAACCTAGACAGAACAGGAACAAACAGACTTGTGCAAAAAAATCTCTTACAACGATGTTCCATCCAGCATCATTATGTTGCCATAGCAATAAACAACAAGACTTTGAGTGGCGTTGGTTAAATTATAGAGCAACTGTTCACGGGGATACCAGGTGGCTATTTGAAATGAGTTGTTGGAGAATATTTGTAGACATGAAAAGATGGTAATGATAAGTATTTTAAAATTTTAAAAACCTGTGATATGTACTATGCAATTTCATAATTGTCAGATTGGAGCACAGTAAAAGATACATATGCGTGCTCGCGCATACACGCGCACACACAAAGTATAGACCCCATTATTCATAACAGTTATAACAAGTCTACCTCTCCAAGTTGAGTCTGAGACCAGAACTGATGTGAGAACATTTATTTGAAGGAATTGGAAAGAGACCATGGAAATTGGCAGAAACAAAGTTGGTTGCAACATAGGGCCCATGTTCGACAGTGCATGGCCTCAGCCTAGTCCCATAGAGAAAACCAGGTAAATTGCACCTAAGGTTTGTTCTAATCAAAGGCAAGAAAGAAAATTAGGCCTTCAAAGTCCTTTACCAGTGGTCACCAGTAAAGGCCATTTTGAGGAATTACAAGCTCCCAAGTACTCTAGTGACTCAGCTGAAGTCAACTGATGTCAGTTACTGAGGAGCCAACGTGGGTCGAGTCAGGGGTTCAGAAGCATACTGATGCTTAAGTATATGAAAGAGACACAAGAGACCAGAGGGCTTGACATAGTGGCTCACACTTCTGAGCCAAGAATCTAGGAGGCAGGGGGTAGCCTGGGCTACACAGTGAGCTTAGGCTAGCCTGGACTGTGAGATAGTGTCTCATAACACAACACAACACAAGAAAACAAAACAAAACAAAAGGGATCTCAAGATGTTTGGATAGAGACCCTGTTTAGTGGTCTATACATTTTTTTTATAGATAAGGATTGAATTATTTTGTGATAGCTTGGCATTTAAAATTACATATGGACACAAATGTCTGTTAAAGTCCTCTTCAGTCTTACATTTGTTTCACGGAATTATGATTAGTATTGTAAGGAAAGAAAGCTCTTTTAGTCCATACAGTACTGCCTCTTCTGCAAATATCTTAATGAAGCTATGCAGCTCTAAAGACCTCATTCCAGACAGTGATCTGCCATTAATAGTAATAAATATAATGGAGACACTGAAGGAAGCTGCAGCAGGTGTGACCGTGCTGTGCATTCGAGTTAATCATAATCATGGCAATGTGCTGGAATGACCATTGACCTAGAGAGATAGGTGACGTTCATGTTATATGTGTTATTTCATAAGACCCTCCCAGTCGTCCTGTGATTTAGGAACGAGGACTAAGTTCATTTCCTGGATGGGCAAACCAAGGCCAGAAGAACCTAAGTCACTCTCTCCAACAAGGCAGTAGAAGGCACAGCTTGGGCTCTGCCAAGTTCTCCCCTGTACCATGTTCTCAGGAGTCTCTGCATTGAGAAGGTGCTGAGTCACATGCTTCTAGCAAGGGCATCTTTAGCCAGGGAAGTCTTTGATCCTGACGAAGGCCTTAAGCTCTTCCTTGTTGCATGTGATCCTAGGAATACTTCTCAGCCACATTTTACCAGCCTTGTTGAGCAAACATTTTCAGCTTCATTCTGTTACCTACTCTTGGGATATGTGTGTGATCTTATGAACAAAACTCCATCATTGTTCCACGAAGAATACCTGTCCTGGTACATGGTGGGGTTGAACACAGAATAGTATTCAAACTTCCATTATCTGTGCTCCTGACATGTGGTAAAAGTGATCAGAGGCCAGGAAGCAGAATGGAGCTGAGAAAGCATTTTTAAGGCAGCTCAAGGAGGTGATCGTATTAGAAATTGCCAAGTGGGATTAAAAGGTGACTTCCTTCTGGTTTACCTGTTCCCTCCCATTGTGAGTTTGAGTCTAAATTTCTGACTTAGGACATGACACAGGCTGACTGGAATTGTGCTCATGTATGGTTTAACTCAGGCTGAGAATTTCAATGCAAAGATTAATTTGTACCACTTTCAGAACTTTCTAGATTCATTTGCTTATGTATGAGGGCAGCTGGGGGATAGAAACCCAGTCAGGCTGAATCTAACGTTAGTTAAATTACTCAGACATCCATTTTTAAAACTGTTCCATTCCTTTTGGACTTGTGGTTGGTTTACTGCTCTCTGATGATCACTTTCTGCCTGATTGATGACTACTAATTTTGGTAGCAGTACATGAATGTCCATCACAAGCAGAAATAAACATGTAAGTTGCAGGACCCATGATTTCCTTTCCCAAATGTGCATTGTTTTGAAATACAGTCTTGAAAGGTTTTATTATGTTCTAGATAGGAAACGTGTCAGTTTTGAGATTGTTCTGGTTCCGTCATACAAAAGAGATAAAAGGGTACTAAAGAGAGTGGAGGAAGCCCGAGAAGCCAAGAGTGGTGGCTCATGTCCCCCTGACAGGTGCACCGAACAGACCTAACATCTGCAGAGGAAGAAAGCAGACACTTAGAAATGGGGAGGGGCGGGAATTACAGCACCCAGAGGCTGTTAAGCTATTCAAGGAAATCAGCTGGGAAACTGACTGTGGATGTGTCAATCTAGAGATGGTGGCAAGTCAGAGAGTGTGCATGGAGCCCGGGCAGACTCCTTTCCTCCTCTACTTTCAGTCCATTGGCATTGATTTGGACTCAGAGCGTGGCAGGAAGCCTGGAGGGTGCCAAGCCACATTGTCCTGCTGGGAAAATGAGCACTTCAAATGTAAACAGTCCCTCCAAACTGCGTGTGCTCAAGGCAAATGGATTTGAGAGCTCTCACCCCTGTGCTCCTGGGATGGGTGCTCACTGGGGTGTCTTGGAGACCGGGGAGCGTAGCGTTCTCTTTCTGTACGTTTTTTTTTCCAGGTAAACAAACTGAGGCTTAGAGTGGATAAAGATTTTTGGTGATAGTTCAATGTAATCTTTATGCAAATATGATAAAATTCCTAATTGGCTCCTTGCTGTATTGCTAGTTTGAGCAGATTTCAGTTTTCCTTAAGGCTGTATTACTTCTTTCATGAAGCCAAATATTGATGATGTAACATGAGCTGTTAGGAATAACCGGAACGATGTGTGTAAAATACACTTAACAAATGAATTGTTTTGAGCACCCATTATTTATGCCTTGGGTAATGTCTGAGGGGCTTCTGACTTTGCTTTCTGCCCCTAGATGACAGCGATCTGGTCTTTACTGAGCACTCTGTGCAAATTCACTCTACAAAATCCTCATTTTTTTGAACACCCCAAAGAGACAGGTGCAACTTCTACCTCCATCATGAAGGGGTTAAAGAGAAACTGAGTAATGAGTCTAAACTCATACATCTGGATGCATTCAATTGTTTTCTCAATACATATTTATTAAGTATACACTGTGCTAGAGGCAGGGAACACAATGAAAAAGAAGAGAAGAGTCTCTGTCCTGGTAGGATGTGTGTACAGTGTTTGGAAGGTAGCAATAAAGACTGAGCTCTGATGAGGAGGATCTGAGTGACCTGGGTTAGTGCAGGATGTGAAGAAGTCCCTAGGCTGAAGGCCATTCTTACAGTAGGCTTGCTGTCTGTGCCTGTCTGTCAGTCCATTAACAAACTGTGCTGGCTTCAATTCTTCTCCTTGGCAATTTTCATCCAGCAGTCTGCCAGCTTGTCTGACAGCCATGCTCCCTGACAGATGTGTTTTCTCTAAGGAGGGCATTTGAAATCATTTCCTAGAATGAATCTTTTCTTTGACCAAAGGCTTGGTGATATTCCCATGGCCAACTGCAAAGCAAAGGGTGTATGCAGGCATGTGTGTGTGTGTGTGTGTGTGTGTGTGTGTGTGTGTGTGTGTACACATGCACATGTGAGTTTGGCCATCTGTCTGTCTGTCTGATGGTTGTGAGACATGTCACTTTCAATTACATCTCCCAACTTCCTTTCTTCTCATTTTTGGTTTCTTTAAGCAGAGTGTGTTGTTGCAAGAGACAGGAAGTGAAGCTGTTGAGTTTCTAGACTTGAAACACACTCACTCTCTTCTCTGCTTAACCACAGTCAAAGAAAGCCATTCAACATCAGGGATAATGAATAACTGAGGGGTCAGACACATCCAAGAGAATTAGCAAGACCTCTCTCAGGAAGCGGAAAGACAAGGCACATCCTTGGACCTGAAGGACTTTGATAACGCAGAGAGAGGTACAGCAATCTTTCTTCATTATCCCCCTCTGTTTGGTATGATTAAACTTTGTGTGACCCTGGACTAGAACTAGAGACTCAAAAAGCACCTATCTATTCTGGGCTGGAGAGGGTTGGTTATGAGCAGCTGCAGTGTAGGCATAAGGACCTGAACTCAAATCTTCAAACACTAATGTGAAAAGCTCGAATGCTCACAAATGCCTGTAACCCTGCATTAAGGGTCAGAGACAGAAGAGTCCTTAGAGCTTATTGGTTGGCAACCGAAACAGCAAGCTTCAGCCTCTGTGAGAGACATTATCTCTGAAGAAAGAAGTCAGAGCGAAATAGAAGAATCCTGACACTCTTCTCTGGCCTCACGTGTATGCACCTATATACATATGTGCACATACCAAACACACAGCAATGACATAACAATAACAATAACAGTGCATTGGAAAGCACCCGTTCGACTTTCCTTCTTACATCAGGGTTCTTACTGCAGTGTGAGAAAAACATCAGTAACTTTAGTGTTGAGTACACTAATTTACTAGTCTGTACAGTGTCTGTCCTGTGTAATCAGAGTCCCATAGAGAAGCAGAACAAACATCATCCATCCATGTATGAATGTATGTATGTATGTATGTATGTATCTATCTATCTTCTATCTTCTATCTATCTACATATCTATCATCTATCCATCTATTACCTATTTATCATTCATCTATATATGTACTATGTGTCATCAGTCATCTATCTACCTATGCATGTATCCATCATCTGATGGTACATCTATCACTCCATCATTATTAGTCTATCAATCATATATCTACACATTCATGTACCCATCATCTATTATCCATTCCTATTTATTCACCAATCTATCATCTAATCTGTCTACTCATGTATCATCTATCTATTGGTCTATTGGTCATCTGTCAATGTGTTTATTCAGAAGCATAAGCTCCTGTGATTACAGAAGCTGTGAAGACCCACAATTACAATTGGAAAGCTAAAGAACCAAGAAAAGTGCTGAGATCGTTTCAGTCTGATCCCAAAGGCTGGAGACATATGGGAACTATTAGCACACATCTTAGTCCAGATCATAAGGCCCAAGAACCAGAGGCACTGGCATCTGAAGCCTGCAGATGTTAGCTATCACTGGTCAAGGAGTAAGAACAAATCCCCCTTCCCTCATCTTTCTGTTCCACTCAGGTCTTCCATGGACTGAGTGGTGCCTGTTGTGTTGACAGGGTCTTCTTCACTTAATCTACTGGCTCAAATAGCAATCCCTTCTAGAAATGCCGTTGTTGTTTTATTCAGAACACGTGTATTTAACAACTATTATTGGTGCTGCTTATCCAGGTCATGTTGATGTTTGCAATCAAATCATAAACACTTGTGAAATGTTGAGGACATGAATGTATGAATGAATGAATGAATGAATGAATGAATGAATGAATGAGTGAATTAATGACTTGAGGTCCATGAGAAAGCACAGAGCTTGGGTGTGCTTTTGGTGAAGTATATTGTTAAACGCTGCTCTGATGGCCATTTTCACTATGTGAATCCTATCGATTCATGAACATGGGAGATCTTTCCATCTTCTGAAATCTTCAATTTCTTTCTTCAAGTTCCTGAAGTTCTTGTCAAACATATCTTCTACTTGCTTGATTAGAGTTATACCAAGATATTTTATAATATTTGTGCCTATTATAAAGAGTGTTGCTTCCCTAACTTCTTTTTCTGTCCATTTATAATTTGTATAAAGGAGGACTACTGATTTCTTTGAGTTAATTTTATATCCAGTCATTTATGTTGTTGAACAACTCGCCAAGTTCTCTGGTAGATTTTTTTGGGGTCTCTTATGTATATTATCATATCTGTGAATAGTGATACCTTGACTTCTTCCTTTTCAATTTGTATCTCCTTTTGTTGTCTTACTGCTCTAGCTAGAACTTCAAGTACTATATTGAATAGTTAGGGAGAGAGGGGCATCCTTGCATTGTCCCTGATTTTAGTGGAACTGCTTCAAGTTTCTCTCCATTTAATTTGATATTGGCTATTGGCTTGCTGTATATTGCTTTTATTATGTTTAGGTATGTGCCTTGAATCCCTGATCGCTCCAAGACTTTTAATATGAAGTGGTGTTGAATTTTGTCAAAGGCTTCTTTTAAAGCAATCTACAGATTCAATGCAATCTCCATCAAAATTCCAACACAATTTTTTACAGACCTTGAAAGAGCAATTCTCAACTTCATATGGAAAAACAAAAACCCAGGATAATCAAAAGAATCCTGAACAATAAAATAACCTCCGGAAGAATCACCAACCCTGACCTCAAGCTGTATTACAGAGCAATAGTGATAAAAACAGCACAGTATTTGTACAGAGACAAACCAGTTGATCAATGGAATAGAATTGAAGACACAGATATAAACCCACACACCTAAAGACACTTGATTTTTCACAAAGAATCCTAAACCATACAATGGAAAAAAGGAAAGCATCTTCAACAAATGGTGCTGGTCTAATTAGATGTCTACATGTGGAAGAATGCAAATAGATCCACGTTTATCACTCTCTACAAAACTCAAGTCCAAGTGGATCAAGGACCTCAACATAAAATCAGATACACTAAATCTAATAGAAGAGAAAGTGGGAAATAGCCTTGAATGCATTGGTAAGGAGACAATTTCCTGAACAGAACACCAAATAGCTCAAGATTTAAGATGATCAATTGACAAATGACACCTCATGAAACTGAAAAGCTTCTGTAAGGAAAAGGACACTGTCAATAGGACAAAATGGAAGGCTACAGATTGGGAAAAGATCTTCACTGACCCTACATTTGACACAGGGCTCTGGTTCAAAATATATAAAGAACTCAAGAAGTTAGACACCAACAAACCAAATAACCCAATTAAAAAATAGGGTACAGAGCTAAGCAAAGAATTATCAATAGAGGAATCTCGAATGTCCAAGAAGCACTTAAAGAAATGTTCAATGTCTTTAGTCATCAGGGAAGTGCAAATCAAAATGACCCTGAGATCCCACCTTCCACCAATCAGAATGGCTAAGATCAAAAACTCAAGTGGCGAGGATATTGAGAAAGGAAAACACTTCTCCCTGCTGGTAAGATTGTAAACCCCCACAACCACTCTGAAAATCAATCTGGTGATTCTTCAGAAAATTGGAAATAATTCTACCCGAAGACCTAGCTATACAGCTCCTGGGCATACACCCAGAAGATGTTCTGCCATGCTCAACTATGTACATAGCAGCTTTATTTGTAATAGCCAGAAACTGGTAACAACCCGGATGTCCCTCAGTTGAAGAATGGATACAGAAAATGTGGTTCATTTACACAGTGGAATACTATTCAGCTATTAAAAACAAGGACATCATGAATTTTGTAGGCAAATTGATGGAACTACAAAATATCATCCTGAGTGAGGTAACCCAGACCAAATAGACATGCATAGAATATACTCACTGGCAAGTGGATATTAGCCACAATGTACAGAATACTCATGAGATACCCTGCAGACCCAAAGAAGTTAAACAAGAAGGGTCAATCAAGGAGGCGTGAATCCTTAGAAGGGGGAATAAAATAGTCATAAAAAGCAGATGAAGGGAGGGAACTGGGCAGGAGAAGGGATGGGAGAGGAATGGGGGTTCAGGATCAGGTGTGGTGAGAGACAGGAGAGAGGGTCAGGAGAATGAATCTCTGGATATCTGTAGCTGGCAGGTTGGGGTGTGTGTGGGAAATCCTTAGGAAGTCCCAGAGACCTGGCATGGGGAGACTCTAGAAGTCAAGGCAGGTAACTATAGCCTAGATGTCTAAGAGTGAGAACATAAAACTTGAAGAGATCTCATCCTGTAACCAGCCAGTCAGGACTCCCAGAGAGATATAAAGACACCAATCCACCCACAACACTTTCGACCCCAAATTTTTCCTGTCTAAAAGAAATGAAGAGACAAAGATGTAGCCGCCTGAAGGAATGGTCAACCAATAACCAGCCCAACCTGAAACCCATCCCATGGGCAAGCACCAATCCCTGACACTATTAATGATACTCTGTCATGCTTACAAACTGAAGCCTAGCCTAAGTGTCCTCTGAGAGGCTCTACCCAGCAGCAAATGGAAACAGATACAGGTACCCACAGCTAAACACTGGATGGAGGTTGGGGACTCTTATGGAAGAGTTGGGGGATGAATTGAAGGCCCTGAAGGTGATGGAAACTCCACAGAAAGACCAACAGAGACAACTAACCTGGACCGCTGGGAGTTCTCAGAGACTGAGCCACCAACCCAAGAACATACACAGGCTGAAATGAAGCCCCCAGCACATACATAGCAGATACAGCTCAGTGTCCATGATTGCCTTGTCTGTCCTCAGTTGGAGAGATTGTGTTTGATCTGGCAGAGACTTGATATGCCAGCATAAGGGAATAGCTGGGGGAGTGGGCACCCTCTCAAAGGAGAAAAGGGTGGGGAAGGGAGGTGGGACTCTGTGAGGGAGGGGAGGGGGAGTAGCATTTAAAGTGTAAATAAATAAGCTACACTGAGAATAGGGGTGTTGATGTCTGTAAATATTTGCTTCTTTATTTTATTACATTTTATTATTGAGAGACAGAAACACACACACACACACACACACACACAGAGAGAGAGAGAGAGAGAGAGAGAGAGAGAGAGAGAGAGAGAGAGAGAGAGAGAGAAGGACAACTTGTAGGAGTCAGTTCTCTCTACCATGCAGATCCTGAGGATCCAACTCAGCAAATCAGGCTTGATAGATGATGCCACGCGCCTTTACCCGCGGCACCGTCTCCCAGTTCCCACATTATTACTAATCAGCTCAATTGTTACTGTGATAAAACATTTCCCGTAAACAACTTAAAAGGAGGAAAGATTTGTTTTGCTTCCTTGTGGTTTCAGAGTTCAGTCCATGTCGGAGGGAGACTGTGGCCGAGAAGCTCACAGCATGGTGGGTAGGAAGCCATGTGGAACAGTGACAGTAAGGGGCCAGGATAGGAATGTGTTCCCTCCAGTGACCTATGTCCTCTGACCAGTCCCTAGCCTCCTTGGGTCCACTGTCTGCCAATCAGTCTATTCAAATTTGGCCCTACCAATGGATTAAACCACTGGAAAGGTCAGCTCCTTCCTGGTGTGAAACATCCCATAATAGGGTGGGCTCCGCCAATCTCCCAGCAGCATCTAAATCTAGTCAAGCTGGAATCAGATAAACCCTCAAAGACTTGATCGTGCAATGTAAATGAAAGATAAGAAGAAGGAGAGGTGGGGAGTCATAGCAACTTGGAAAGATTTGGATTCAGGGACGTGACCTTAGACTCTGTCACTACTCACGCTAGAGAATTGCCACAGGTAGGTTAGGGGATATTATGCACCAACTCTGAAGCTTGAGCACGCATTGTCATCATCTGGGAGACTCCTCACAGCCCAGATCAACAGACCTACTCACCTCACGGAGCTCCTGACTCCACAGGTTGCAGGGATTTGTACACCTCACTGTTCCTCCTGGGATGCTGATGCCTCTGGCCCAGGTACCACCTCTGAAGGCCGCGGCTTAGAACATGGACTCTGACTTCAAGCCACTTGAGTTTTTTAGCTGCCAGATAAAATATACTCCAACTTGAATGTCACATAAACATTTATTTATTTATTTCATATGTGTCTGGCCTCACCTACTGTGTCTGGCCGTGCTGTTGGTGTTACCTTTCAGCGCTGGGCAATCTGGAGCCCCGGCATCTAAAGCAAGCCACTTGAGCTTTGCGGGCTTCTGTAGCCCTGAGTACAAATGGAGACTGTAACAAGGCCACCCATCTCAAGTCACCAGACTGATGAAATAACCCTACGAAGATCCTAGCACGGAGTGACGCCTGTGGTGGGCACTCGATAAATGTCCACCATTATTATTCACCATTAACAGCAGGTGAGTAAGATTTTGGAGGAAAAAAGAAAGCATTATGCAGAGAGTGTTTTGTGAAAAAATTTTATGATTCAGGCTTTTAAATTTTAAACTAGGAAATATTTCTCTCATTTGAAAAGGTCCTTTCAGCTGCCCTCTCTTCCTATTTATTTAATAGTTGATGATGGGGGAAAAATAGATTGACTGATTGCATTGAAACTCTCTTTAAACAGATCTCACCCTGACCCAAGGCAGGATCAAACTGCCCTCTCTGTGGTGTGTCTGAGTGTTCCTTTGCTGAGAAACTGTCAAAGGAGGACCCCAGGAGGAACACTGAAACCCGCTGGCAGGAAGTAGGCCCAGTCCCTCTCTACCTACTGCTGCCTATGAATAGCATCAGGGCGCTTGATAGGCAATGCTGAGCTGTGTAAGATTTGGAGAAAGGGACTCAAGAGAGAGAGAGAGGCAGGCAGAGAGGCAGAGGGGATGTGAATGAGTCTTTGTAATATCTGGGGTTCACTGCAGCTGTTGGAATTAAGCTTTTCCCTCATTATTTCAAACCAACATCCATCTTGATACGTGAGCATGGTTTTCTGTGCACCACAGACCCATCTGGGAGCTGGGGAGGCGGTCAAGACTAGAGTGTGCCAGGAGGCTGGTTGCTGCGAGAAAGTATTGGACTGAAATGTCAGCACATTTCTTTGCTTTTTGATAAAACAAAGCAGACTAGATCAGTAATTTTCAACCTGGAGGTTGTGACCTGTAAGTGGGTCATGAAATCAATTTAAAAGGTCATAGTCAGGTTGTTTTGTTTTGTTTTGTTTTTTCAGAAAAGAAATGGGAAATGAAATGAATTAAGTGCACAGAGCACAGTGCCTCACACAAAGCAAGGATGAATGCTGTGTTCTGAGCTTTGGATACATTTTGTTTACGATAAAGAAGAAATGTGCACACATTTAAATATGTAATGCCTCATGGGGGCGTGGCCAAAAGAATTGGAAAGTCATGTGATCTCAAGCAATCGATAAGACCTTAACATTGTGATGGAGCAGGGCTCAGACTGAATTCTAAATATGGGGAATTCTGTCTCCGAGGGACATTTGGCGATGTCTGGAGACCTTCTGAGGGCATCTAATGGGTGGAATCCGGGGGTCTCACTCATCTTTCCATTTGCTGTGATAGAATACTCCAGCAAAAGCAACTTGAGGACAGAGGGCCTTGCTTCAGCTCACAGCCTATCACTACAAGGAAGTCAGTCAGGAGCTTCAGGCAAATGGTCTCATTGTACCCAGAACAAGTGAGAACAACAGATTCTTATGTTCAGCTTCTTTTTATACAACTCAGAGTCCCATCCCTGTCTTCCCCTCCATTACCTTCATCAAAATAAAGTCCCGCAGGCCCTTCTCCTAGGTGACTACAGCTCTTACCAAACTGAAAACTCAAGTGAATGATCACCATCACTGTAGAGACATCTAAGCATTGCATATAGGATGGCCTGGAGAGTAGATAATTCTTTCATCCCTGATGTCAGTCACATGGATACTGAAGAGTTGTGTCTGAGGAATATTCGTGGATCGAAGAACAGGTGACCGTAGCCTTGATCATGAGTTGTTGAATACCACCTAAGGAATGGGAGGTAAATCCCATCCTCCTCCAGATGAGATTGGTCAAGGATATTCCAAGGTCATACAGCTCACATTCAAATCCAGGAATTCTAGCTCTAGGTCTCACAAGTCAGCTTCTTCTGTTTTCTGTAGCCGAGTATCCACCACATTTGCACCTCTGTACATCACCCTCCCCATGACCACTGCCACCACAGCAGTCACAGCGCTGTTTTTTAAACGTCCTAAGCAGACTCTTTCTCCGCTCAGCAGTCATTCCCCATTCTCAGCCCCAGGTGACCTCGGATCTCTTTTCCTGTCTCAGCGAATGCGCTTATTCGAGATGCTTCTGTAATGCAACCCTATCTTATCTGCTCCTTTGTGTCTGGCCGCCTTTACTTAGCAGAATGTGTCTGAGCTTCAAATACGTTGTAGGACGTGTCAGAATTTCATTTCTTTTTATGGCTGATTAATATTCTGCTGTGTGGATACATCACACTCTGTTTATCCGTGTGTCTCTTGATGGCTGCGAGGACTGTTTGCCTCTCTTAGCTGCTGTGAGCAATGCTGATAGGAAACAGAAGCCTCTGTGTACCGAGAGGGAAGAGGGATTGTGCCACCAGAAGAGAAGGAAATTAGATTTTGCTTATGGTTCTGGACAGTCACCAGTCACCTCACTTATGCTATTCCCTGAGATCTTTGCAGCATCTGAACGCCTCTGCTGTCGTGTGTATGAAGAACAGAGAGGAGGAGTCTCCTGACCAGGGTCACTCCACTAATGAAGGCACATCATTCATCACGTGGGAGAACTGTGCTGCAGAACTCTGCACAACGGCTGAGAGCGGATCGGGAGCTGCACTTACCTCTAATTTGCATGGAGGTTTCAGTAGTCAAAGTCCCAATACAAAGCACGACTTCTGGGTGCTATATTTAGGCCTCTGTGAAGGCGCCTCAAGTGGGAATAAGGATCATGTTCATTGTGTAAGAAAAAAAAAATTTTTTTCCTCCTGAGATTCAACACCTGGACTTTCACTCACTCTCTATGTCACGATGGATGTTTTTTTCACAGCTCCTTCCTTCAACCTGCACTGGGAGACCAGCTACCCTGCCAGTTGCTGCTTTGGGCACCAGTATGATAATGAACAGAAGGGAGTAAGTCCCTGCCCATAAGGAGTGGACATTTGACTGGGTTAGTGAGGTGACAAGCTGGTAAGTAAGGTCATGAGCTGTTCAGACAACGGTGATTGTCAAATCTACCCTTTGACTTGTGACCTGACGCCCAAATCCCAGGATGTCAATAAAAACAAGATAGCATTCCCTAGGCATGGAGGGAAACCCAGCTCTAGAAACAGTGCCTTGATATCACGAATTGAGTGTGACATCGTCTTCCTGCGACCCTCGGGTCCATGTTGAGCAGGGCACATCCCATCTTCACATTCTGCTTTCCCCAGTGGAACATCTGGAGGGTAGACAAGATGGCTGCCCATCACCGTCCTAAGTGTGACTGTGTTTGAAACCATCATGGCAGCTTCACCAGGCATGTAGGGAGGGGATTTCTAAAGAGGTGAATCTGAGAAGAGAAAACCCTCCTGGAGCATGGGTGGTATCATCCCAGGTCTGGGATCCTGGACTGACTGAAAAGGAGAGAGGAGAAAGAGAACGAGGTCCTTGCATCAACCTCTCTGCGTCTAGTGGATGCAGTGAGACCAGCCTCCTCACACCCCTGCTGCTGCAGTTAGCGGCAATCTCACCACACCTTCCTCACCTGTAGCTGAGTCTTCAAAGTGGGAGTCTGAAGAAGGCTTCCCTTCCTTAAGGTGCTTCTTATCAAGGTTTGGTCACAGCAACAAGATAGTAAAGAGCAGAGTGACCTATGAGGGACACCTACAGGGTGGCCTCCTCGGTGGAAACCAGCAGACTTCCTCTACAGAAGTGGATATAGTAACTTAGCTTTTAAATATATATTTTATTATTTTTTATGCGTATGTGCGTATACACATAGTTACAAATGGTTGTGAGCCACCTGATAAGGGCACTGAGAGCTAAGCTCTGGTCTGCTGGAAGAACACTGCTCCCTTAGCTGCCAGGCTACACCTCTAACCCAGTAGTTTAATGTTTGTGTTACTGAGTCTGTGGCAACATCTCAGCTCTGTGATCATAACACAAACTCATCTCACATGATATGTAAGTGTGCTGATGTGGTGGAGTTCTAGCCATCATTACTCCTGGTCTTGGACATTAAATTTCATGGAGTTTCCAAATTAAAAAAGAGTAATTTTTTAACAATTAAAAAATATAAAAATAAGTGGACTGGGATGATGGCTGAGTGGGTAAGGACCCCTGTTGTGCAAGCCTGAGGACCTGAATTTGAATACCCAGAACCCAGCAGACCAAGTAGCATGTAATCCCAGCATTCCTACAGTGAGATGGGAGTCTCTCTGAAAGCCTGTGGACTAGCCAGTCCGGAGAATGCAGCCATAAAAAAGAGACCCTTACCAAACGAAGTGGAAGGTAGGGATGACACACAGGTTGTCCTCTAGCCTCCACATAGGCACTGTGTGGTACATGTGCATCTGTTCACATCTATGAACATACACATGGCAGTCTAGGTTAAGGATGTGGCTCAGAGGCAGAGTAGTACTTACCTGGCATAGTCAGATCCCTGACTCCCATCCCCAGCATCACAAAAACAAAACAATATGACGTGTGTGGTACATAAGTTAGTGAGATTACTATCTGGCTTCTGTGGAACTGGCACCTGGCTCTGGCAATGTTTAGCATCCCTCCCAGCATGGGTTCCATTTGTGTGTGTGTGTGTGTGTGTGTGTGTGTGTGTGTGTGTGTGTGTGTGTGTGCATGTGCCTGTATGCCTGTGCCTGCCTGTGTACGTGTGCATGTGTGTGTGTATTTCAGGAGTACATGTACCTTCCTGTGTGAGAGTGTCGGGTACACATGCATATGGAGGTCAGAGGACACCCTCTATGTCTATTGTTGGTTTTTACCTTGCCTGAGACAGGGTCCTCCTTGTGCTTTGATGCATACACTGGCTAGCTGGCCTGTGTGCTTTTGGACATTCTGCTGTCTTCACCTCCCACCTCAGTGTTGGAGCAGAGATTACAGATCCATGCTAATGCCTTCAGCTTTTATGTGGGTTGTGGGGTGAACTCAAATCCTCCCACTTAAGTGGCAAGCATTTTAGCCACTGCACCATCTCCCTGGCCCCAGCGCATTAATTATTTTAAAATATATCTATAGCATCGTATGCACCAGCTCATGCTTCAGCACACACGTCTGAGAAAGTCTGAACATTTCTACCCTGATTCGATGATTAAAGGATTAACAGGGGTTCCTTAATCCCATTAACAACCAGACATTGCTCAAATTTTCCTTACTTTCTTTCACAGTTGATTTCTTTAAATCTAGGTCAAATAAGATCCACGAATGACCTTAGTATGGTTCTTAAGCTTTGTTATTAAATATCAGGCATATTGAAGTATAACTGTCATTCAGCAAATCGTACCTATTTAAGTTGTATGTTTTATCATATGTATGTAACCTTGAAACCACATATGTACATATTCTCCACCCCAAATATGTCTCTGTAGCCCTTAGTAGTTCCTTTCCCCCAGGCCTCACCTACAGCTTCTGTCACCCCAGATCACTTTGCCTTTTGCAGAGTATACAAAGATGAATCATCCAGCAGGAGTGATTTTTTTTTTAACCTGGCCTTCTTTCATGGTCATAATTACTTTGAGATTAATTCTCGTTAGGTGTATAAATAGCTTATTCTTTTAGCTGTTGAATAGATTCTGTTGGATAGGCGAATCACAACTTGTTTGTCTAGTCATCTATCGATGACTGTTTGGATGGCTCACCGCATTGAACTCTAATAAGTAAGACTATTAAAGAATAAAAATAGTAAGCTATGGCCTGGGGGAAAATATTTGCAAAGCATAGTGCAACCAAAGACAAATTCAGAGTACATGAAGAGATGCTCAAATGTCAATGATAAGAAAACTAACAACTTGATTAAAAATGGCCGCCCAAAGATTTAAGTAGATACTGTCTTAGTTACTTTCCTCCCTTCTCTGACAAAATACTTTGACAAAAGCAGCTTTAGGGAAAGAGTTTGTTATGGCTGCCAGTTCAGTGTACAGCCATCATGGTGGGGAAGTCAGGGCAGCAAGGGCTTGAAGCAGTCAACCAGATTGTGTCCACAGTCAGGAAGAAGAGAACAAGGAATGTTTTTTAGTGCTCAGCTTATGTTCCTTATTTTATAAATCCCAGGATCCTCTCTTGAGGGAATGATCTCACCTACAGTCAAGATAGCTTCCTACATCAGTTAACACAACCAGTCCCCCACAGGCATGCCAAGAGGCTGATCTCCTGGGGTTTTCTAGATTCAAGATGGCAATTAACACTATCACAACCACACCACCAAGGAGATGCATAGTTGGCAAATAACCATAAGAAAAGATACCCAGTGTCTTTGCTTAAAAACAAGGTAGTATGGAAGGTGGCTCAGTGGTCAAGAGCACTACTCACTGCTCTTCTGAAGGTCCTGAATTCAAGTCCCAGTAACTACATGGCAGCTCCAACCTGTCTGATGCCACCTTCTGGTGTGTAGATGTACAGGCTGACAAAGTACCCATATGCATGAAATACACAAATAAATAAATTTTTAAAAGATAAGGTAGCATAAAAACTGAAATAGGGTCTACTGTTCATCTGTCGGAAGGGCTGAAGTTAATAAATCTGGCCAAACTGAATATTGATGAAGACCTGGAACAACTTAGGATACTCATGCATGTGAGTTGGGATGGAAGATGGTATAGCCACTTTGGAAAACAGTTTGGTATATTTTCAAAAAGTTAAACACAATAGTTGGCAGAGTAATGCTGCTCCCCTAAGATACCTAAATTCGGGTCCTTTGGTTACTTTATGCAGTATTAGTTTATTTTTTTTCTGTGACAGAATACATGACAAAAGCCATTTAAGGAAGAAGGGCATCGTGGCTCATGGTCTGAGGTATACATTCCACTGTGGCACACACAGTCATGTTTATGGGAACATGAAGTAGCTGGTCATATTGCATCCACAGTCAGGAAGCAAAGGGTACTCAATCTGGGACCTCAGCCCACAGGAGGGTGCTGTCCACCTTCAGGGTGAAACTTCTCTTTCAGTTAAACTCATTTGGAAAAATCTTTTTGAACATACCCAGATGTATGTCTTCTAGATGAATCTTCTAACTTCAGTCAAGCTGACAATAAAGATGACATACAGCAAAGGGACATAGCCAATGTCCAATTTTTGAGACAGTAGAAGCTACTGTGGCTCCTCCTTATGGTCCTATATAATTACAAGGATCCTTGTAAGAAGGAGATGGGCCAGAAGTGGCAGCACACATCTTTAATCCCAACACTTGGGAAATGGAGGTTGATGGATCTCTATGAAGTTGAAGCTACGATTGACTGCAGAGTAAGTTCCAGGGCAGCCAGGGCTAGGTAGCAAGACCCCTGTCTCAAGGAAAGAGAAGGACAGAGACAGAGAGACAGAGAGTGGGGAATTAGAGAGAAGATATTACACTGTTGGCTTTGAATAAGTTAAGAATGTATGGTAACAGCATATGAAAGCTTCCAGATGTTTGGACATGAAGAGTAGATATTCGTCCCTGGAATTTCCCATATGAATGTGGCTCTGCCAACATCTTGATTTCATTTCAGTAAGATGTAAGATATATTCTAAACTCCTCATCTCAAAAATTGTAGGGTAAGAAATTTGTGTTGTGTTAGCCATTAAACTCATAGTAATTTCTTACAGCATCAACAAGTTAATTCATATACCCACACGGTTACCTTTCTTAATGATATGGACCAATTGACAGAAGCAATTTAAGGGATGAAGGATTTCTAGTGGTTCATAACTTGAGAAAGCACAGTCCCCTGTGGTGGAGAAGGCATGACTGAGTTCATGATGGCATCAGGGATTTCTCAACTTGTCATTGGGAAATAAGCAAGAGAGAGCTTCAGTCAAAAGCAGGATGGGGTTATAACCTTCAGTGCCCAACCTCAGGACCCACTTCATCTAGCTAGTGTTGCTTTCAATCAACATGCATGTATATATCTTGGTGTAGTGCACATCATTCTGCCAACTATTGTGCTTAACTTTCTGAAAATGTGCTAAACTGTTTTCCAAAGTGGCTACACTACCTTACATCCCTACTCAGATATGTGAGCATTCTAGATCTAGAAAAGCTAAAAGCTAGAACCACAACCTTTCCACAGCTGAGAATCAAGCGTTCAAACTCATGTGCATATGGGAGACATTTTAGATTCAGAGACTCTCATTGTCCCACAGGTTCCAATCAGCGGAAGCTGTGAGGTGATAAATGTTAATCTTTTACACAGCAATAGATAACTAGTACACATTGCTACCATGTTGAGTAAAGTTTTGCTTTCCTCTTCTGATGGAGGAGGGAGACAGATACCACTGTGTGTCCTAACCATCCCATTTCTAGCTATTTATCCCAAAGAAAAAGAGAATGCACGTACACGTGTATACAAATATCACCAAATCTCTTTTAATCTGCAAGAATTTCCCTTCCTGGATTTCTGCCATTTATAACAAATCTTTATTGATTTTCCTCATATCCCTGATTCTCCTCTCAGAGATGTGCAGTAAATGTTAGTATTTATCTTGCTTTATGAGATGTATGCTTACATACCCTGTCATTCCTTACTGACTTCCAGATTAAAGAAACTGGGCTCTTGCAAACCATTTTTATGTGCATGTAAATACTATTTTAAGGGACTTTTTCTAGGATCCTTCAAATTCCTTGGGTAAAGATGACCCTATTTTAATGCAGGGCACCAATCTCAACTCACTGTCTTATGTACAGAAAGTGTCTGGCATTCATTTGATAAATACTATGTACTGGGGACTTGAATCGTGCCTTTGGAGAGGTTGCAGTATGATGGGTGGGACGATGTAATGAGAAATTAAGGGTATGTCATAAGTTGATAAAAGTATTCAAGGTTGTGGGGGGATGGGTGCTAGAATGAAGTATATATTGATACATCCACATTGATGCAGCTCTCCCCAGCCCAAAGAGGCTGTTTTGAAAGAATGACATTAGTATAGACACTGAACTAGATTGCTCTCTCTGCCTCTTCTTGGACGCTCTTGGTAGTCTCTAATAAGATCCTGGACAGTGGGATTTCTGTACATTTGTCAGGTTCCCTCTTATTAGCCTGGAATGACCCGGAGGGCAGACACCAGTGGATCCAGCAACTGCTCTTCATTTGACTCAACAGTTATCTCAGGGACACCTACTATGTCCCTTCATGAGTTCCCATATTGGGTCACAATTAATAATTGTGCATTTAGGGGGACATGTCTATTACAAGAATGAATATCCAGAAGGGAATATCCAGAAGGAAACCAGGATTTGTATGTGTGTATGTGAGTGTGTACATGCTCCTATGTAAGCTTGCTTGCTCATGTGTGGTAAGCACATATGGTCTTGCCTGGCTTGATACATGGGTGCTAGGACTCTGGACTCGTGTCCTCTTGGTTGTAGAGCCAGCACTTTGCCCATTGAGCCATCGACCTAGCACCTGCCTGTGGCTCTTGATTATTGTACTTGGGGACTGGATCTCCCTACTGCGATTCTGCTCTTGGTGTTTCTTAACTCCTTGTGTGACATTTGTTGGCGACATCTTACAAGTTTGTTGGGCCACCTATGTGTATTCTTGAAGCATTTCTTTCCCCCTTCTACCCACTTTTTTCTCTTTCCAAGCTTCTCGCAGAAGGTTGATCTTTCCTCTCATGTCTCAAGACAGTGTCCTCACCAGGCATATCCACCTGTGACTTGTCAGTCAAGCCACTCGTCGTCAAAGGCTTTGTACAGTTATCAGTTCAAAGGATTATGCCACAACAAGTTTCTCTTTAAACAAAATAAAATGTCACCACAAAAATTTTTCAGTTCAATATTTTAATCGGGAAAATCTCCAGGGGTTTCTGTGGCCCAGGGTTATATTAAAACACAAGTTCATATCGCTTTAGTGGCTGAAGTCCAGGCTTCTTTGTCATAGATAATGTCGTTCTGCTGCTGTTGTGCAATGTGCTGGATAAGGATGGTTGCATTTCTTTTAAGCAGTGTAAAATTTTCGGCCCCCATCCCACAACAGCTTCCTTTGGACTGAGATGCAAAAGAGAAGCTGGGGACAAAACTTCCAGTAAAATTTTCTTTGACTCATTCTCCCGTAATGTCAACCAATTTGATGTGGCCTTGATGCATTCAGCGCTTTAAAGGGTATGTCAACACAATAAATTTTATGCCCTTCATAAAACTTGTGAGTGAGCTCAGTGAGAAATTCCAAGGTCTGGGAAGGCAATTAACGTTTGAAATATATATTGAGTTGTTTACTGCGACATTTTATGTGGTCATAGAGCTGTACCCTGGGATGTCACTGGGGAAGAATTTCCCTAGGAAATGCAAGGTTTGCTGTTCAAATCACATTAGCTTGTTGGATTTCTCCCCTAGAGCAGAGGAAGCAGGAAAAGCCAAGGAATTTTTCTCTCCATGTTGAGGTGACCTTCCTTGGTTTCTGTTGTGATTGGCAATGACATTAGGGAATCTTTATGGTATAATTTTCCCTGACCATTTATGTATTTTGAAGATTTAAATGTAGAGAACACTTTTATTATTTCATTTGACTTGAGTTTTAACCCTCGACTCTATCTTCTAATCAATGTGGAACTTCTATCAGTCATGTTATATATCTGGGCTCCCCTTCTTCCTTTCCTTTCCTCTTAAAAACACGTTTTATTATTCTTTTTGAATGTCACATCATGTACCCCAATCCCACTCATATGACAAATGTGATGTACCTGCCCTCCACTCTTGCAACCTCCCCCTAAAAGAAAACAAACAAATGGTGGTGTGTCATGGTGTGTCACATCATATATCCTTTTGCCCAAACAAATTTTCTCACCAATGTTCATTGCAATGAGTCATTGGTCTGGTTGGAGGCCTCTGGCTTCTGTTACACTATCAATACTGGATCCTCACTGGAACTCCTCTAGGATTTCCTCTTGTTGCCCTGCATTGTGGAGCTCCAACAGCTTTGCATCTGTAGGACTGACCCCTTACACACTCCGGAATTTCATAGTTTGGGTAGATGTTAGAGTGAGCCAACTCAAAGCCCTGGATCTGGAACTGGGTGGTAGCTAAACTTAGGTCAGCCTGACGGCTCTCTCACACTCATACCATTGGGGACAGTTCTTTTCTTGTGCCCTTGAGACAGTTATCTCATGTCTAGACCATCAGAGCCAGCTTCTACTGTGCTACCCAGGAGAGGTGCAGGATCTAGTCTCCAGAGTGCCGCGGTTCAGCTCTTTTAAGTGCCATAGCCAGTGAGGGGTGGTGCCAGTTCTGCACAGCCCTCAGACATCAATATGGCCTCAGGTAGCTGCCTAGACCAGGTATGTGCACATAGCCTTGGTGGAACATGGTCCATGGACATTGAAACAGACCCCCAGTGCTTCAGGACCACAGGCCCAGACAAGGCCCCGAGAGGCAGCTTGGGTCAGGACCTCACCACAGCCTCAGGTGGCCTCTCAGGCTACTCACAGAAGACCGTTCCCCGCTACCTTTGAATCTCCAGTTCTGCCTCTCTTCATTGTGCACACACCCTTCTGCTTCTCTTTCTCTTCCATCTCTAGGCCCTTTACCTGGCTTGTCTTAGGGGCGCCCAGGGCCTCTGGGTGTCTTCCACATGGCACTGGTGGGAGTCATATGTGGTGTGCTCCTGGTCTTTATTTCTTATACTGATAATTGATCAACATAGCAAACTCTTGATTTCCATTTCTTATAATGTATTTATAGTTAAGGAGATCATTATTGAGGTATGAGGAGTCTCTGAGGAACATGCTGATGCATAGGATGTGAGAAGATCCTGATGCGTCTTTTTGTGTTAGTCAGTTGTTCTTGTGTCAGTGGTGTATGGCAAACAGTGCCAGCATCTCGTTTATTTTTACAACTGTGTCTTAATTCTGTAATATAAATTTACTTCTGTGTTTATTTTTGGGTCATGGATCTATGAGTTGAATCTGCTTCGGGCTGTAGCTGGATTTAGATATTCTCTCTCAATCTCCCGAGGCATGGCATTTCATAAGCAGTGATGGCAGTGTGAGATGCCTCTTCCTCCAAAGCTCCAAACCCACATACAGTCACATTTGATCATATTCTGTTGGCCAGAGCCAGTCATATTTCCAAACTCAGTGTCCTGGGACTGGGAAGTATATTTCATTAGCAGAGATTAATGATAAAAGGAAACTTTGGGAAAGCAACATTGTATGCCAAATACTGTCTGTAGAAGTAAAAGAAAATCAGGGGCCACTGTATTATACATCAAAGGGCCCCTGTCTTAGTTGGGGTTTCTACTGCTGTGAAGAGACACCATGACCATGGCAACTTTTACAATGAAACGTTTAATTGGGGCTTCCTTACAGTTTCAAAGGCTTAGTCCATTGTCATGGCAGGAAGCATGGCAGCATCCAGGCAGACATGGTGCTGGACAGGAGCTGAGAGTTCAACATGTGGACCAGCAAGCAGCAGGAAGAGAGAGTGACGGTGGGTCCGGCTTGAGCGTCTGAAACCTCAAAGTCCAAAGTGACATCCTTCCTTTGACAAGGTCACACCTCCTAATAGTGCCACTCCCTATGAACCTATGGGGGCCATTTTCATTTAAACCAGCACAGTCCCTAAGAAGTGAATGATTTTTGCCACCATCCAAATTATTATTTATTTGGATAAAATGTAAGTTCTTTCTTTTCCTTGTATTTTATCAATCACGGTTCTGTTCTAGCAGTGGCTCGTTTTCTCCTAACAGAGGTGTGTGCTTAGTATTCAGGGTGCCCAGAAAGTCCCGGGCTGACCACAGGATGTCTACTACATGGAATTGTCTTTAACTGTCAGTGACCAGTCAAGGTGTTAATAGCAAAAGACGTAAGTGTTTATTCATCTGATCAAATTGAGGTAGACTGTGGTGAGGGTGCCAGTGGGCTGCAGGAAGAATCCTAAGGTTCTAGTTCATATTCCACCACTAAATGTGCTTGGATGAGGGATGTTCTCTGGGGATAATTATGAGAACAGAGCTGGGGATGCTCTGGGGGAAGTCATTTAATGATAACAGCCATTCATCCTTCATCATCTCTCTGTGCAGAAGTCATCGTCTAAATAAGCATTCCCTTCCAACTGCAGTCTAGTGATTTTGTCTCAAAGTTGGCAGATGTGGCTGGCCCCAGGGTGAAGAACAATTTACAGAAGATGCTTCAAATGTAGCGTTTTAAAAAATCTAAAACAATTATACAGGTTCTTTAAAAATAAGTTTGTACGTCAATTTCAATGGATTTTACTCATTACATGCTTGTTTTCCCCATTGTTGATCTGCTAATTTTTCTTCTGAGAGAATAATCAGAGACAAGGAAATAGTTTATGAACAGGATGTTTGCCATGGCATTCTTGAAAAAAAAATTAAGATAAAAAATTGGACAGAACTTAAATGTTCAACAATAAGGGACCAATTGGGTAAATTATTCTAACACTCTTTAATGAACAATCGCACAGATGTTAAAATAATGTTGATGGTTTTTAATAATTATGATGACTTGAGAGTGTTTTCATGGTCTAATATTAGATGAAATATGTTAAAACTAGAAAACCACACTACTTTATAATCATTGGTTCTAAAAAGCAATAAGATTGGAGTGCGAGTCGAGAGTGTGAACATCTAAAGATAGTTCATTCAGGATGTAAATTATTATGATCTTTTTGCATTTCTTTCTTCGCGTTTTTCTGTGTTTTCTACCTTTGATTGCATATTATTACATTTGATTGTTTAGTAAAATAATACGTGTTTGAACCTAAAACAGACTGGACTCTTCATATTTTTTCCTCAGTCATTACTTTGGCTATTCCTTTCCACACACCTCTAATATGCTTAGACACTTATTATCTTTTTCTTGTTTGGGAAATTACCTATTGGCTTTTGATTAGCAAAGCAAAGGCGTTATCTCTTTTGATCAACTCAAAGGAGCTCTTTCAGCTCTTCTTAAATTATCTTTCCTGGTTTATCTTCCAGTCCTTTATTGTCTCAATTCAGTATGTCCCAGTTTAACAATATCAAAATTCTTGATTAAGTCAATGATAAAATTCCTGTTATAAATAAATGTATCGGCCGTCTCTGAACTGTGTACTTAGATTTTTCTGTATGCATGTATTTTTAATTTCTCTAACATTGTATTCTTGGGGACAGAGATGTGACATTAAAAAGCCCTGGATAAACAAGTTAGCTTCTGCACATGTCCATTGTCTTAAAAAAATGCTTTCAATAATTTTCTAAATGTATGAACATAATTCCAAACATTTTTCAGATTCCATTCTTCTTTTATGTAGTAGTAACTACCTGACAACTTTTACTGGTGGTCACTCTAAGCTTATTATTGTTCTGAGACTTACCATTGTTGGTCCTCCATATTAGATTTCTTAGAATCTGTGTTCCTCATTTTTTTTTTGCTCTCTTAATTTTGGTGGCATATATTCATTCATTCATCACTCCATTCACACACATATCTATCCATTCATTCACTTGTCCATCCACACAGCAATCCATCCATCCATCCATCCATCCATCCATCCATCCATCCATCTATCCATCCATCCATCCATTCATCCAACCACCCACCTGTTTGTTCATCCATCCATCCATACACCCACCCATCCTTCCATCCACCCATTCATCCATCTACCCATCCTTCCATTTACATATACATCCAGTAATTTCCAAAAATTTGTTCATGAGAGTAAAAATATTTCACATTATTGTGAGCTTTTAAATGTCTTGATTTAGACTACCATTTGATGGATGATTTGGTTGAATATAGACCTGACCAAGAAATTTCAAGAATGTCCTATCTCCTAGTATATCTTGTTGTTGTCCTTAGTTATAGCAATGGGTTCTGACCATCATCACACAGATTGATTTGAATAAAAATAAACATAAGGAGCTTGGGTCATAGTCAAGATAGAAGTGAGTGAGGGGATGTTAGAGGAACATTAAAAATCACAAGTCACAGAGGTCAAATTCCAATTGGCTGTAGGGATGGAAGAATCAGGCAGGGAGTGCTATGAGACAAGCTTTGCAAGGGAACTCAGGAAAACAGCTCTGAGGTGCCCCACAGTTTCTGCATGCTGGGTTTCTGTGTGAGAGAAGCAAGAGTGACAGGGGACAAGGCATCTGAGATGGCCCTTCTTCTGATCAGGGACCTGGGCTACTTGTCTGCTTCGAGCTGGACACAGGTTTATACTGTGCAGCCTAGGGATGCTCCCAGAGGCTGTAAGCTTTTGGTGGAGCTGCTGAGCTTCTGATTGAGACAGACAGGCTGAGCTCGAGAGACCCAAATGCAGGCCCAGAATCTAGGTGTTTAAAAAATCACTACATTCCTCTCTTCCCAGTCCTGTCTTCCTGAGTTCTACTTGGAGACAGACAAAACAAAGCAAAACCACTGTCGGCAGACTCTAGCTTCTTTTGTTTTGTTCTCTTCCCTCTTCCCTCCTTTCTTCTCCCTTCTCTTCCCTCTCTCTCCTCCTCCTCCTCCCTCCTCCTCTTCTTCTCTCTTCTCTCTCTCTCTCTCTCTCTCTCTCTCTCTCTCTCTCTCTCTCTCCTCTCTCTCCAATCCACCTTCCTTTGAGACAGAATTTCTCACTGTTTGAGAACTCACCAAGGAGACTAAACTGGCTGACCAATGAGCTCCAAGGATCTGCCAGTCTCTGCTTCTCTAATACTTGGATTGCAAGGAACCCCACTGCACACCACTGCTTCCCACATGGAATCTAGGGGTTAAATTCATATTCATGCTTGTCTGACATTTGTTCACTCTCCAACCCTGGCCCAAGAGTATAACTCATACTCTGCTATTAGTGCCATTGGGGTTTAGTCAGTGGGCTGTGCACCATTCTCTAGTGGCAAAGGTTATACATATCTTGAAGTCACCATTTTCATGCTTCCCAATGCAGTTGTGTCCCCAGGATCTGTAAACCAGCCCAGTGTGCAGTGACACAGGAGAGAAGAATAGGCTTGGGTCTGAGGCCATGGTGATTTTCTTACTGAAAGCAGAGTGATTTGGGTGGAAAAGAAACAACTTAACCCCCACCCCTGTTGTCTTCTTGTCTTCAAAGGGCTTCAACAGAGCATGCAGGAAGTACAAGGCCCCCTTTTCAAACACAGACCTGCTTTCAAATTAGCTTCCCCAGAAGTTTGAACAAGGAATCAATGGGAAAAGAAAATGATTCCGGAGCGCAGTGGAAAGGCTAGCGATTCTCCAGTGTTTTATTGTCTTGAAGAGTAGCTACGCTTGGCTGGAGTCAGCAGCTGTCTGCAGCCAGGACCTCAAGTGCGGGAAGTGAGCACTTCTGTCTTGCCAGGGCTTGTTTTATTCTATCACTCACAGTGCTGCCAAGGTCGTGGTCACCATTTGGAGAATGATGAGGTGATGCAGTGTTAAAGGCTCCCCTGTACATAAGTAACCACAGAGGAACTGTTTTCACTGTCCAGCTTCAACTAGCTTTGAAGATAAACCCAGGCCCCTGTGCACTATGAGAGGTACTTTAAGGTCACACAATTCAATTCCAAGTCCCTGTTGTGTACTAATTACCTAGCAGGTCTGCGCTTCCTGCGATGGCCTTGATACACAGCAATGGCTCACTTCCCAGTGCACATAGAAGCAATACTGCCATTTAAATTTATTATTTAAATTATACTTATTTGCTTGTGATGTAGGGCTGAATGCGTGCTGTAGCATGCATGTGGGGGTCAGAGGACAACTTGTGGGAGTCAGTTCTCTCCTCTACTGTATGGGTCCTGTGAGTCAAGCTCAGGTTAATTGACAAGGTCAGGAGCCATGGGCTCAGATCTGTTCCCACGATGCGTCTGTTGGATTATCATCAGTTCTCCTGGGCAGGGGATGGAAGCTGCCTTCTGACAGGCATAAGAAGGCAGGTGTCAGAGTTTGTTTGTTCAGGGTGGAGTTACTGTTTGTCCTCAATAGGCCTGTGTTTCTTTGAGGGAGGAATTATCACGTTCAGTATAAGTCACGTGAAGCTTGTGTTACGAGCAGGTTACACATGCACTGGCTCCTCCCATGTATGTCAGTTTGAAAAGCAATCCACCTGTGTTAATTGCGGTTACTAACGCATGCGTGTTCTGAACTACCATTCTGCATTCTACATAGATAAGTTATTTGTCAATTAAAAACAACAACTACAACAGAGAAATGGTTTCAGTCTATGAATTCTGAAGGTTTCCCTGGGAAATAGGGTTTGTACTTTGTTAACTAAGGAGTTTGTGCCCAGGGTGTATGAGTTGAGTCGTGGAGGTTAGAAGTTGGCCTATAAGAGCACAAAGCTGAGGTGAGGGACTGGGACGTGTTACGGTTGAGCTCTTCCTCCTGGTGCTACTGAGAATGGACTATAACCAAGTAGTGTGACTTAGGATGGAGTCCATCTCAGTGACAGAACTCTCGCTGAGTGTGTACAGACCATGCTAGTACACTAACTTTGCCAATGGGAAATAGTGATGGCTAGAGAGTCAGGGAGCATTCCCATGCCCATCCTTAAAGTGTAAAGAACCACATGAAAGATTACCAGGAGATCTGAGAAAAGGGGAAAAGCAGGTTTTGTGGAGGCCATTCAGAGAATGCTAGTTCCTCCTGGTAAAGCATGGGCATTTTAGTAACTTCATTGTTTTTGTCTCTTACTTCAATTCTTTTCATCTGTTCTGTTACGTGTTAACTGGTCCAAAGATAGGATACAAGTTGAAGCTCTGGCCCTGGGTGGAGACTTGACATTCTGAATGGTCCAAAAGATCACAAGATTGCTGTCAAGCAGGAGGCTTTGTAGTGAAGAACAAAGACATTCCATTTTTCTCTCCTGTAAAAGTCAACCCAATGGGACTGTCAATCACTGGACAGGAAAACGCCTCCCAGGAAGGCTGTGTGTTTCAGAGATTTTAGAAATAGCATAAAACCTACATGAACATGTAAGGCAACACAGTGGTCACTCTGGCCACTGAGCATGCTCTCCACAATGGACCTTTGGCCATGGTCTGCTCTTACCCTTGAGAGTGCCTTGCTTTACCTCCAAAGATACTGTCTGTCTGTGCTCTGTGTCTCCTTTGAATTCTTTTGATGAAGATCACAGGGACTGGGGAGCTCATGGGAGATGAAAGTGGAGTCCTGGCAACATCCTTCCTTCCCAAACATTTCTGGTAATGCTGGCTTTTGTAACACACACACACACACACACACACACACACACACTCACAAATATGTACATACATAGGCACAGGTGTACCTACAAACAAATATAAACAAATACACATGTGTAGACATATGTATGCACATTTGAATGACACACACAAAATCACCTACACATACACACATCACACATGTACACACATACATACACACATATACATATGCACATAGACACAGACTCACATAAACATACATGTAGACACACAATACACACATACACATATGTACAGACACAAAGACCCACACACATATACATGCATACATACATGTAAGCACAGACCCCTCCACATATACCCACACATGGCAGAAGTCTTATCTTCCTGGTGACTGAAATTTCCACGTAAGAAAACATGAAGAGTGAACAACTCATTCTCTCACTTTTTTCCCTTCTCTCTCTCTCTCTCTCTCTCTCTCTCTCTCCAATCCCTATTTCTCTCTCTTTCCCTCCCCTATTCTCTCTGTTCTCTGTCTCTGTCTCCCCCTTCCTTCCTCCTCCCCCACCTTCTTCCCTCTCTCCTCCCCTCTGTGATCCCCTATCTCTGATACACGCATGGGGCAGGGAGCCTTTGATTAAGCACACAGCTACACTTACCTGACCCATTTTGTTTTAAAAGGGACACAAGCTCATGCCCTAGATTTGGGGGAAGACAGAAAAGCCCCCATTTATCTTTCTGTACATTGTTCTTATTCTAAACCCCAAAGTCAAGCTGACAATTTTTCTTCTTAATGGCCCTGGCAAAGGAAACCTGCAGGCTTCCATCTGCCTGTCCCTTCCCCCGCTCTGTCCTCTTAGCACTTTCATATAATCCATTTACTGCCAAGCAGAGCCCATAAAAAGGATGCCTGTTAATGATTCTGTTTGATAAATATGCCAAATGTGTGTCTAATAATACTGGCTGAGACTGTACTGCACATCAGACTAGACTCTTCACACTCAAAATGCTACCCATCCCTGCTGCTGCCTACACAACAGCATTGCTATCGTACTAGAGAATCAGATCCTGAAACCTCAGCGTCTAGTCAAGTCACTAGTTAAGTCAGTTAAGTCACTAGTTAAGTCACTAGTCTGGTGTCATGAACGCTGATGCACCAGAATTAGGACATGGCTATATTTTTTAGAAAGGCAAGGATGATTTGCAGGGCATAGATTTGTGTGTGCGTGGAGAGAACACACAAGTGAATGAGACTTGTTGTCTTGGTCAGAGATGCTCAACATGGGAACCAAATATGGTGAGAAGGGCCAAGGTACAGATAACAGAGAGAATAGGTAGGGAACCCGGCATAACAGGAGACTAATAAGCCTTGGGGACACTGGGCTGTCTGGGGACAGACAAGGTAGCTAATTCACTGTAAAGTCTGCCAACTCCAGGTCTGGCAGAAGCTGATTCCCTCCATGTGAAGGAACTGTTTCTTTAACCCTATAAATAAAGATGTTCTAAGAAAATGACTCCCTCTCCTTGTCAAAGGGTCTTAGCCATGAGAAGAGACAGTCTGTGGCGAAGAGATGGTGTCAGTCATCTTTCTGTCATCACAGTTAACTACCTGAGGAGATGACTACGAAGAGGCAAAAGGTTCCTATTGGCTTTGGGGTTCTACTCCAAAACTGAGATGCTTTTGACCATTAGCACGGTGGATGTCATGAGAGAATTGGGAAGTAGAAAGGACGAGGAGAGATGAGCGCTTCACAGTCCTCATGGACATATTCCCGATGACCTTTCTTTCCACTCGGCCCTACTGCCCAAGTATCCTCTCAATAATGATACCCCAGTAGTGAAGTCTTCCTCATATAGACCCACTGTGCCATGTCTGTGTGTGCCTCTGTCTGGGTGTGTGTGTACACCTGATTTTCAGGCATTATAACTTCTAAGAGAGAAAGTTGCACAGAAGCATAGATAATAACTCCAGGTTCCTCACTTCCTCTGTGTGTGGGATTTGAGAAAGTGCATCTTCTGATTCCTTCCTCCTACAGCCGCCTGTCCTGTGACCCATTGACTGCCCACTCCATTCTTCACTGCTTTTTTGAGAAAACGGGCACTAATTGCTGCTAACTGGCCCATCGCAGTAGAAGCCTTTGACATTAGAAACCCACAGCCAATTCCAAACGTTCTCTTCTCTCTCTGGTTCCTTCCCATGTTTTCCGGCCTCAGATCAGAACAGAGGTTTCCTTACAGCTCATCATCTGTGAGGAGCGCAGTGTGTGAGGGACCCTGGTAGCCTTGTAGCAAGTGGGGATAATCCCAGGGCTGGAGCCATGCCTAGGTGGGAACGTGTGGCTCTTAGACTTGTGTGCAGCGAGCCATAGACATCAGAACTCTGCCTTGTCAGTACCAGGCCAAGGCACAGCAAGCAGAATGCCTCTGTGTGTCAGCTTCGAGGGACTTTGGCATGACCTCTGCCTTCTGAGACCTTAAGCTTTAAACTTTGAGACGAGGTTTCTTGCTGGCCTGGAGCTTTTTGGATAGGCTGAGAGGCTGACCAGTGAGCCCCAGTGATCCTTCTGTTTCTGCTTCTCTGGTCTTGGAATTATAAGCGCACGCTACTGTCACTGATTCTTTTCAAGGGTACTGGGAATCGAACTCATGTTCTCAGGCTTGCCTGGCCATCACTTTACTGGCTGAGCCATCTCTTCAGTTTCTAGAACTTCTTTAAAATTTCACATTTCTAATAGAGTTATGCCTCCTCCATTCCTTTATTCACTCAATACTGTGTGCTAGTCCCGAACAAACAAATCATGCAAGATTTCAGTATTGTTTTGAGCTAAGAGTGAGGCAGCCAGTAGTATCAGCTGGAGAGTATTTGTTTTTCTACAATTATTTGTCTCTGCCAGGGTAGATGCACATGTGCAGACCGTTGCCTAATTGCATGGAGCTGGTGTTACAGGTAGTTGTGAGCTGATCTATGTAGGTGCAGGGAACCAAAATGGAGTCTTCTACAAGAGCAGTGCACACCCATAACCTCAGACTATGCCCTCAGCTCTGTCCAGTGATGATTTTCAATAGGATTGTTATTTATACGTTAAGCCTTTGAGCAATGAGCAGTAGCTCCTAGTTCATATTCAGGTACACACACACACACACACACACACACACACACACATTTGCTTACTTACTTATTTAATTTTTATTTATTTTTTAAAGTACAGGTCCCCCTCCACCCCTTTAAGACAGTCTTACCATGAAGCTCAGGCTGGCATCAAACTTGCAATTCTCCCGTCCCAGTGTCTTTAGTATTGAGATGACAGATAAGTACACCATGCATACCTTGAGCTGGGATTTGTGTACTTTGGTGGCAACAGATACCAATGTGAGTGGGTACTCTGAACGGTGAGATCCAGGAGAGAAATGGGTGGATATTCTATTCAGGTGATTCTTTGATGGACTGCATCTAGCAATGCATTCTGGGATATCACTCTCCTCCAGGAGTCTTTGTCCCTTTCAGGATTGTCATGGACTGTTGCCTCGCCTGACAGACAAAACTGAGACTTTATTCTTTTAAAAATTAGATCTGAAGAGACTTCCTGTCTGCCCTGGGGATAACACCATCCATTCACAGGACTCTGCCTTAGGTCCCGTCCATACACATGTGGAGACACTGTGAGACCTCTGAGGTGAATTTGTTCTGTGCGAGCCAAGTGTGCCATGGTGATGGGTGTGAAAACTGACAATTCTGAAGTGTAGCAAAAGCCAGCAGAGTGGAAAGACTGTGGCTACCCAGGCTGTCACACCCTGCCACTCTTGTTGCTGAAATTTTGTGACTGTACCTTGTTCAAGATTGACTAAACCTGATGAAAACCCTTCACGGGGCTCTTGTTCCAAGATGTGCTGTAGAGCATCTTAATGACTAAACAAAATTATGGTGCAATTTCACTTGATTAAAGATAAAACTAAAGAACCTGTGCAGTTTCCAGTGTGCCTGTTAAGACAAAGGCTTAAAATATCTTTAAAAAAATACAGACTCTGGATCCTGCTGGAGAGAAGCATCGACAGCGGGTGTGCGGTGCTGTTCATGGCATTAGTTTACTGTCTCTGTAACACTACTCTTGAGATAAACAACTTGGAAGGAGGAAAGGTTTTGTGGGCACGACTGTGCACTCAGGAGATTCCGGCACATAGGGGAAGTGTGAGCATCAGGCCAACCTGAGCTGCAAAGTGGGATAGTGAGAGTCTGTCTCCAAGGTAGAAGAATGGTATATTGAGGCTCATGTTTCAATCCCTGGTCGCCTTGCACATCGTTTTAGGCCTGAAGTAAGGCCGAACATCATGATGGAAGCATGGGACAAATACATGTGTTCACATCGTAGCAGTCAGATAGCATAATAGGAGAGGGGAGAGAGAGCTAGCAATTGCCTCTCTCCCCTCAAGTGAGCTTCCCCCAACTAACCACATCCCTAAATGTCAAGCCATCTCAACATTGGCTGGGTACCAGGTCTTCAACACATGGTCCAACTCATGACCTTTGTAGAGTTCTTCTGGCTGACCAGGGTTCTTTCATCCCACCACCCCTGGATTCATTCAGTGCTTTTACTTGTCTCTAGAGTCGAAGGGAAGCACCACAAATCCTACGTATTGTAGATAGTAGTGCTATATTTCTAGCTGTTCTCTGGCCTTCCCCGAGGACAGATTTGTTGCATTTGTCTGCCATTTCCATCATCAGATTCCTCCCCGGGGTTCAGGAAGCTGTCCCTCCTAACATCCCAGCACAACTCATGGATAAGACAGTGTGCCATGATTTCTTACACACGTCTTAGTTCCTTTCCTGGTGCTGTGATAAAATACCCAACAAAAGTAACTTAAGGGAGAAAAGGGTTATGTGGTGCCCAAGTCTGTGCTGCTGTCTATCATTGCTGGGAAGTTAAGAGCAGGGGCTTGAATCATCTAATCACATCATATCCATAGTCAAGAGCGGAGAGCACTGAGTGAGTGTGTGCTTGCATTCCATTCCTTCTGTACTCAGGATCCCCTGCCCACAGAATAAGGTCACCCACAGTTAAGTGAATCTTTCTACCTCAGCACATGTGCTCAAGATAATTCCCCCAAGACGAGCCCACAGGCCAATTTAATCTAAACAATTCCTCACTGAGACTATCGACAGATGATTATAGATGCTATCAAAATGACAGTTAAATCTGTGGTGGTCTGACTAAGAGTAACTCTACTCCCTAGGCTCATAGATTTGAATGATTAGTCACCAGGGATTGGCACGATTAGGAGGTGTGGCTTTATTGAAATAGGTGTAGCCTTGGTGGAGGAAGTGTGTCACTGGGAGTGGGATTTGAGATTTCAATTACTCAAGCCAGGCCCAGTCTCTCTTCCTGCTGCCTGATGATCCAGATGTAGAACTGTTAGCTATCTCCCTAGCACCGTGTCTGTCTGTGTGATTCCATGCCTCCTACTATGACCACAATGGAATCAACCTCCAAATTTAAGCAAGCACAAATTAAATGCTTTCTTTTAGAAGAGCTGCCATGGCATTGGCATCTCTTTACAACAATAGAACACTGACTAAGACACTAACCATCACACCGAGTAGAGAGCCCCAGCTTGCAATAACTTTATCTTGCTCAGTGTTGCCTATTATGAGGAAAGACAGCTTGATTTAAGCAGGGTCTTCTAAAAATGGACGTTTGATTAGGACTAGACTAGAGTCCTGGTGTGATAGACCAGGACTGGTGACACACAATGGGTGGATTTTGAGGAAAGACATCAAAAGTTGCATTGTAAACTGTATTTTGTATCAAGGAATGAATGGGTCTTTTGTGAGTTCTGGTATGAACGTTGGCTTACCTGGCCTGTCTGATTACTGGACAAAGAAAGCCATGTTGACAGAGAAGATAGGGGATAACACAAGATCGTGATCACAGTTGAGTTTTTGTTGCCAGTGTCCATGCTGAAGGTGGAGAGATGGTTTCCCTTCTTTACCTGGGTATAGTCTGGAGTGTAAACCATACAAACTGACCTGATTTCTGTCTTCTATTCTCTCACATCCCCCCTCATTCTCACCTTGCATCCTGCAGTCCAGCTCCCTCCACTGGCCTGCCTTTGTTCATTCCTCCATCTCACGTCAGGGCCTTTTCACACACGGTATTCTGTGCCTGGATCCCCTGTCTGCTGTAACTTGTCTCGCTGATAGTTATTTATGAGGCTCAAATGTCACCTCTTCAGGGAAAGCCCACTCATCTCTAAGTCTAGTTGCTGTCACCTGCCCCGAGTGTTACTCCTTACGTCTTCTTCAGAGCACCGATCTCAACAGTAATGAAATAGGTTTGGAACTAGCTATTTCGCTTCTTGCCATGAAGCCTAGAAGAGTGACATGCAGATATTAGAAGACTCAGTGCCTACTGAAGAATAAATGTCAGCAAACGTGGCATGTGTCACCTTCAGTTTGATAGGTATCTTTTGGCTTTATTGAGATTGCATGTGGACTTGGATGTAGTTCAGCCCTAGAGTGCTTGCTAGCTGGGGAAATTCTCCATCGTCCAGCCCAACTGTTAGGAGCTAGACATACATATGTGAAAGTCTTAACATTCAATATGTCAGAATATGGATGCATTTAGAGACAGTCTTTAGGGGGTAATTAAGTTAGGATGAGGTTTTTACAGATGTTAATCCAGTGTGATCAGCATGCTTTTGATAAGCTAGGCACGTTGGCTCTGTGAATGTGTAGGTGAAATGCCAGAGAAGGAGATGGCTGGAAAGATTCTACCACTACATCTAGAGAGAGGCCCCAGAAGAAATTGACATCCCAAACAGTTTAATTTGGACTTCTTGTCTGCAGAACTGGGTGGAAATGAAGTTTGTATTGCTTAAGTCTGTGCCGTTTTGTTACAGGCTTTCCAGAAGATGTCTAGATCCAGTTTAAACTGGCTAGGGAGTCTCTTCTTGTGGAAATGGGCTTCTGCTGCTATTCTAAAGAGAGATGGAGCTCACTTCCTTGTGCCTGGCATGTAGGAAGCATTGTGCCTGTGCATGTGCATGCGTGCGTGCGTGTGTGCGTAATGACTGAGTGTAGGTCAGTACTGCTGTGCCAGACTCATTGCCACTGTCAGGCACTAGCCTAGTTTCTGTATGCAAAGTATACTTTTTAAAGCCCTCGTTCCTCACAGAGCCCATATCATGCTGGGCTAGAGGGATATAACAAGGGCGATGAGTAACTCACACATCAGCCTGGTCTACCAGAAGACACTAGGCTCTGACATTAGGGGTAAAATCTGAGGCTGTGTCAAAATGTGTGAATTAGGATAAATATTTTGGTGCATGGGGAATTGGACTCAGGATTCCCATATTCTAGGCAAGTAATTTTCCCCTAAGCAAATTATACCCTAAATCAAGACAAATAGTACCTTAATAAAGACAGTTAAATTAGCGATAAAGAGAAATAAATAAAACTAGTGGTGGCAACAGGGAATAGAAGTGTTAACTAGAGACGCCCCCAGAAGTGCGTGTGGGCAGAGCCCTGGAGCAAGGGATGAGCGACCTATGCAAATGTCCTGTGACAGACTTTCTAGAGAGAAGGCATCGGGTGAAAAAAAAACCTACTGTAAAAGGAGGGCACCAAGGACAGGATAGGGTTAGAGACCAGGAGGGCATGAGTGGCCCGACTCTCCAACACAGAGAGAAACGCTTTACTGTAGTTCTTCTGCATCTTCTCATTTGCTTATGCTCAAAACACACAGAAGCCAGGAGAAGTGATGACTTGACTGTGGAGTGCCTTCCTCCTCTCTGTGAGCGTCACACTTAGGCTAGCAGTTCCTTCAGCTCAAAGGGTCCTTAGCCCTGCCCTCTGATTCTCGACACTGGAGCACTGTTTTCTATTCTAAATGGAAGAGTGCTTTGACGGACACCCACCCTCTTCATAATAGACTCAGAGCTGATAGTAGAAAGCACATTTCAGCAGCATCTCCCTCATTAAAGTGGCTGGGAAGATAAGTAGATCTGAATTGAATTTTGATGTTTTGCCTGTGTACGTCTAGAACAACTGCCTTTGGTCTGATGAACATTATAGTGTAGCATTATACACTCTAAAAGCTTACAGAGAGCAGCAGGTGAGGAGGGGTAAAAACAAGCCAGTGGAAAGTGTTGGCTACTGGGGTGAAACCGAGAGGACCAGGAAGTACAAGAGCACCCGCAACAGGTGCAACCAGGATTGCAGAATGCTGGGGCCGGGGATCAGGGAAGCAATACCTTTTGGCACTCAATCAAACCAGAAATCTGGATCCTTAAGTAAATATATCTCTTTTTTCCCTTTGGTGAGTGTGAGTGTATGTATTTGTGTGTGTGTGTGTGTGTGTGTGTGTGTGTGTGTGTGTGTGTGTGTGTGTGCGCCCGCGCGCGCGCAGGGGGAGTAACATGCACTTGTGTGCAAATGCATATAGAGGCCATAGGGCAACCTTGGATGTTGTTCTCAGGACCCATCAGCCTTAATTTTTGAGACGGGGGTCTCTCATTGAAGTTCAGTGACTCAGCTAGGCTGGCTGGACAGGGAGCTCAGGAATTTGTCTATCCTACTTCCCCGTTATTGGGATTATATGTGTATGTATGTGTGAATATTCATATAAGTGCTAGGGACTGAGCTTAGACCTCCATGCCTGCATGACCAGCACTTTACCAACTAAGCCATCTCCCCATGTCCGTAAATGTATCCATTGCAATCTGCGTTTCTCTAAAGCCATTCATGTTCCCTAGATATAGTATGTGGGTCGTCAGACATTGGTCTCTGTCCCTGGGGCTGAATCTACTTTCTGCCCAGACTCATTCAGCACAAAATCACTAGAAATGGACCTACAGAACCCTGGACAGGTCAGCATTATAGCAGGAGACTGCTTAGCTGGTGGTTCTGGGGGCTCGAGGGCACGCATCTTTATTTGTGACTCTGTGACACTGAACAGAATGCCCGACAGAGGCAACTTGAGGGAGAAACCTTCTATTTTGCCTGCCGTGGATTGAACCTGGAGCCTCATCCATGTAGGATAAGTGCGCGACCTCAGAGCTTCTTCCTCCAGATCTGTTGCTCGTTTATTTTATTCTGTGTGTCTGTTTGAGACAGGGTCTTATTATACATCCCAGTGTTCCCTTGAGTCTGTGGTCTTCCTGCGTCTCCTATCACGGAAGGGAAGGTGTCATATTCAGTTCATGGCAGGGGAACATGTTGTAGAAGTGTGATGGTCTGAATGAAAATGGTCCCCATAGTCTCATAGGGAGAGGCACTGTTGAGAAGTGTGGCCTTGTTGAAGGAAGTGTGACAGTCGGGGTGGGCTTTGATGTTTTAGATGCTCAAGCCAGGCTCAGTGTTACTCTTCTTCCTGTTGCCTGCAGATCTGGATGCAGAACTCTCAGTTACCTCCCCAGCACCCTGTCTGCCTGTGTGCTGCCACGCTGTGCTTCCTGCCATGATGATAATGGACTGAACTTCTGAAACTGTATGACAGCTCCAATTAAATGTTGTCCTTTTAAGAGTTGCTGTGGTGATGCTGTCTCTTCATGGCAATAGAGACCCTAACTAAGACAGTAGGCTTCACATCATAGTGGATTAGGAAGGAGAGAGACCAGGGTTTGGACTTAGGGTTAGGTTACAATATTCATAGGCCTGTTCCCCGGTGGCTCACTTCTATCAGCAAAGTCCTACCTTCTAGTGACTCTACAATTTTCCCAAATTATACTGCCACCAGGGGAACAAGTATTCAGAACAGGAGCTTGTGTGGGAAATTTCAGATTCAAACCACAATAGTACCTGCTTACTAGAAGTCTCATGATGGATTACCAGAATACATGCAGGACAGAGCGGTAGCATCCTAGACTATGAAATGTGAGAGAGACTGGGTAGTTACGATCTCTTCCAAGATCCCCCCCCCACTGGGCCCCACCTCTTAAAGCTCCAAACACTTCCTAATACTGTCACCCTGGGAACCAAACTTCCAACACATGAAGTTTTGCAGGACAAACAACATGCTCATGGCAACCAAATTAAGAAGGAGGGGTGAGTTCAAGATTTACCCAATCAATTGTTCTCCTATCTCCAAAGCATGTACTCCTCCAGCACATCTGTGTCATGTGGCTGTTAATGTGTGAGATCCTACAGGGTGAAAGAATGACTGCTTTCTTGTAGAAAAAGGGGGTGAAGAAGGGGATGAGAGGTTGAGAGGGGGAGAGGGGGAGAGGGAGGGGGAGGGGGAAGAAGAAGGAGGGGCAAGGAGAGAGAGAGAAAGAGAGACAGACAGAGAGACAGAGAGAAGAGTCCCAATATCTTCTTTAAGGACCCCAATATCTTCTTCAAGGGCCTACCTGTTCAGATCTACCTAGGCTGTGCCTCCTACAGCTTCCTCTGTCCTCCAGAAGCAGCATCCCAGGGACCACATCTCAACACAGCAGCTCCTGCCTCCTTTTTCTTATCATATTCTCCTCCCAGATCATCGATGCAGCTTTAAATCCCTTTCTCAGTCTCTGCTTTTAGGAGAACCCAAGCTAAGACCCAAGGGAACCCTAAGCTCTCTGGGAGGTTTCCCAATTTGGATTCCATTTGATTCCATTTGAAAATGACTGGTGTGGATTGAACCTGGAGCCCTGTCCGTGTTGGGTAAGCGCACCAGCATGGAGCTACTTCCCAGATCTCCTGCTTGTTTGAGACAGGGTCTCACTGTATCTACATCCCAGTGTTGCTTGAATGTGTGATCCTCTTGCATCTGTCTCCCAACTATTGTGATTATAGGCATGTGCCACCATGGACAGCAGCCCATCTAAACTCATTATACAACGTTTCCCTTAGTCATTGATTGGACACAGTGTAAGTGAAAACTCAAAAGGACAACACAAATACTCTCTCTCTCTCTCTCCCTCTCTCTCTCTCTCTCTCTCTCTCTCTCTCTCCCTACATCCATGAGACACACACACACACACACACACACACACACACACACACACACACGATGATGGTAGAAATAAAAAAGACAGGGTCAAAGAGAAGCGCGTATATTCCACCAATTCCTGGGGCTGTTCAGCCAGCCGATATCAGCCGACTACAGTGCCAGGTTACACTGATAGAGGACTTTCCTTTCATCTTCTTGTTTAATTTTCTTCCTAATGACTTTAAAGGAAGAAGTCTTGGCCCTGGAAATTACTTTGGATTGTAACAAGAAAAGATCCAGGACCTTTTTCCTTCCATTTCTTTTAATAGTCATTCAGGGGGACATAGTATAATTGAATTAAGACACTTCCAGGGGGTGAATTATAGGATAATAATTCAGACCTTTCCGTTTAATAGGAGCTGCCCCGTGGCCTTGGGTCCACTAGATCTGAAGGGTGAATTACTGCTCCATTACTCACTAGTTCCCATTTAAAAAAGACCCTGGCTAAAGAGAATTAACATCAACAACCCATGCAGGAAGAGACAAGCTGGCAGACACCTGAGGATGAGGGACACTGGAGAGTGGGGAGCAGGGAATGAATGTGGAGCCTGAGGTCCTTGCTTCAAAAAAAATCGCACATCAGAGAAACATATCTGTCCCAAAGTCAAAGTGCATGGCTTCTCGGTCCATCAGCGCCCCGGGTGCTTGTCACCAAATCTCTGATGCACACATATAGAAGCCTCACCCATTCCGTCTTTTAAGATCTGATGGGCCAGCTAATTACACTCTAAGTGTACAGGCTGTAAACCTGGTGTGAATCAGGTGCCTTTACTGCTCAGTCAGGATGGTTGATGGCATTTGAGTTAGCCAGAGGGCCTCTGGACTGTCACCATCTGAAATCCAACATTGGATTGAACATTCACCTCCTTCTATCTCCTCCTTCTTAAAGAGAAAGTGGCACCATATGTATGCTAAATGCTATGGCCCCGAATTCATAGGCAGACATAGGTGCACATCAAAAATCTTCAGATGTGCTGTGTTGGGGTATTGCTTGTCCTCTCTGGGCTTTATGTTTCTCATCTGTAAAACGGGGACCATTCAAATACCAACTTCTTGGGGCTGCCGTGTAGTTTAAGCAGTGTTGTGGTGCTAACACGAGCTGTCCCTTACAGACTTAGGGGACGCTTAGTGCAATGTTGGCACTATGTCTGGGGTTCTGGAAGCTTTAAGAGGTGTGATCTTACTGGGGAAAATGGGGCAATGAAGGTTGCCTTTCAAGGTTGTGCTGGGCTTCATCTGATACGATGGGGCAGATCCCTATACCAAGGGCTCCAGCAGCCAGGATGGTCTGGCTGAGTACACGGAGCCAAGCGCACATGGGTTAGACCTGTTTGAAGCATTGAGTCAGAAGACATTTCCCTCCTGCAAGCTGGGTTGCCAGGCACTTTGTCACAGTGATGTGGAAAGTAACTAAAACAAACGGCTGTGGAATTTAGTAAAGGGCCCGCTCTAAGTGAGACGCCATGAAAGAGTAAACATTATCACTGACAGTACCGAAAGCCAGGTGAGTGCTGGGTACTGTATAGCTGGCCATGCTCTTTTAGAATGTGAATGTTCCAAAGGGGGAAATATTAATTCAATATTATTCACCCATATCTTTTCCTAATATAGCACTCATAGGTAATTTGCAGCCTCTGGGTAAACTCAGGTTTTGTGGATCTCTGTAATCCTGAGTCGTCTAACTTGACTCTGAATATACGCATCAGTTTGGGTCAATGAAGCTGAGGAGAAAGTTCTCATTCTCGATTTCTCTCAGACCTCTTGCCCATCAGCTGCCAACCTCCTCCTGTCTGTGCTAAACTTTCACCTAACGATAAAAGGAAAATACTTTTAATTCATTACGGTTCATTAAAATAAAAATAAAACGTATTTTGCATCAAAATGGAAAAAATACAACTCATTTATTATTAGCATATAAATGGCATTTTTTAATGTCACTGGGCCTCAAAAATCACTTACATTTGCAGTGATCAGAGCACACAGAATTAATTTTTGATAGCCTTTTGTGATCTGCTGAAAATTCTTAATTTCTTTTTGTGTTTTAAACAGCAAACTGTATCCACTGCTATTCATAGCAAAATTTAGATAATGAAGCAATTAAAAATACATAGATTTGAAGATCTTATCTCATTTTTCCTTTGGCCTATTTCTGCTTCATTATTCATGATGGGGTATGTTTAATTCAGAGTTCGTAATTGCAGATATAGCCAGTATAAATTTGCCTCACACTCTTTACCCATTTCAATTTATTTTAGCAAATAGATCTCTATTTAGGGGGAAAAAGTGGTGGAGAGAGAGGAAGGTCTGAGGGAAATGCAGAGATCTGTGGTGTGTGTGTGTGTGTGTGTGTGTGTGTGTGTGTGTGTGTGTGTGTGTGTGTGTGTGTGTGTGTGTGTGTGTGTGTGTGTGTGTGTGTGTGTGTGCTTATTTGGATTGGAACGTCCAAATAAGTCTCAAAAGTATTCATAACCACATTTCCAGGGACTTCTAAGAGCCAGGGAATTGGCTAAGTTTTGTATATGACGTTTCATTTAAGACTTAAGGTGACCTTAGAAGGGCAGTGGTTAGTTAGCAGCCCCGTCTCAGAGGCTCAGAGAACTTGGAAAGAGGGCCAATGTCACCTGTTAGAGATGGCAGAGACTTATGACTGGAACGTAGCTGTCTGCCTCCAGAACCTGTGCGCAGTCATTCATTCTGTGTGCCCCAGGATTCCGCATGTCAGTACCTCAAGGAGGTTTGTCAGGCGTTGTTGAAATCATACCCCTGTGACAGTCCCACCTAACAGCATTCCTGTTTCATAAAGGAGCTGCTCCAAGGAGCCTGGGATGTAACTGGTTTCTGTGGACCCTGCACTGATTTTAAGAACATGCATCTGAGAGAAGTAACAGAATAAGAACACAGAGATTCCAGTGGTAAGATCGATGGTCTATGTACCGGTAGAGAACAGCAAAGGAAATTAAACAGGCATAGGGAAAGGGGCAACAGAAGGAAAGAAATAAAGCAAAGTAAATGGCCTTTAAAGAGTCCAGCTGCAGACCGGCCAAATCCGGATGCATTTATTCAATATTATACTATGGAGGTGTCAAAATGATGGACGAGAATTTCAGCTTCCTGATGTGTGAAAAATATTTAAAGTAAATTATTTCACAAGATAGCAGGCTTATAAAAACAATACATATAGCCTCCCTCTATTTTACCAATAACAGCAGCAGCAAAAAGAATAATAATAATGTTTGAGAATCCAGAGTAAGTAGATCAGCTTGGTTCAATAAAGATATAATACAAACCACACATCATTTAAAATTTTCTGATAATCATACCTTAAAATGAAATTAATTTTAATAACATATTTTACTTATCACTAAACATTCAAAGATTAATTATCCTCTCAATTATCTCTCAACTATCTGAGAATAATGAATTGATCCACTGTTCTGTACTGATGCTTTGGAATCTGGTGTCTCTTATAGTAAATCAGAGGACTCTGCAAATCTGTGGTGGCACCGTGCCCACCCCACACACAACAGGCCTGGGAGAATATGCACGAGTGTTCTGTCCCCGGACCAGTCTCAGGCTACCGTGATTATGCTACATTTCATCCTTTCATCAGCATATTTGACATTTTATGATGTTTTAAGAATAGCTTATCAGTTTTGCATAAGGCTATTTCCTAATGGGAGACTGAGTTCTCTGGAGCAGATCAATCACTTGTCTGGGTCACACAGCTGGGAGTTAGAGTAATGAAAACCTGACTTAGGCATGTCTTACCTCGTCCTCGTGACGAAGCTGGCATGTGCACCCTCTTGCCTCTCTCTCTCTCTCTCTCTCTCTCTCTCTCTCTCTCTCTCTCTCTCTCTCTCAGTGTGTGTATGTACTTGCCTGTATATGTGCATGTGCATGCATGTGTGTGTGTGTCTGAGTTTGTGTATGTATATATGTGAGTGTGTATATGTGCTTGCTTGTGTGTGTAAGTCTTTGCCTCTGTGAATGTGAGTCTATGTATGTGCTTTCCTGTGTGTGTGTGTGTGTGTGTGTGAGTCTGCTATGTGTGTGTGTATGTGTGTGTGAGTCTGCTGTGTGTGAATCTGCTGTGTGTGAATCTGCTGTGTGTGTGTATGTGCTTCCCTGTGTGTATGTGCTTCCCTGTGTGTATGTATGTAAATATGCTTTGTGTGTGTTGTGTGAGTGCTTGCCTGTGTGTGTGAGTGTGCATATGGGCTTGCCTAGGTGTGTGAGTGTGTATATGTGCTTGCCTGTTTGTGTGTATGTGTTTGCCCGATGTGTTTGAGAGTGTGCATATGTGCTTGCCTGTTTGTGTGTGTGAGAGCGTGTATATGTGCTTGTCTGTGTGTGTGTGACTGTGTGTATATACTCGCCTATGTGTTTGTGGGTGTGTGTATGTGCTTACCTGTGTGTGTGTGCCTGTCTTGGTGTTGCCTGTCTCCCTCGACCACTCCTCACCTTAGTTTTCTTTTAAAGATTTATTTATTTATTTATTTCCTATATGTCGCTGTCTGAGGGGCATCAGATCCCATTACAGATGGGAGCCACCATGTGGTTGCTGGGAATTGAACTCAGGTCCTCTAGAAGAACAGTCAGTGCTCTTAGCCACTGAGCCATCTCTCCAGCCCCTCACCTTAGTTTTTGAGGCAGGGTTTCTCAAACCCAAGACATACCTTTCCCTTCTCCAGCTCCGGGATTACAGTTGTGTGTTTTACAGAGAGGCTGGGGATTGAACTCTGGTCCCAAATGTTTTCTCATCAAGCCCTTCACTGACTGAGCCGCATCCCCAGCGCCTGGAGAATTATATTTTAATTTGGTTTGTTGTCAGTGAATGTTGCTTAAGTCTGATTTTCAAACTGTTTTTAAAGTTACACTCAGAGACAATTGTGAAGTGCACAGCGGAAGAGTCTTTCCAAATGGCCTTTCTTGAGTAGTGAATTTCCTTGCCATACATAACACGGTCTGTGAGACAGAAGACAGCCTGGCTTATAAACTCTTCCTTATGCCACATAGATGCAGAAGCAAGGATCGGTGGCTCTGCAGCACCCTCCCCACACTCCCCTTGCAAATGGCTGCTCTATAGTTCGTTGTGGCTTGCACTTGGAGGCTTGCAGACAGTACAGTGTCCAATAAATAGGTGGGACTTTCTCTGCTAGTTGTCCACACTGCCAGCAGGCAGTGCCATCTGGATTGCATCCGGTGACCTCCTGCCTTCTCCCTAAGTAAATCTCCATCGCCTGACTAGGCATGTATGGCACAGTTACAAAGTCCCAGTCCCGGTTGGCAGCTGACTCACTTGGGAAATTTACCAGAAACCCCCAGAGTCCCAGTTTCCTCTCCCCTAATTATTGGAATGAGGATAAACAAGACTGGGCTGAGAATCAGGTGAGCAGAAATCCTGTATGGTGGTAAATTCTTAATAAAGGTTTGTGGGGGTCAGCACAAACAGCAGGGCTATCGGCAGACAGCTGCCTGTACTTTGTTTTATTTCATTTCTCTCCTCCTTTTTCCTAGAGGAGAATGACAGGGATCGGCTTTCTAAGAAACCGTGTGCTATTCAATGACTTCTTGTCAAGGTGGTGGTGTTCCATATTCTACTCTTGGTAAGTATCAAATGGGTCCATGTCAGACAAGTCATGGCTTTTAATCTCCCTTTATTTGCCATGTCACCTGTCAGTGACCTTGACTGTCGCCGGCTGCCTCCTGTTCTGCAGTTTCCTGATAAGTGTGTTTACAGCTTTTGAAGTCGTGTCTGCAGAAAGCCACATCTGGTTCGCTACGGCCTTAACAGACACAATGGAATACAAAGCCTAATTCAGCGGAGCACACGGTCCAGGTCCATTTCCCAGAAGAGCGGGATGGAGGAAGTCAGTGGAGGTGGTTCTCCTACAAGTGACGGTGCTGGGAAGAGGAAGTACCTGCTGTGACCGTAAGTCTTCCTGGAACTGTCAGGAACACTCAGATGCAGACTCCGGGGTAGCAGAGTGAGCTCAGCCCAGGGAGGACTGCAATGCTGCAGTCCCACCAAGACCCACATGTTGATCTCTTAAATGAAGCAACAAGGCGGAAGGCATGGCTCAATAGTCGAGTGCTTGCCTAGCATGCACAAAGTCCCTGGTTTGATTACCCAGAATTCCATAAAACCGAGTGTGGTGGCACATGCCTGTAATCCCAGCACTCAGGATAGAGGCAGGGGGATCAGAAGTTCAAAGTTGATGCAGAGGAGTTTGAGGCCAGCCTGTATCAAAACCAAACTAATCCACAGACAACAGCACCCTCAGAATCAAGTGAAGCCACACTCCTCACCTTGAGGGTCTCTAGTCACAAGCACCATGGGAATCCAGAGGTCAGAAGGAATTTATTACATGGGAGAAGAGACATTTAGTCCTTTATATATAAATAGCAGCATTGTTGTTTTAATCCAAACAGAACTTTACCTACTGCTTATGAGAACCTGTGACACACTAGGTATTTGCCTGCTGTGTTTTTCTTCCTGGATTAGCTAGCTTTCCCCCACCCTGAAGCTACATGTATGAGTATTAACGCAACTTGCCTAATGATGGGTGGTCTTTAGAACTTGGGCTTCTCAAATGTTTTAAATAATTACATGTATGCCGTTCATGTTGGGCACATGCCATGCCCTTCATTTGGGTTGTGCATATGTGTGTAGTGGTAGAATCCATTTCCAAAGTCATTAGATTTGTGCATTTTAAATTATTAAATTTTAATTATTAAATTATTCCAGGTCCACGTTTGCTGATAAACCTAAAGCAGATTTGGTTAATTAAGGCTCAATTATCCTTCACCAGTATAACACTTCATAGTTTTAGGTGACAATAACATATATATGTATATGTATATATAAAATAAATATATAAAAACATGTATATATATGTGTGTGTTAAGCATACACAGTTTCAAGAAGGTGCAGAAGAATGTGTGTGTGTGTGTGTGTGTGTTTAGCGTGCACACTTGCATGAGGGTGAAGAAGAGAGTGCATTTCCTATTAAAAATCCCACTGAGGTAAGGTTAAATAAACACAAGATAACATCATGTTTTGCCTGTTGTTTTGGAAACTATCTGGAAGCTTGTCAATGCCCAGTGTTTGAGGTTTGAATAGGACAGACTGTAAGAGAAGACACACACTGAGTGGGCTCTCAGAAGGACAGACGGGAAGTATCTTGAAGAGTGTGGGGCTGGGGAGAACTTGCCATGCAAGCCTGAGGAACGACATAGGAAGCCTGGCCATGCCGTGCAGGCGTGCAATTCTGGAATCCTCTGCAGCTCCATCCACTCCTCCTTCCTCACTTCTTGCCCTCTTCTTATGATCCTCCTGTTTCTCCTCCTCTCTCCCGCCTCTCTTCTCTTCTCTCCGCACCCCATTTTCTTTCTGTGTTTATTATAACAAAGATCCACAGACTTGGTAGATTTAAGGAAGTCCAGAAATTTGAGAAACCCTACATTTAAGTCTTCCATCAAAGGCCGGGAGATGGT